>NC_139723.1:15347107-15738101 GCF_964211835.1 Anser anser
TGATATTTTGGAATTGCCCGATCCTGTGCTTTTAGGAGGCAGTGCTTAAAGACTGACCAGCACTGATGAACTCTGATGCCTTCAAAAGCAGTTTCCCAGAAGACCTTAATAACTAGTTCCCTGAGCAGCCTGAAGTCTGCTCTCCCCATATCCAGGGTGGAAGTTTTGGTGGCATTTTTCCTTTTGTCGCCAAAAATTTTAAACTCAACTGCTTCATGGTCACTATGACCAAGACAGCTGCCAATTGCCACGTCACCCACAAGACCCTCTCTGTTCTCAAGCTACAGACCTAGGAGGGCACCTTTCCTAGTTGGCTCCTTTGTTGCCTGCACCAAGAAGTTATTATCGAGGTGCTTTAAGAACCTCCTGGACCTGCTTGTGTCAGCTGTGTGATATTCCCATTTAAAGTCTGGCAAGTTGAAGCCCCACATGAGGACAAAGGCAGTTGAGGTAAGTTGAGGTAAAAGTTGAGGCAAAAAGCAATCTAATATTTTTCTTTCAGAAAAATACACTGCACTTTCACAAACATTTTTAAAAACCTGTGGAGGTTACTGTTTAATAATATCTCTAATATTTTTGGTCAGACAATATCTGGCTTACCCAAATATGCAGTTCCCATGCTCTTACAGACTTCAATCAGAAAGAAGTCTGCATTGTGGATAAAGACATGCAGCCTTTCTAAGCCTCTGGAAATTACTACATACACTGTGATTAAAAACTCCAAGTTTTGTTAAACTAATTCAGATTATATATTTTTTGTCATATCATTAAATTCTTATTAAAATGTAATTAGTGTTGATTTAAATATTATCATTTACCTTGTGGAAACTTTTTTTTTTTTTTTTTAACTTTCTACAACAAATATTTTCCTAGAAAAATCCAAAAACCTAATTATTTGCTTGATTTGATATTTTATTTTAAATAAATCTAATGTTACTTCATACGCTTCCACAGCGTAGCAGATGTATTTTCACCTTCCAAGCACTCGGCTGAAAACTCAACAAATTTAGCTAGTTTAGCAACATTTTGACAATATTTAGACAATGCTGTTTTCCACTTGAGTATTAAGAAAGGGAGGCTGGCTTGCAATAAAATTGAAGGAACCCTCATATATGTATTTAATGTTTTGTGAAGTTCACAAGCTATAAGGAAAAGAAGTATTGTCAAATTTGAACAAGCTGAAAATACTTCAATTTAGCTAAAATTCAACTGAATTAACCTAATGTGGTCTTCCTGTACTCTAATGTGTGCTTCCTGTAAGCAAGAACTCAAATACTTATTTTCTCCAAATGTCAGCAACTTTCTAGCTACACAATATTTTACATGATGAAATATAACTTTCATTTCCTGGATTTGCAAAGGAAATTGGATATTAACAATTGTATCATGGGATAGGCAGTCCCAAGAAACTCCATTCTGGAGTAATTCCTCCCACATGCAACTGTAGCTTTTCCAGGGGATAACTCAGCTTTACATAAAATGTGGTTTAGCAGTGATTGGGCTCTAAGAAGCTGATTATTATCAACTTAATAAATCAAAAGGACATTTTTGTAGTCTCATCAATATGTATTTGATTTTAATAAAACTATATTAAAAACAGTATCATTCTTACAAACTAAAAATGCTGAAAATTTTGTGGCCAGTTTCATAACTCAGCCTTTTATTCTGAATGCATGAAATAAGCTTAAACTGTCAGATTTTACTACAGAATGATAATCTTTAATTTTATTACTCTTACTTAAAATACGTGAGTTTTTAAAAGATCATTTTTTAGCTGCTATCCCAGACCTGCAACAAGTAACTCAGCTATTTAAAATCTGAAGGAATTTGGTTACTGTCAGTTTTTGCTGTGTAGTGGTATTTAGAAAATGACAACTTTTGCAGTAGATTTCTCTATTAATCATAAATGCAATTACTTAATTATTAACTGAACAACAATGGATTGGGAAGCATCTGAGTTTGATTAATTGTTATGGTTGTAAGTGTCTGTTTAAAATATCGTGATAAATTTGGTGATGTCCGTTTCTGTTCAAAGGCAAAACAAAACAATAGTACATTACAGAAGAAAAATGGGATGAAACATTTGCAAAATTACATGCAATAACATCTTGTTATACATTACAATTCAACTCATCAATTTCTTTGCACATGCAGATTTAGTTGTGTTAATATATATTCAAGTATTATACTCAGTTACATTTTCGATTAAACATGATATAAATGTCACTAAAATTAGTAGTTTAAGGTAAGCCTTCCTGGTTTTGCTTCATAAAAAATTTTTATTTTATATATATATATATTTATTTATTTATGTAAACCTCTGTGCCCCTAGTTTACAGGAAAAACATTGACAATATCAAACTTCACAGCTCATTTGTTTTGGTAAATACAAGTCCCCTTTCCTTCAACCCTCTCACAGCATCAGGTATGCCATCTAGCTCCCTGTGAGTACAAATTCAGGCACAAGAACTTCATTTTAGATGTTGCTTAGAATACAACCTAATTTTTGTTACCTGTAAACCAGTCCTTCAAACATTATTTTGGCATGTCCTCATGCTACACAAGGATATGCAACATTTATTTTTGTTGTCAAGCTGCAACACTCCAACAGCATGAGCCATCCATTCTAATTATTTCAGGAACTGTGAGGTCATTTGCTCTAAAGAAATATGTCTTAATAATCTAAAGGAACAGTTTGGCCCAAAGAAGACCAAGGACACTTGAGACATATGGAACAAGCTTTATTCTGCACCACCGGCATGAGATATGTGGCCTTGAGAGTATACTTTATCAGCCTTGATAGTAGTAGCCTATCTAGTAATTGAATTCACTTGCAAGTAAGAGAACAAGGCAGATCATTTTTAGCATTTGGTATTCGTCACTTAGAAATAATATTTATCTTCCATACACAATAGTATCATTTCTGATCCCTAGCTGTGTAAAAATATTAAAAAATAAATAAAAAATCCAGGAAATTAAAAGAATAATGAAATTATAAGATGGTAAAACAAAACAAAACAAAACAAAAACAAACAAACAAACAAAAAGCTATAGCTGAATATATTGGCAGTTTTGGTGAAACCAGATTCTATTCTAGATTTCATTCATTGCACACATATCCTCTCACACAAACATGCATTTAAACATAAGTATATCAAGGTCTTTGTAACACATAGATCTTTAGAGCAAGAGCTTAATAGAATCTATATGATTCATATAAATGTATTGTCATTTCATATGTCAGTTACATACAAAAATGCATACGCTAACAACAATGCTGAAGTTTTTTTTTTTTTCTTCTTCACTTTTTAAGAAGTCCATCTTTCTTATCTCCCATCTGATAAAAAATAAAAAACAATTGCTAAATGTTTTTTAAACTACTTCAGAATCCTTCAGAGGGCAAAAATTTCTGGAAATATGTGTTCAGACAAAACTCTCAAATTTAGCAAGAGGTTTTGTAAAAAGTAGTACCTTTTGTCACATTAAGAAAAAACAACAACAAAAAAAAACACTAGAAAAGGAAATTAGTCTTTTCTCTTTCATGTGTTTGTATGTATTCTTTTGCACAGTCATCCAATACCTAACTATCCAGTTCTTCCTCACAATTTTCCTCATTTTTTTTTAAAAATCTTTTATATTATGGACCTACATACTATTCTCAGCACACATGTAGCTGCAGAAACGTTGCAAACATTCATAAAAACCTGTACGTTCTATCTGCAGTGGAGAATGTTTATATATCAGATGGAGCAAGTTTCTCAAATTTCCTCTAGAAAACCTTAGGGTTCTGTTACAACAGATGGAAATGGAGGAAAAATAACTTTTTTCTGTTTGTTTCTACTTCTGATACACTGATGTTCTGCTACTCATTGCTAGGGGAAAAGATACCAGGACATTTATGTTTAACAGCTAGGAAAATGCTATCAAAGTCAAGCACAGTGAAATTAGATTTTAGATCCCATGTCAGTATCAAAGAGAAAATATTTCATATCAAGTCACTGCAGTGACTGGTAACACAAAAGTTATATTAGCTCTAAAGCTTTCAGAGGTTTGGAAAGTAACAGGCTACTCCTTTTGCTTCTTTAACCAGATGCTGTCTTCTATTTCTGCCTCTCTTTTCTGTTTGCTGCTGTTGTGACTTAATCCTTTCAAAAATTTCTATTATGGAGTCTCAGCTTGAATTTATAAAACCTGATATCTGCTTCTCAAACAAAACTGCAATCTCATAGTTCATTCAAAATGCTGACCTTTTCAGCTATGAAATTAATTTTTGACAAACTTACTTTCATTGTTTGTTTTTTTTTTTTTTTTTAAATTTTATTTCATCCCTGCAGTAAAAACTGCATCCAAGCAAACAGTGTGACCTAAACTTTACACATGTATAACATTTCCTGTTTATTACCGGCAAAACCTCTCCTTTTCATTGTATTACTAAGCACCAGATATAGGACAAGCACTACCCTTACTCTCAGTCCCAATGAATGGTACGTTTTGAGCAACTTTTCACAGAAAAGGCATGAATGTGCACAAGACCTGCTGCAGCTTCTGGGAGCTCTTGTGCATAAAGCAGCAAAACACATGTGAGAAACACTCCATAGCCAATAACTTAGGCTCAGGCGAGGATCTCAGTGAAGTAGTAATTTATTCGTGATTGCAATGGCGGGTGTCCCACAGGCAGGAGCGCACCTACTGGTTCCAAAACAGTTTATATACTTTTTGATGACAGGACCCTCCCCTGTTTCCCAGCTGAGTGGGTAATCCAGGTTCACAATCTATCTGATGCTTCACAGACAATGCATGGCCTTCAGTTGCCGGCCTGTTAAATTTCAAATTTCTTTTGACATTTTTTACTGTTTGAAGTAGTAATGTTTTTTCACTTATCTGACTTGACTTAACACTGTGATTTTCACCTAATTGTTCTAAGGACTGTGTTTGTCTGCATTTTACAAGGTCGCCTGCTAAGTTTTCTTATCACTGCAAGCATATCTCAATACCTCATTCCTTACCTTTAAACAATGTAACTCTGCAAAAACAACATTTTTATTCCCACACACACCTGGGAGCACAACGAACATGTAGCTCAAACCAAGAAGTCTGTCCCCCAGCAGAAAAGCACCCATGGCTGTTTTGATAGGACATAGGGATACAGGGTGGCTTATACCTGCAAAAGACTGCTCTACTTCTCTTAATCCACACTCATATCAAAGCATTCTCATTTATCTGCCATTCTGTTTTTCACTTGATCTGTAAACTATATGGGGTGGAGCAGGTGGGGAGGAGCACAATAAACAAAACTTTATTTATACCTTAAAAGAGGAATCACAGAAAAGCCTAAAAGTTTTAAAGAAGATTGCCTCTTGCCCTTATGGATGGACAATAACATGCTGAAAATGTGTGTTGACAAAGGTATAATTTACTTTTCATGCTTGCTGAGTATTTCAAAATGTGTCTATAACATTGATGTGAATAAAGGAAGGTTTACTACTTTATGGAATTAAATAAAAACTGATGGGCAAACCTGAGGAGGAGGTTGACTCTGGGAAAATACTAAAATCTTGGATGTCTTTGCTTCCATCTGCACAGTACAAAATGACAAGATGGCAAAGTGACGACATCCCTCACTACTACTGATTTTCCTGTGACATTCTCATTGTCATAACAGAAATGCTGTCCTTAGAAAAGCCTTCCATGAAAATCAGTGTTACACATACACCAAACAAATAGAAAATACTTTTATTTCCCTTTTCCTTTATTTTTTGAGGTTTATGAAATATCTGTTTGAAATCATATCACCATGTATTAGAACTGCCACACCTAGCAACATAGTGCATTATAGCTGTTCTTCAGATGTGGGTCCTTATAACACATTTCAGCATGGAATTTAATTGCCAGATACAATGTCTTGTATTTATTTCTTATCTTTGAAAACAAGGGCTGGATCCTATATGGCTATGGCTGTGCAGTCAGGATCTATGTCTCATAAGTGCAGAACTTCCTGTAGTAAATGACAACCATTATCATACTCTTTCATAGTTAACAGTGATGACTTTCAGCTTCCTTAATAAAAGGTCTGTAACATCTTCAATAGGAAAACTGTCTCTGAATATGAGTTTGCATAGCTCTGAGGATACAAGGCCTTGATCTTCCTGGGCTGTGGGAGTGTGGCCATGGGGGTCGACAAGCGCCATGGTTGGTGATAACATCAGACTCTTAGCGATGAGGCCATCAGGAATGTGAAGAGTTTAGAGGGAACAAAGAGGGGTGATTCAGGAGACGCCTTGCCGTCTCGGGTTGCTTGTTCTCCAGCCGTTAAGGCATGGAAGTTGCTGGGTGTTTGTGGTTGCCGGGCAAAATTGTTGATCAGTGAATAGTTAGTGGAAAAGGACTGCTGTGGGGCGAATGGTGTAAGAAGGGAGTCTGTCGTCAGTAGGGGGATGCAACAAGAGAATGAAGTTATGCTCTCAATATGAGAGATGAAGTTAGACCCTCAGTAAGAGAGATAATGAAGTTATGTCATCAATAAAGAAGTAGCAGTTACTGATCTTAAAAGAACCCTGGTGTCCGTGTGGTCATTATGTCACACTGGGCCATCAGAATTATACTATAACACAAATGCTCAATTATTGTTACTGTGAGCAATAAAGTTCTGGAAGTTCTGTCAAATTGACACTTAATTGACTGATACTTAATTTCTCATCTGGAACAAATCTGGAACAAATTTAAGTCCATTGTTAAAATGTTGATCAAAAGCACTGTCACTGATAAATATATCTATATTTGCAGGCTATACTTACAGTAGCAAATTGGGTCATGCCAGGAAATATTCCAGGCATCACAATTGCATTTATTTCTCAGTTGCTAGTATGTTCTCCTAAACAATTCCCTGGCACCAATCAGGGTTTTGAGACCACCCTGGTTTTAAGTGGGACCCTCTTTCAGAAGCAAGAAGGATTTAATAATACAGTTTCAAGCCTTTTTTGCAGTAATTGAGATCAATGCCTGCAAAAACATCCCTAACATTATTTTACTTGACATTATACATTTTGCCATAAGGTCCAGATATCACAGGATTGTTGCTTACAATATTGACAACAACAGTCATATGGAATTCTGTCGCACCTCTGGAATGTGTCATTTTGTTTAACTGATTTATATTTCAGTGTAAACCATTCAGTGCCTTCAGTTGTTTCTGTTCTTGTACATGGCCAGATTGCAAACACCAGGGGAAAAAAAAATAATATATATATTATTATTATATTATATATATATATATATATCATCCATAAGCAAGCATTTCATTTTCTGGCTGAAAATTTCATGGAGGAGAGAACTCTCTAGTTTGTAAGCTAGCAAATGCACTTATAGTTGAGATACCATCACAAAATGGACTGCCAGTTATAACAATAAGTTTGCACGACTGAACAAGTTCAATCCACTTGCATTCAAATTATCTAAAACGAATGGTCCAATTTCTGTCATTCCTCAGTCTGTGCTTGTCATTGTGGGTTTGTAGAGGTTCAAACCACCATAAATTTGTGTCAGTTCCTTTACTATCTAAACAGATTTTTTCATGTTTTTCTCTCTTATCACTTTTTTTTTTTTTTCAGAAAAAAATCCTATGAACTGTTCCTGAATGAATTTAAATATTGAATAAAAATACGTAAGAAATAATGATTAGTGAATCTCCAAAGCTATATGATTTGGCTCACAGGACTGCTATCCTCTTATTCCAAATAATAATGTGGAAATGGATGGTCAGAAGTTTAAATCCAGGTTGGATGGGGCTTTGGACAACCCGGTCTAGTAGAAAGTGTCCCTGCCCATTGCAGGGGATTTGGAAATGGATGACCTTTAAGGTCTCTTCCAACAAAAAACATTCTATGATTTTATGGTTTTATGATTTCATGAATCACTTGGAGCTTCTCAGAAGCATCATAGTGATCTGGGGATGGATTCAAGCAAGAGTATTGTTCCTTGGCATACCAAACCAGAGAGGGTAGAGAGCCCCAAGAACGTCTGAAAGAAATCAAAGTAAACCTAAATTCCAATGTATGTTTTGAGATTTCAGTATTGGATGAGATTTATCAGAATTTCTCTCTTTATACCAGAGTACTTCCACAATAGCATGGAAAACTCTTACTCTTTCTCTGTCTCAGAGAAGCAAACTGAAATTTCACTCTCACATCATCTATACAGGTTTTTTGAATACTTAAATGGGAAGCTCCTCCTGCCAAAAACTTTGAGTCTCAGCATAGCATGTGCCCCTCAGTACAGCTGACTCTCATCTACACTAACGGTACACACTGGAAACAACTCAGAAATTATGAGGTCTGACATTACTGTTAAAGCTCATGTAGTACTTATGTAAACAGAGTAACTCATACTCTACAGAGGAAACTTTGGTTACAGAACAAAATTCAATCATATTTAAATATGTTTGCTTACTTCTTGTGTTTATTTGTGACCCAGATTTTATGAAGAATAAGTGGAAATACTTATCTTCTTGGATAGATTAATAAAATAAGAGCAAATAAAATCTGTTTTCAGTCACCAGATGGTGCAGTTATCAACAGTCGTATAAATTTTATTTAACTATCTGTATAGTTTCATCTTAGGGAAAATGGATTTTGTTGGTCATACAATTTTTTCATCACAGAAGATGCTGCATTTCATATACAATTACTCTGATTAGACTAATTTTCTAAGTTCAGAGATGACACATATTTTGTTGTGAAATAACTTATCAGTTTCCTAAATGCAGCCTACAAAAATAAAAATAAACTGTTATTTTGCAGTTGAGAATTTACATCCATAGCTTCATAATTCATGAATTTCATGTTCATCTAGTAACGACACTATTGCATAGTACTATTGCACAACTCAATATATTAGATAGAAATACTTTACTCAATATCTTTACACACAGAAAATGAAAGTTCAGCAAGAATATGACATTACCCCTCATTAATTGCTTGTTACTGGAAGTAAAATGATTGTGATCCTTGAATATACACTGATAATTTTAGAAGGAAATATTTAATAAAATCAAACGTTAAAGTATCTTGGAGACATGTTGAGGTTTTTTTTTTTGTTTTTTTTTTTTTTTTTAAGCTACTACTGCATTTCTTCTTTAATGTGCAAAATGTGATTACCCTTGAGACATAAAGTGCTTTGAAACTTGTGTCAGTAAATCTAGATTTTTAAATTTTACTTCAAAATATTTAACCCTTACAACAGCAGGTCCAAATATAAACAAACATAGTGTTATTATAGTGCAAACTCATGCTAAAATACAGTCTTCATACACACTAACTCCACTGAAGTTTTTGGTTTTTTTTTGCATCCACTGAGTCTGACCACAACTAGTCCTTCCATAATACATGTTTGTAGAACAAAAGCTACTTTGCTGTATAATGGTCTTGAACATAGATGGGGTATAAATGTCAATAGCAAAGTAGATTTATTCATGAAATAAAGTGTTTTCTCATAAGAAAGGGAATGAATATTAAAATATATTTTGAACACAGATTCCTAGCATCAGAAAAGAAATTAAAACTCTTGCTGAAATAAACAGAAGTCGGCTATAAATACATAAGGCCAGATTTCCAACTGCAGTAAGTAAAATGACATGTTCTAGTTTCAAATGAAATATAGTATGCGGGTTCTGATGTGGGCTCAAAGGCACATAATTTATGGTTATAACTCTCTTATCTAAAGGGCAGAACTAAGAGGGCATAACTAAAAGGGCAGAATTGCAAGTGTACCTTAAGCACCTTTACACTGCCATGAAACAAACAAACAAACAAGCAAACAAAAAACAGGAAAAAGCCCTTAATTTTCCTTGCCTTGAAACCCTGCTAGGTCTTCTTCTCTTCCTTCTCTCTGGTCAACCGTCAGAGCCTGCTCAAACAGATGCATTTCTATAGGTTAAGAAATTTCCAAATTTGTGGCTGCTTTTGTCAGTAGACAAAAAGAAACAAAGGAGATGCTATGATGAATCTAGGTCACTCAAACATTATCTGGGCTGATTTAGCTTTGCAACTGCTTTGCAGTACTGGAGAGTATAAAGAAGCACTCAACAGTGCAGAACTGATTTCAAGTCAATAAATACATTAGATTATTTTAACAGTGGAATCATTACAAATGGATAACAAAAATCATGTCAGAATATTACTTTTCTCAGAGTCAAGCAACAGCAAAATATGTTCTACTGTTTTCTCTCATAAACATTTGCCATTGATTCAGTCAAAGCTTTAAAAAGAAAAGTACCTTTTTTTTTTAACAGCTTGGTATATGAACACATCTTCCCCCTCTCCTCCCAAAAAAGAACAGACAATAAATAAATAAATAAATAAATAAAAAACACTGCCTCATATCATATCCATCATATCATATGCCTCATATCCAAATTAAGTCTGTGACACTGCCTGCAGTTGTAGCATGCTATCTTATTTTAGAGTGAAAAGTTTGAGCTTGAAGTAAAAATAACTGTATCTTGAGGGGAAAAAAAGAAAATAAGATCAAATAATTATACTAGATATTGCACAAAAAGTTAAATCCAATTTGATTCATTTTTGTTCTTTCCTTTTGTGATTTATAGGGTATCCTAAATAGACAGCTGCATTGATGATATGTACATGAATGTCTTTCTATGCTATCTTTTTCTGAAAAGAAAATCCATACCAAGATGCTTTCCACCTTACCTGAGACCATGAACATTAATGAAAAAAAATGCTGAATTACAGAATTAAATAGTGTGACTTTATAGTATTGATACTACTTTTTCTTTAGTAAACCTTCAATTCTCTGAGCATATGCCTTTCTAGCAAACTGAAGGAAGCCTAACTGATTAATCTAAATTAATTTTACCACTGTTTTGCTTTAGAGTTGATTGAATATATCAAGTTGATTGAATATATCATTGAAATAAGTTACATAATACTTTTTAGCAGTCTGGCTACAGGTTAGCTCTCTTTGTGAACAGAATTGTAGAGAGAGCAGGGAGCACAGGTACAACAGGATGCAAGGTGGAAATGCTGAGCTACATGAAATTTCTTATACTTTCAGGTACATGAGCCGTTAGGAGAGAAAACTTCATGTCTTCCAAAACTTCAACAAGTGTTTCTAACCCAACATCACTTTTTTTTTTTTTTTCCTTCTGTTTTTCTTTCGTATTTTCACTGGAAGAACAAAATAGGGTGACTTTGGTGACTTTGCCAAGAAAGTGGGCTAGGCCAGACCTCTGCTACTCAGACCTAGCTGAGGGTACGCATATGAACTGGTACCTCAGTTCTGCTCAAGCCCAATGACTCATGAAGCAATCAAAAATCAATCAAGTTGACCTGCACACTCAAGGATTAAATAAATAAATAAAATTTTTCCCCTGTTACACAGTGGAAGGAATGAGATTATTATTGTTATTATTATTTAATTTAGAAAACAGTATGTTTCAAGTTTCAAGTGTTACAAATAATTTCATTTCCATTCTTACATGCATACTATTTTTACTGAAAAATTTTTAAGCCTTGCTGCTACAATGGGAGTTGGCAATAACAGATCTGTTGCAAAAGATTTATGTCATGTATAATTGCGCCATGAAGTAGCAGAGTCCATCAAATAGTAGCTCTTTGGTTTCCTTATCCCAAGGTTTCTGAGCACTTCACATTTTGTTCAAACGGGAGTGCATCATGACACATAGGTAAAAAAGGAAACTATATTACTAATCTTGTGTCTTACACAGAGTCTGACTGAGCTACCTGGAAGGAAGGATTAATTAACTTTAATTTACTATTCTTCTGGATCAACCAAAAATGCTGAGCTAGGAGAACATCCTGGACTGTGAAGTGGATTTGTAAGGCAGGAGAACCAGCAGGCACACAGCACACGGTAGTGAGGAGGAGGAGAAAAATCTGTCTGCAGCAGAGAACTAACTCAAATTGCAGTCCCAGAGATGGGTGTGAAAAGGAAACTTTCTTGCTGTCTGCATGGAGGGTGATTTGTATAGCAAAAAGCTATAGAAGGTTACTCAGCTGGTAAGGCAGAATGGAGAAAGGACAATTCTCTTTCTCTCATTTTTTCCTCTGTGCAATGAGACCAAAGGCAAAAGCTGTTTATCTTCTCCTTTTATTTGCTTTGACTCACTCACACTTATATCCTGTGCTAAGATTTCCCTTATCTAGCTATATTACTTTGTTGTTTTAACGCAATATGATTTAGAGACTGAAGACATTTTTTTCTTTGTTGGTGTTCTTGCTTCAAAGAAAAACTTGGATTATCTCCATCTCAAGGCTATGGGATCTTGCCACAAAATATTTTAAAACCATTTCTTGGCAAAAGGCACCTGTTCCACCTAATTTGTAACAGTGGTATTAGTAACTAAATTTAACTGGTAAACATTGCATGAACATTTGCCAAAGAGATTAGATTGTTAATTGTGGATGCCATGGTTCAACAGATTTATAAGAACTGCTGTAATTGTACAACTTCTGTACTTAGAGGTCAGAAAAAAAATCTAAGCAGAAAGATTCCTTTGAGTTTGTTAATTACACATAGGAGATTGACAACCAGGAATCAGACATTACGAGAAAACAGAAATTACTTCATTCACCTTGTATTTGATGGAAGTGAGTAAGACAGCATTAACAATTATGACTTTGTAAATCTTACTCTCAGGGTTGGCAGCAGGTTGACCAGCTGAGGCCAAGGTCTTCCTCAGCCACTTTTTTATTCAATATTCATGTAAGCCATGAGATATTTGCATGGCAGAGTACAGAGTCTTGTAAATCCTTTCTTTCTTTCTGGTCTGATCTGGAAAAAAAAAAATCTGGATAGAGTGCAGATCTTTTTCTACTGAAAAAGATACTTGCTTTTCCAATTTTTCCAATCTGAAATCCAAGTGTTATCAAAATGATTAATTTCAGTGTATTCTCACCTATAACTTGGCAGTGTTTTATTGAATAACAGTAGCGGAAATATTCTTATGTTTCAGCGCAGGAGACATCAAAAAGTACTGACAGTAAATGCTACACGTAGTCTAGTTCATAAGAATAATAAAAATAACTAGACTGGAGTCTGTATTATATAAACCTCATCTAAACCCAAGAAGAACTAGTTTTGTTGATTTCTATAAATATTACAGATTGTTTTTGATAAAATATTTTTTTCACAGTACTCTGCTGTTTTAATTCAAGAAGAGCAAGAGAAAAATCAAATATTTATTTTCATCATTAAATTTAACAATAGAGACATTTGATCTTTATCTTTGAATAAAAATATAATGAAAAGTTTGTTGAGTCTTAAAAATAATGAAACAACCTGCAATTAAAAATATTTTGGAACTCATTTCAAACATTTTTTTTTTTCTACAGAGAAAACAAACAAACAAACAAACAAAAAAACTGAGAAAGTTTCTCAAATTGAATTAAAAATTTTCCTCCCTTCTTTCATTTATTTGTTTATTTATTTATTTCATTAAGATCAAATAACAACTTTCATAAACAGCTATACCAAACTGGTTGCTATACCAAGCTCCAGAGTTATGGATGACTGTAAAATATACAGCTTAGGTTTGTCACTATAATTATATTCACATATATGTGTATTTTAGGTAGTACATTAGCGCTGTTCAATACTTTTTATTACCAAAGATGTAGCCAAATACAAGAAGACTATTTTTGATTCTTCAAGATTTTCCCATTAAAAATTTAGAAACAGTTCTAGATTAAACTCATCACCCAGATATATCCGTATCCTACCTACACTTATGGTGGATGAAGTCCATTCAATTTTGAATCTCATCATTCACTGCTAAGTATTTTCAAAAACTTGAAGATAAATTAATTCAAGAAAGAATACGTACAATATCAGCTATCCATTAGCACAAACAAACATATTGTGTAAGAACCTTGTGGCCATTTACAAATGTGCAGTAACAAATCCTTCTTCTTATAATCTGACTCTCAAAAAGCTCTAATTATCAGTGCTTAAAAACATTATCACTATCCAAGAATATATTCAAAAAGTCATCCTATGCTCTTTTCTTGTCACAAAAGCTGCTGAAGAGCACAAAAGCTAAACAAATCAGATTATTTGTTAATCATGTAAAGTTATTTAGAGAATTATTTTGGCTTCTTGAAGTGTCAGCTGATATTTGGTATCTTCTGTCATGTACTTATATATCTCTACACTATTAACCCACTGTCTAAATTCAGAGCAGTCACTGACGTGTCATGTCTAGGAATTTCTTACAGGCAACTTTACCAACTTCATCCTACCCTGTCATGTCTAGAAAATACCAGAAAATCTTGAAAAGACATTAGGATTAGCTAAAGATAAACTCAAATATAGGTACCTGACCCTTGCATTTTCTTAAATATGTTGAATCAAATTTTGACTTCCACTTGGAAAGTCTCATTAAATACAATTGGACAGTGAAAGTACACATTATGAAGCATTTTCTTCCATTGAAATTACTAAAAGACATGAAGTTCCCACATAAATAACTGTAGATACTCATAATTTCAGGAACTGTAAAAAAAAAACATTGGTCATTGGTCATAGTGAACACAGGTTCACAAAGGGGAAGTCTTGTTTAACTAACTTTCCTGTTGTGGCAAGATTACTCATATAGTTGACAAAGGGAAGCCAGTAAATGTGATCTTTTTGGATTTCATCAAGGCTTTTGATATTGTTTCTCACAGTATCCCCCTGGACAATATTCCACTATACAGAAAGACAAATGCATAGTATAGTGGGCGAACAATTATTTAATGGGTAGAGCTCAAAGAGTTATAGTAAATGCGGTTACAACAGGTTAGTGGCCTGTTACTACGGGCCTTCCCTGAAGGTCCATTTTAGTTCTCTTCAATGTTTTTATAAATTATCTGAATGCAGGATTTGAATGAATACTAAGTCAGATTGCAAATGGTTCTAAATTAGGAAGGGCTGTTGAATCCCTTGAGGGCAGAGAATCATTGTAGAGAGATCTTGACAGATTAGAGTGCTGGGCAATCACCAATCGTATTAAATTTAACTAGAGTAAGCGCTGGATTCTGCACCTGGGGTAGGTCAGCCTTGGCTATATGTACAGACTGGGGGAAAAGAGGCTGAAGACCAGCCCCAAAGCAAAGAATCTAGGGGTTCTGGTCAACAGCAAGTTGAACACGAGTCAGCAGTGTGACTTAGCATCCTGCAGGGCCAAAAGTGCATTAAGCACAGCATTGCTAGCTTGTAAAGGGAAGTGATTTTCCCACTGTACTCTGAAGGGTACTTCACAGTACCACAAGTACTGTGTGTGGTTTTGGGAACCACAGTATAATAAGGATATAAAACTATTAGAAAGTGTACAAAGGAGAGCAACCAAGTTGGAGAAGGGCCTACAGGGCAAGATGTATGAGGAGCAGCTGATGTCACTTAGTTTGCTCAGCTCAGAGAAGAGAGCATGGAGGTGTGACCTCACTGTGGTCAATAGCTTCCTCGCAAAGGGGAGTGGAGGGGGAAGCACTGATCTCTTCTCTCTGCTGCCCAGCAACAGGACATGAGGGAATGATATAGCTGCATCAAGGGAGGTTCAGTTTGGATATTAGGAAAATCTTCATCGACAGGGTGGTCGGCCACTGGAACAGGTTCCTCAGGGAAGTGGTCCTGGCACCAAACCTGTTCAAGAAGCATTTAGACAATGCTCTCACACACATGGTTTGATTTTTGGGTAGTCTTTTGTGGAGACAGGAGTTGAATTTGATGATCCTTGTGGGTCACTTCCAGTTTATGATATTTTATGATTCTAATATTTTTTATTTTTATTTTTATTTTTATTTTTATTTTTATTTTTATTTTTATTTTTATTTTTATTTTTATTTCTATTTTTATTTATTTTTATTTTTATTTTTATTTTTAATTAATTTCATTTTAATTTTTATTAATTTATTAATTTTTATTTTTATTAATTTATTAATTTTTATTTTTATATTTTATTAAGATTACACAACACCATCCCATTCTGATGCCGATGTAACCTACAGCCAACCATATCAGCAGCTATCCATGTGGAAATTTCCTTTATTTTTGTTGTTGTTGTTAAACTGGCAGCTACTGAATGTCTGGAAAGGGTGTGGGTGGGATGGGGTGGGGTGCGGTGGGGTGGGGTGGAAGCTAACAAACCCAAAGTGTATTCATTTCACTGTTTTTTTCAAAACTGAAATAAAGGGATGTAGTTGTAGTTGAACTTATTTATTTTATAGATTAGTTATGGCAGGAGTTCATGAACTGTAATTGTAACAGCTCTGTGAGAAACTGAAGTATTCAGATTAACTTGAAATAATGTTACTAGACTTTAATGCCAGAAATGAAAAAAGTGGAACAGCTTCACTTCCAGAAATTTCATTCTTCACTTTATTATTAATCTCAGAATATTGAAGTTGCCATTGTCATAGCCATACTCCATCATAACATAAATAACATAACATACTTATTACTAGTCCTGATCTGTTTGACCCAAAATTCCTTGGAGATACAGGGTATTAGAGCTAGAGTTTTTGTTTTTCTCTATCACACTGTTGTTGTTGGTCTGAATTATGGCTTACTTTCATAAATTTAGTGTTAGTAAGGCCATGACAAGTCAATATACACAAGTAGTCTTTATATTTTTCTGTAATCAATAAAAGATTTTCTTAGATCTGACTAGTAAAGTACTAGATCTTATTTCTAACAAGACTGCATAAAAGGTGTATCAGAAGGTAGGCTCAGAAGTGGAAAATTCCAACATTAGTCAGCAGGTGTCCACATGTAAAGGTAATTTTCTTTACAATTCTAAGTAGTGGTGATAATTATTTCTTGTGGCTCAAGACTGATTTGAAAAGTGGATAGATAAAACACTAGTAATTGCTTCAAGTTAGCTGAACAAAAAAGAAAATGTAATCTCCTATGTCTAAATGAGAAATTATAATTTATATTCTACAATCTATACTCCCACACTCTGTGACCCTACTATAATGATGTGCTCCAAACAATTTCCATAGATGTCTATTTCTGTTACCACCAAAGCTAGAAGTGGAATTATCTCCCATTTGTTGCTTTTTCCATCTCATGCCATACCCATGGGAAAAGAGGAAATATCATAAACATGATAAAGCAATACAAAATGAAATATCCCCTTCTGTAACCAAATTACTTGGAAAGCCTCCAAGCAGGCATTCTGCTGCCTAGACAGTCCAGCACATATGCAAAGGCAAAGACACAAGGTGAAGAGAAAGGTAAAGACTAGTACAGGGGTCTTGTAATAATCTTTTGCCATTGTCTCTGGGCTTATGTATCCCTACCTGGGTCAAAATATTGTCCTCTTCCTCCCTCAAAGTGAAAAAAAATTAAAAGGTAGCCAACTTTTCCAAACAATAGCTTTATCACAGTTTTGTTTGAAGATGACAGGTGTCATACCATCTGCACTTTAAGCTGGAAAAATCTTTGAACTCATCCTCTGCACTTGGCAGGTTTTCAAATTTGCAATCACCTGAAACACAGAAATAATCTGTCAACAAAAAGCATCAGAAAGGTTGGAGAGTGCTCTGAGCTATAATCCCAGAAAAGAGAGAGGACAGACATTGTCCTTATAGCTATTATCCAAAGAAATGTTGTCAGACACCTGAGGCTAGAGGGCACCAATGCAGACCCCACCCTACAGTGTTCACTTTGAAGAGCACTGTGGAAAGGATGCCTTTGAGAGTTGAAGTCTTGCGTCTCTTACAGCTGTTCCAAGCTCAGAGGTTTGTTGTGTGATTGACTTCTTCTGACCTCCATCCATTACCAAGTTGCCTCAGAGTAAAGATGCCTCAGAGTTAAGGGCTGATTTCTTAAAAATGTATATCAAAAAGCTTATATATGCATCAGCTTATATATATATATATAATTTATAATTTAAATAATTTAATTATGTATATATATATATATAATACCTATCACCATATTGATAATCACTCTTTGGAAATAGTCTGATTGTGGAGCTAAGAACAAGAGTTGGTTGGCTTTTTAGTACCTCATATATACGTGTGTGTGTGTATTTAATTGGATGAGCTACGCAAGAGTTAGTTATTGCAGGATTATTTTCTTTGTCAAATGTTTTGCAAATAAAACTGGCTTGATAAATTTCCTATGAACTTCACCAAGTGGGCTTTTTCTAGTCTGTACTTTGGTACTTCAGCTGTGAAAGACATAATTCAGACTGAAATCAAACACTGTTAAATTATTATCATTCCTGAAGTAGCATGTTATTTTTACCATTTACAAGGTTGAACCAGTGTAGTTAGCACCAGTAGCTGTTTCCATCAGTGACAGCCTGGCTTTATGAACTTTATTGTTTGAGAAGATAAAGGAACTTACACAAATAAGTGCACCAAAATTATTGTTCATCCTCCCTTTTCCTATTTCACATTTTCCATTAAAATGGTCAGAGAAAGTGTCTGCTTGTGGATAAATCATTATATCATATAAATAAATAGAAGACATGGTTTAATAAAAAATATTCTGTCTTACTGTAAAATATGTCAATAATCTTTATGCCAGACTATTCCTAAAGCAATATATACCTAAGCAGAGTGACAGCAACAACAGTTGGGAAGTAGAGTGTGAACAGTAGGATGCATTGTTTAGTTATTACGTGAATTAGTAACAAAACGCAATGAAAGCAGATGTCAATATGATAACATTATTCCAAACAAACTGTTTGGTTTAGTTTAATTAAGTGCCAATCTGCTTCTCTGGAAAGATTTTGAGATCCAAAGAGCATTGTATAGTTAAGAATATATGAAAAAAAATATGATTTAACCCCTGTATAACTATTAATCTATAAAAATGCTTTATGGAGCTCATTTGCATTGTTTTATGTAGAAATATAAAAGATATTGAAAAACAACAACAAATGCTTGATCTTATTGTGGTAGTGAGGTACTTTCTCATAGTGAGAAAGAGTAGAGAGGTCTATAGAACTTTTAACCTATTTGATAATGTGAATCAGTTTGTTGGTTCTTTGTGCTTGTTTAGCTCAAATAAGGTATTACAGACATATACACATTTTTATGGTGTGTTACTGCTCTGGTGTAAGTTGGTTCTAAGCCAGTGGAGCTGAGGGATCTAGAAAGCTGCCTCTTTAATTCCTCTCATCTAAATTCAGTAGCAAAATGTAAGAACGCTTATGTCCTCAGACTTCCTGCTTTGGAAAGAGTAACTCTTCAGACACCTTCTGTCAGGAGGTAACTCCTGAAACTTAAATGAAACTGAGATGTTCAATTTATTTCAAGAGTTGATTAATAAATCTTTCATGTATCATATATTGTTGCAGCTTACTGTACAAGAACTTGATCCCCCTTACTATCTTTCAGTTTGTTCTTAAAGAAAGACTTCTGAAATCCTTTACAAAACCATTAATGTTTTTAATCTTGCTCACTTTCATTTTACACACTGTTATAATCTTCAATGCCACTGTTGATTTTCACAGAGCTCTCGGAAAAGGAAAAGGTCACTGGATCTTGAAACCTGCTAGAAAGTTTTGTTAACTTATAACATCTGTGTTTCAGGCACTGAACAAGAGTTGTCCTCTATTAGAGTCTGTGGCTTGGAAACCTTTCTGCTCAAGAAGGAATAAATTTACAGCAATTCTGCATCCAAGTTTTACTACAGTCAGAATTTTAAGAGAATATGTTAATATGGTAAGCTGCATGACTTTGCAAAGAGAATCTGTTAAACTCCTGAATGTTCCCAAGACACAATCAATACAATTTCTGGAAGGCTACCTAATCAAGAATTTAAGCCACAGTAGCCACCTCTCCTTAACCTTACTGCACCTGGCAGTAGAAGATGTTTTCAGGAGCTTATAGAAGGAAAAATAAACAGGCTCTTTTGAAAACCTGTGTTTTCTTTCAGTGGCTTAACTGCTTGCAGTTGTAGGTACTGAATCAAAATCTTTAACTTACAACTGAAAATGAAAACTCCATATGGCATTGTAATTGGATCTTCCTGTTTCCCCAAAGCATCCTAGATCTTTGGCAAGGAAGGACCTGTGGTATAAACAGGTATAATTTTATTTGTTCGCATTGTTGCTACCTGAATGTCACATGTACGTGAAAACTCCTTTAACAGTTGGAGATGATATCAACATGAATCACAAACTGACATTTACTATTTGGGAAAAAACAAGGCATTTAAAAAAAATAGCTGTATGTCTAAGGCAGAGAACCTACAAGTGGGAGCCTAGGTCCATATTGGTAACAAATGTTCAAATCAGCACTAAAGTGCTGCTTGTGATATGAATTCCTAAGAATATTTCAGGACTGGTCAGGTAAGTTCTAGTACTATTATATGCATATGAAATAAAACTAATATTGTATATTGCACTTCTTCCCTATCTTTTCCCCTATTTAAAAATGTTTTCATTGAAAACTGTTATGATGTTTACGTAAGCAATATATTCCAAGAGAAACATTAAAAATGGAGAGAACAGCAATTGAACTTATTCAACTTACTAAGCAAATATTTACATAACTTACATAATTTTTTTTTATTTCTTTTTATTTTTTTTTCATTTCCTTTTTTTTTTTTTTCTTTCATAAATTCTAATTCTTCCTTGATAGTAATCACATTTTTGAATAATGGAGACCTGCTATATCATAGAATTAGCTCTAATTTTAGCTTTTGTTTTTTTCAGGCATATCACATTTAATCATTGGTCCGAGCCAACATGGGTTCACCTCCTGTTTAACAAATTTGATTTCCACTTATGATAAGATTACCCATCTAGTCGATCAAGGGAAACCGGCTGATGTAATCTTTTTGGATTTCAGTAAAGCTTTTGATACAGTTTCTCATAGGATTCTACTGGACAAAATGTGCAGCATACAGCTAGATAAAAACATCATGTGATGGGTGAACAGTTGGCTGACGGGTAGGGCTCAAAGGGTTATGGTAAATGGGGTTACATCAGGCTGGCAGCCAGTCACCAGTGGGGTCCCCCAGGCCTCCATTTTAGGGCCAGTTCTTCTCAGCGCTTTCATAAACTATTTGGATGTAGGACTAGAAGGTGTTTTGAGTAAGTTTGCTGATGACACTAAACTGGGAGGAGTTGTTGACTCTGTTGAAGCTGGAAAGGCCTTGCAGAGAGATCTGGACAGATTGGAGAGCTGAGCAATCATCAACTGCGTGAAGTTTAACAGGAGCAAGTGCCAGGTCCTGCACCTGGGAAAGGGCAACCCTGGCTATCCGTACAGACTGGGCGACGAGACGCTGGAGAACAGCCCCGCAGAGAGGCATCTGGGGGTTGTGGTTGACAGCAAGTTTTAATATGAGCCAGCAGTGTGCCCTGGCAGCCAGGAGGGCCAACTGTATCCTGGGGTGCATCAAGCACGGCATTGCCAGTCGGTCGAGGGAAGTGATTGTCCCGCTCTACTCTGCGCTGGTGCGGCCTCATCTCGAGTACTGTGTGCAGTTCTGGGCACCACAGTACAAAGGGGATGTAAAACTGTTGGAGAGTGTCCAGAGAATGGCTACAAAGATTGTGAAGGGCCTAGAGGGAAAAACGTATGAGGAGTGGCTGAGGTCACTTGGTTTGTTCAGCCTGGAAAAAAGGAGGCTGAGGGAGACCTCATCACAGTCTACAGCTTCCTCACAAGGGGGAGGGGAGGGGCAAGCGCTGATCTCTTCTCTCTGGTGACCAGCAATAGGACACGTGGGAATGGAGTCAAGCTGCGACAGGGGAGGTTCAGTTTGGATATCAGGAAAAGGTTTTTCACCGAGAGGTTGGCTACACACTGGAACAGGTTCTCCAGGGACATAGTCACAGAACCGAGCCTGTTGGAGTTTAAGAAGCATTTGGACTATGCTCTTAGGCACGATCAGAATTTTTGGGGAGACCTGTTTGGTGCCAGTAGTTGGACTCGATGATCCTTGTGGGTCCCTTTTAACTCGGGATATTCTATGACTCTATGATTCCATTTCTAAGGAGATTCCTGACCTGGACCTTCTATTTATTTGGTATCTTCTTTGGTCACTTCTTCTAACCTCATCTTCACTCAGATTTATGTGTATGCTTTTGTATGTCATTAAAGAAAATCTATAGAATATTTGTGTTTTGGAAGGAGTCATTTCTTACTTTTGTAATATGTAGTACAGCTTCTTATCTGATGTAAAACAAGAATAATAAGTCCATCATATGTTTAAAATTCTCCTCCTGAAGAAAGAGAAAAGATAGGAAATAAATAAACTTTTTGTGTTAATCACTGTTCTGATATGCTGAATATATCT
This sequence comes from Anser anser, assembly GCF_964211835.1. NCBI lineage: Eukaryota > Metazoa > Chordata > Aves > Anseriformes > Anatidae > Anser > Anser anser. Next base: position 15,369,389 of record NC_139723.1, read on the forward strand.
GACCAGTATAACAATTCACTCTAAGAAGCATTTACAAAGGTCTTTTAGTGAGAAGATCCTTTTTCTTAAATCTAGTCACTTGATTTCTGTTATCAGACTAAGGAAACTGAGAACTGAGTGAATTTTTCATGATATATATAAAAGAGGCCCAAACATACTCTATTCCAAACTGGATCTTTGTATTGTATCATATGCTGATTTCTAACTCCAGTTCAGAACAAGAGAGGCAAATATTTAATTATGATAACATATAGCATCAAATACATGAATGAACTTTAGCCTGATCAAGGCAATAAGTACAAACAAAATACAAGGAAGCCTATCTGCTTTGTTGACTCCACCAGAACAATTCGAATAAAGTCTTTGAACAAACTGAAATTGCTGAGAAATGAGGAGTCCATGTAGATTACTCCAGAAAGAAGTGCCTACTTTTTTCTAATGTAACTAGCACCTAGACTATTTTAGTTTTATTGAAACTGAACCAATTCTTTTGAATTACTGCAAGAAATAATGATATAGTACTTCTCCAAAACACAAACCTTTGAAGAGGATTTTTTAAAACTGCTTAGAAATGTTGAAAAACGTTTTAAAATAAGAATATGAATCATCACTTACTATAAATGATCAAAAAGCAAATTTCAATATATATTTTAGGCACACAAAAATGTAAGTAATAAGATACCAAGATTTTTGCAAGATTTTATGGAAATCAAATTTTAATTTTTAAAATCCAACTGGGAAAAAAAAAAAAGACAACTGATACTTCAAAACTTCTGTGGAGGTTATGTAGACTCCTCGACACTGAGTAATACTTTGGTGTTTCAAAAATAAAAACAAAAAACACAGCCATGAATGCTTCTAAGATGGTGATCCATTACTAACAAAAGAACATATTCTTACTGGCAAGTCTTCAGTTCTGTTCTCCACCTGAACACCTTCCTTCTTTACAACTCCGGACAAGGATCCCATGCCCAGCAAAAAACACAAGCAAGTGACTATCTCTATATGCTAGTGCTTTTGCTTTTCAGTTACTTTGGGGTTTTTCATTTTCCTTTTCAGTGTGCCGTACTTATACAAAGCTAACTGAAAAATTCCATATTTCAGGGGTAGAGATATCTGACTGATAAATAATTCAGAACTGAAAATGTGAGGCCACTAAAGCAATCAGACATTTTTAAAATTAAATCCAATTTAGTGAAGTGCAATGAATGAAGCATTCTAAATCTGCTTTTGACCTCAGCAGTAGTCAGGGTGGAGGTTACATGTGAAGGCCTGAGAAGAAATAAAACTTAAGGTGTACACCCTCATTCCTTCTTGACTTCATTCATGGAATGTGGCCTATGGACAATCCTAATTCATCCTAACTACTTAATTTATCACCAGAAAGAGTGATGTACAAATGTCACTCAAGTATGAAACCAAACTGATATAATTCAGTATGCTCAATGCTTAATTTCTACCCTGAAGTAGAAATTCAGGTTGTAGAGCAATGCTTAAAACCCTTTGTCAACTGGGATCTGAGTGAATGCAAAATGGAGAGATGTCAATTAAAAATCCATGCATCATAGTCAGCTACTACACATGTAGTAGGCAGTTAATTAATAAACCTTTTCAAACATTTTCTGTAACTCTGTGATGAACTAGTCAGTAGGTACCTGAGAGTAACATGTCTACTGCCTGCATAAGACCCAGACCTCCAAGGTTCATCAGTGTTATATATTAATCTCTCTTGAGGGTATTCAGGGCTTAGTGTTAGAATTTTTTAAGAAGTTAGAAAAATGTTCAGTACTATGTATAATTCTGGTACAGAAACTGCAGCCAAAGCAGAGACATGTGACATATATAAATTACAAATGCAATTTTTCAGGACATAATTAATATTAGCTTGTCTTGAAAAATGAATGCAAGCCTATTAAAAAAAAAAAAAAAAAAGAGGTGGGACATCCTGCTTAATACATTGGAAAGATAACTGGCAAGATGAGATAACATAAGAAATAAGCAGCACCCTCTTTCTAGGAGGGGAGGAAAGAGGAAATCATAAAACCATCAGGCCCCAGTAATTAAAACTGGAGAATAAAGAAGACAAGACCACTCTGGCACTCTGGTTCTGACTTCTCCCGTCACAGAGTTCACAGGCAACTGCATTGCAACCTTCACAATCAAGTACCAATAAGGACTCCAGCTATCATCCCTTATCAACATTGGCCACTTAGCATTGCATCCTCATAGCCCATTCAGGATCTAAGTGTTAAAGAAAGCTTTGTATATGTAATGATGGTGATTAATACTGTGCAAGTTTTTGTACAAACGTATTTGATAATGTTGGTATTCATATATATATATATACGCACATATATATTTATATGTATATTCAGTTAAAACAACATCACTGCAAAAAACAGTTAATATTTTAGTGCCAACTATGAATGAGTCGTATACTTCATGTATTTAATTATCTATTGATATATTGTTAGTCATTTTAAAATGGAGCTAAAATAAATATCTCAGGCAGTATAATTATTTGAAACCATAGGTATAATTTATTAAACATATCCATAATAATTTCTTTCTAAAAGTTTAGTGAAAGATGAAATGTTATGACAGCTGTCAGTCTCAAGTGTCAAAACATTAGACTATCAACCTTAAAATAGCTTCAAATACATAATAATGCAATTTCTCAAGTTCTTCACAAGAGAATGAAAGTCAATTTTCTATTACACTTCATCTCCCAAGATCCAATTATACAATGAAAATTATTTATAATAGCCCACAGAAGCCACATGGAAGCCAAAATCTGACCATTTTGAAATCAGAGATACTATTTTCATAGGCTTATATTGCTCTTTCTCCTTATAAAAAAAAAAAAAAAAAAAAAAAAAGGCAGCTTTGGAACCAGAAGACTCTATATTACTCTGAGAGAGATAAAAAGAGATAAATAATAATTTATTAGGCAGAAATATAATGGGAGACACATTAGAGGATTTTTTAAGCTTTAAAAGAAAATTCATACATTCATACTTTTCAAAAGAAAAATAAGTTTCAAATATGTAAAAATTTCATCATAGAATGATTTTTTTCATTCTAAGTGACATATGTATCAAACTATGAATATTAAAAATATTGAAAATATAATTTTATTTTCCATTCTTTTCCTTTTACATTTTGACTACTTCAAGTTTCAATTAAAAATGTATTTTCATTTTCATTACTTTATACTGTAAGGTTAAAAAAAAAAAAGTGTTTAAAGATAGTTATACAAAGAAAAAGTTATTGTTAAAAGCATCTTTAATCTAGAAGACAAAACCTTAGCAGAACTGATGCAAGAAAGTTTAGATTCAGCTGAATTGATTTAAAATAAGTCAATACTTTTATCATTCAATCACAGAATCACAGAGCGGTTGAGGATAGAAAGGACCTCTGGATGTCATGTGGTCCAGCCCTCTGCTACAGCAGGGACGCCTAGAGAAGGTTGCCCAGGACCACGTCCAGGTGGTTTCTGAAGATCTCCAAGGAGGGAAACTCCATGACCTCTCTGGGCAACCCATTCAGTCACCTTCACAGGTGTTTCCTGATGTTTAGAGGGAACTTCCTGTCCTTCAGTTTATGCCCATTGCTTCGTGTTCAGTTGCTGGGCACTGCTGGGAACTGTAAGTCATACGGTCTTTTCACTTTCCCTTCAGTTATTTATATATATTGATAAGATCCACCTAAGCCTCCTCTTCTTTAATTTGAAAAGTCCAAGTGTCTCCTCACAGGAGAGGTTCTCCAGTCACTCATCATCTTTGCGGCCCTACATTGGACTCACTGCAGTATATCTATTTTCCTTGAGGCTCAGAACTGGACATAGTACTCCAGGTGTGTCCTCAACAACTCTGACTAGAGGGGAAGGATCACCTCTCTTGATGTGCTGGCAGTACTTTGCCTAATGCAGCCAAGAATACTGTAAGCCTTTGTAGCAGTTAATGGCACATTGCCGGCTCATGTTCAACTTGATGTCTGCCAAGACCCCCAGATCCTCCTCTGCTTGCCTGCTGGGTGGCCCAACCAAGAACGACTAACCACTGACACAAACCACCATCAAAAGTAGTGGCCTTTTGCATTGCAGAACTATTTAAATCAAATCAATTTCTGCATAAGCTGAAAGATACCCGTATGCAACTGTATGTGAGTTGTACAGAGGATCAGGCTGTGTGACTTGATGCTCCATGTGATCTTAAACTTAGGAATCTAAGACAAAAACAAACACCATGATGGCTTGTGGCATTATTTTATTGAAAAGAATCAGAGCTACTCATAGATCTTTAACAACAGAGTATCTGATATTCTGCCTCCTTCTGCTCAGGAGAAGAAGCAAAGATAAATGATAAACCTAAGTTTCATTTTAGTCTTGGGGAAAAAAAAAAAAAGGAAAAAAAGGGATGGGTGATTTTTTTTTTTCCCAGTTAAGTGCTGAATGTTAAGTACTTAGTTCCATCTAAGTACTGAATGTTGCCTGCAACTACCTGTAGAAGAAGAACAGAATACTCGATGCATCTTCTTATATCAATTCTTTGTAAACTGAAATCTCATAGACTAGGATCTGTGCACAAAGACTAGGCACTCTTATAGAATCATAGAATCATAGAATATCCCGAGTTGGAAGGGACCCATAAGGATCATCTAGTCCAACTCTTGGCACTGCACAGGTCTGCCCAAAGTTTAGACCATGTGACTAAGTGCACAGTCCAATGGCTTCTTAAATTCAGACAGGCTTGGTGCAGTGACTACATCCCTGGGGAGCCTGTTCCAGTGTGCAACCACCCTCTCGGTGAAGAACCTCTTCCTGATGTCCAGCCTAAACTTCCCCCGCCTCAGCTTAACACCATTCCCGTGGGTCCTATCACTGATGTTTACAGTGAATAGGTCACCTGCCTCTCCACTCCCTTCGCGAGGAAGTTGTAGACCGCAATGAGGTCCCCCTTCAGCCTCCTCTTCTTCAGGCTGAAAAGGCCCAGTGACCTCAGCTGATCCTCATATGTCTTCCCCTCTAGGCCCTTCACCATCTTCGTTGCCCTCTTCTGGACACTCTCCAACAGTTTAATGTCCTTCTTGTACTGTGGTGCCCAGAACTGCACACAGTACTTGAGGTGAGGCCGCACCAGCGCAGAGTAGAGCGGGACAATCACCTCCCTCGACCGACTAGCGATGCCGTGCTTGATGCATCCCAGGATACGGTTGGCCTTCCTGGCTGCCAGGAAGCATATATATATCCATCTTTGTCTCAGTGCATAAAGTTAATAAACAAAAATGTTATGCTATGGTACAGTTTAGGTACTACAAGAACTCAGATTATTCTGCTCAAAACACAAAAATGGGGTAAAATTTTGATTCTGCTTGCAAGCTTCTGTTTTCTAACTCCTGTTTTTTAAGTTCTTAGGCAAGTGATATAAAAACTTTTTGATATAATTATTTTGATTACATAAATTAACACACAAATAGTCATTTTTAAATATGGAAACCTTAAAGGAGAAATAAAATATACAATTTCCTATTTTAAGAGTTTATAAAAACAATTACTCTTCTAAAAGTAAGAATACGCTTGCAACTTCTGTCAATATTTCATGAAACAGTGTGTGAATTATTTTATAGACGCATTAAATATAAACTTCTCTTTCCCATCAAAAAATCCCTAAACCAATAAACACCACTGGAGATACATAAAAATGAAGTTCTGAGAGAGAACTTGGTTTCAAGACAGTCTTTATGATGTTATCATTTTCCATTTTAATGCTGATCTTGATACAGCTTTTTAAGAGTTGGGAGTATCTATGTAGCTGTACTATATGAAAAATGAACTGTCGTATGGAGGAAGACAGGGCCCAGAATAATTTAAATTTTGCTGAACTGGATTTTAACTTAATATTTAAAATGTTTCCATATGATCTCCCTGTGACCCCATTATAAACATAAAAATAATTCAAAAACATTTTGATTTTTCAATTAAAAATGATTTGCTTATTGCCAGAGTGACACTTAGTTTAATCCCAGTCTATTTTAACCATTTTAAAACTTGTTAGAAATGCAGTAATTATGTAAATGAAAATTGTAAATAACGCAACACAAAGCAGTAAGAATACCATTGTATAAAATGAATTAATACCTAAGAGGAGAAATAATAAAAATAACCTAAAAAAAGTTCTTAAAAATCAGAAAAGGAGAGTAAAAATATATGCTTTTAAAAATTATTCTTAAGAGTAAGTAGTACCCACCCTTCTATATAATAATTCTGCTTGTCACCATTGGGGTGAAAAACATGCAAATAATTTCTTCATATAAATAAATGCCAAGAATTACATTATATCATAAATATAGAAGATAGGTTTTATTTTTATTTTTATCTATTTTTATTTTTATTTTTGTTTTTATTTTTACTTTTATTTTTTCACCCTGGATTTCCATTGTGCTATGTTGACAGGAACACCATTAGTGTAGTATTAAAGTGTTTGCTATGAAACACCCCATACTCTATTGCTATGTATATTTTGCATTTTGTACATAGTTCTTAACATATGCATTTTCTTTCTTCTTTTTTTTTTTTAAATTTCCTTTCTTTTCCTTCCTTCCTCTCTCTATTTCTTTTTCTTTTTTTTTCTTTTCTTTCTTTCCTTCTTTCTTTCTTTCTTTCTTTTTCTTTCTTTCTTTCTTTCTTTCTTTCTTTCTTTCTTTCTTTCTTTCTTTTTCTTTCTTTCTTTCTTTCTTTCTTTCTTTTTCTTTCTCTTTCTTTCTTTCTTTCTTTCTTTCTTTCTTTCTTTCTTTCTTTCTTTCTTTCTCTTTCTTTCTTTCTTTCTTTCTTTCTTTCTTTCTTTCTTTCTTTCTTTCTTTCTTTCTTTCTTTCTCTTTCTTTCTTTCTTTTTTCCTTCCTTCCTTCCTTCCTTCCTTCCTTCCTTCCTTCCTTCCTTCCTTCCTTCCTTCCTTCCTTCCTTCCTTCTTTCTTTCTTTCTTTCTTTCTTTCTTTCTTTCTTTCTTTCTTTCTTTCTTTCTTTCTTTCTTTCTTTCTTTCTTTCTTTCTTTCTTTCTCTTTCCTTCCTTCCTTCCTTCCTTCCTTCCTTCCTTCCTTCCTTCCTTCCTTCCTTCCTTCCTTCCTTCCTTCCTTCCTTCCTTCCTTCCTTCCTTCCTTCTTCCCTTCTTTCCTTCTTTCTTTCCTTCTTTCCTTCTCTCTTTCTCTTTCTCTCTTTCTTTCGCTCTTTCTTTCGCTCTTTCTTTCGCTCTTTCTCTCTTTTTTTCTCTCTTTCTCTCTTTCTCTCTTTCTTTCTTTCGTTATTCTGAAGGAAAACTCAGAAAATCTTTTCTGCCAAAAACCTCACAACATTTTTTCAAGCCATATTCCACTATCATTTTTTGTTTTCAACAAAACATGACAAACTGGAATTTTTCACAGAGCCTAGGGTATCAAAAGAAGATTCAATTTCTTGGTATGAATACAAATCTTCAAGACTTTATTGAATGCAATAACTATCTACCAACCTCTTAGTTTTGACATAGAGCTATTGCTACTGCTATTAATTGTTCAGTGGAAGCATCTCAGCTGTTCCTTAACCCAACTGTACACCAGAGCTTCCTTGATCACCAGGACTGTAAACGCTGGAATAAGACTGACATGAAGGTTGAGGCCCTAATTTTCCAGAATAAATGTCTGAACAAATAAACTCATGTCAGCAAAGGAAAAATCATCCCATCTTATTATTAACTTAATTTTAGCAACCTGAACATAAAAAAATACTAGCCTGAATAAAATTTCTCTCTGATGTGCTTTTAACATCTTAGTATGCTGAAGTAAAAACAAACAAACAAAAACAATAAGAACAATAAGAGTAATAATAAAAAGCAAAGGAAGTGCTTTACAAACTCCAGGCTGTAGTGAAAAAGTTTTCATACTGATAGATTATTTTCATTTGTCCGTTGAGGGATAGTTTATAATTTCTCAATGGGAAGAACTGAGGTGAAGCCTGTGTGCTGCTAAACTATCCGTCCTTATAATATCTTCTAAGAAGAGGCACTCTGGAATTGCCACTCAACTACGAAGTCTGTCTGACCATGTTTAGGTATTCTAACAGCTCTACTAGAAAAGGATCTTTTGTTATAACAGTGTGGTGGTTTCACTCGGGTGGGCAGCCAAGCCCAACCACAACCGCTCTCTCACTCCCCCTCCTCAAAGAGGAACAGGGAGAAAATACGATGAAAAGGGCTCAAGGGTTGAGACAAGGACGAGGAGATCGCACAGTAATTATCATGACGGGCAAAACAGACTCAGCATAGGGATTTATTGCCTATTACTAACGAGTTAGAGAATTGAGAAACAAAGGAAATAAACCAAAAGCACCTTCTCCCCATCTACCCTCTTCCACCTCCTCCCTCCGAGCGGCGCAGGGGAACGGGGGAATAGGGGTTATGGTCAGTCTATAGTGCTTCTTCGCCGCCGCTCCTTCTCTGTCACTCTTGTTCCCTGTGCTGTGGGGTCCCTCCCACGGGATGCAGTCCTTGCTGAACTGATCTGGCGTGGACTGCCCACAGGCAGCAGCTCTTCAAGAACTCCTCCAGATATGGGTCCGTACCACAGGGTCCATCCCTCACGAGCAAACTGCTCCAACCTGGGTCCCCCACGGGCAGCAGCTCCTGCCAGGTCACCTGCTCCTGCGTGGTCTCCTCTCCACAGGCTACAGGTCCGGCCCAGAATCTGTTCCAGCAGGGTTCTGCCACAGGCCACAGCCTCCGTCGGTTCACGTCCACCTGCTCCACTGGGGGCTCCTCCACAGGCTGCAGTGTGGAACCCTGCTCCACCATGGTACTTTGGGCTGCAGGGGGACAGCCTGCTTCACCATGGTCCTCTCCACAGGCCTCAGGGGACTTCTGCTCTGGTGCCTGGAGCATCTCTCCCCCTCCTTCTTCACTGACCTTGGCCCCTGCAAGGCTGTTTCTCACTCCTCTCTCTCTCCCAGCTGCTGTGTGGTGCAGCTTTTTTTTTTTCTTTTTTTTTTTTTTTTTTTTTTTTTTCCCCTGTCTTAAATATGTTCTTACAGAGGCGCAAACAACATCACTTATTGTCTTGGCTCTGGTCAGCAGTGGGGCCCTTACTTAACATGGTGCAGCTTCTAGGTTCTTCTCACAGAAGCCACCCCTATGGCCCCCTGCTAGCAAAACCTTGCCACATAAACCCACTACAAACAGTATTGAGGTGTTAGTGGAAACTGTAATGGAACTGTATAAGCACTTACGCCATTGATAACACAGGTGGCAATTTGTCCGTTTTCTGTTTACATTCTCAGCTGTACCTGCACAGACTGCTCAGCAAGAACAGAGATTGCTCTGGCAATGTTTTTTGAAATTATAACAGCCTAGCTTGATGCTCAGAGAATAGGGATCGGAGAATGTGGGATAAGAGCAAGTGCACACATAGGATGGGAGCAGGATGTTTTCTAAGATAGGCACTGGTACAAAACATTTGTCAGCTAAGCAAATCAAGGCAATTTTTGTCTCATATACATGGAGAGAAGAGGGGAGAAGGCTTAAACAGTCATTCTATTGGAAAGTCCAAAGGACACTTCCCAGTTGTGAGGGCTTGTTCCTTACATCAGACTGATGATGCAGCCTCACACTGTTGATGATTACAAACATTTAATATCAAAGCAAGGTCAGAGAGCCAGCTGGTTCAGCAAAGCTGTGTGGTGATGTATGGAGTAGGAAAGCAGTCCTGTGAGCTTCTATTACTGAACGCCTACAGACATTGCAATTTTAGAGGCCTCAGTAGGAAAACCAAATAGCTACTGCTAACTTACATTGCCTAGGATTTCACTGCTGTTGTGGTTTCAACAAGAAAATGTGACTGTAGATCCAAAGTGCCTGTAGTGCGCTGCTGTGAACTAATACTACCGATATTTTCGAAGCTCTGAGGGCACTTGGATTGGTATGTGAGCTCATGCACTTATATTAATTATCAACTTTTAAATTAATTATCAAACAAAAGAGAAATCCTTGTATATGGGTAATGTATCTTCTTAGGGTGACAGGTTGGTTCACTTTTCAAAAATAAAACTGCCACTTTCAGTCAAGGGATTTGCTTCTTTTTTATTTAAATACTCACTGTAATATCATTAATTAAAACATAACATAAAATCTGCCTAATCTGCAGCTGTGCAACTTGAAACACAAGTGTCCATCAGTAAAATTTTTGAGGAATTGTTCAATTTGCAAACTGGTCTTTTGAATGATGATATCATACAACCAAAAGATGGTTGAACAGTTGAGTGGGAAAGAGACCTCTGAGCACTGTCCAGACTAATCCTCTACTCAAAGCAAGTCTAATTATTCTGGGTTTCTCGGTGCACTCTGTTTGAGTCCTGAGCACCTTCAAGCACAGAGACTCCACAGTACCTCTCACAATCCACTCCAGTATTTGAACACCCTTGTGCTTAAATAAATAAATACAAATTCATACAATACAAACACAATAGTTTGGGTTGGAAGGAGCCTAAAAGATAATCTAGTTCTAAACCCCCTGCCATGGGCAGTGACAACTTAATAGATCAGGTCTAGTTCAGGTAGTTCAAGGTCCCTTCCAACATGACTTTGAACATCTTCTAACTCAGCTTTGAACATCTCTGGGGATGGAGTTATCACAACTTCTCTGGGCAATGTGTTCTGGTGCCTCACCACCCTCCTAATGTTTAATATAAATCTACAGTCTTTTACTTTAAAATCACTACACTTTGTCCTACTGCTACGATCCCTGATAAAGGGTCCCTTCCCATCTTTCATGTAGGCCCCCTTTAAGTACTGTAAACCCACTATAAGGTTTCCCCAAGAACCTTCTCTTCTACAGGCTAAAAAAACACAACTATCTCAGCCTCTCTTCTTAGAAGTGGTGATCCAGCCCTTTGATCATTTTTGTGGCCCTCCACTGGATCTGCTTGAACATGTCCTATGCCAAAGATAGGGACCTGGGGGTGTTGGTTGACAACTGGCTGAATGTGAGTCAGCAGTGTGCTCGGGTGGCCAAAAGGCCAAAAGCATCCTGGCTTGTATCAGGAATAGTGTAGTCAGCAGGACTAGGGAAGTGATTGTCCCTCTGTACTCGGCTCTGTTGTGGTCGCACCTCGAGTACTGTGTTCAGTTTTGGGTCCCTCACTACAAGAAGGACATTGAGGTGCTGGAGCATGTCCAAAGAAGGACAACAAAGCTGGTGAAGGGTCCAGAGCACAAGTCTTCTGAAGAGCAGCTGAGAAACCTGGGGTAACTTTGCTTGGGAGAAGAGAAGGCTCAGGGGAAATCTTATAGTACTTTACAGATACCTTAATGTGGGTTGCAGTGAGGTGGGGATAGGGCTCTTCTCATCTTATCACTTGGTGCTGGGGAAGGGAGATGGAATCAAGTTGTGCCAGGGAAGTTTAGGTTGGACGTTAGGAGAAATGTCTTTACTGAAAGGGTTGTCCAGCATTAGCACAGGCTGCGCGGGGAAGTGCTTGAGTCCCTGGAGGTCTCCAAGAAATGTACAGATGTAGAACCTAATAACGTGGTTTAGGGGTGGATTTTAGTACTAGGTTAAAAGTTGAACTAGATGACCTTGGAGCTCTTTTCCAACCTGAATGATGTTATGATGCTATGTCTCCTCATAATGTCCATGTTTCTCTTGCTGGGGGCCTCAGAGCTGAACACAGTACTCCAGATGGGATCTCATGAGAGCAGAGTAAAGAGAGAGAATCACCTCCTTTGACCTGTTACCCATGCTTCTTTAGATGCAGCCCAGAGTGCAATTGGCTTTCAAGGGTAAAAATACACATCGCCAGCTTATGTTGAGTTTTTCATCCACCAATACCCCTAAGTCATTTTCTGAAAGGCTGCTGTCAATCCAGTTGTCTCCCTGTATGGACTGATTGAGATTACCCTGAGCCAGGTGCAGCACCTTGCACTTGGCCTTGTTGAAATTCATTAGGTTCACAAGGGCCTACCTGTCAAGCCTGTCCAGGTCCCTCTGGATGGCATTCCATCCCTATAGTGTATCAACTGCACCACTCAGCTTGGTGTCATCCACAAAACCACTGAGAGTGCACTCAATCCCACTGTTTATATCATCATCAAAGACATTAAACTATACCTGTCCCACGGTGTACACCTGAGGGACACAATTTACCCCTGGTCTCCCCTCTCCCCACCTTGACACTGAGCTCTTGACTGCAACTCTTTGGTTGCTACTATCCAAGCAATTACTTATCCACGGAATAGTCGCTCCATCAAATCAATATCTTGCCCATTTAGAGACAAGAATGTTGTGTGGGGCTGTATCAAATGCTTTGTACAAGTCAAGATAGATGCCATTCGTTGTTCTTCCCTTGTCCACCAATGCTTTCACTGTCATAGAAAACCACTAGATTTGTCAGACATGATTTGCCCTTGTGAAATCATGTTGTTGGTCTCTAATTACCCACCTGTCTTCCAAATACCTTTACATAGTTTCCAGGAGGATTAGCTCCATGATTTCACTGGGCACTGAGGTGAGGATGACTGGTCTGTAGTTCTCTGAGGCATCCTTTTTCTCCTAAAAATGGGGTTTATGTTCCCCCTTTTCCAGTAACTGGATACTGCACTTGTCTGCCACAGCTTTTCAGATATGATGGAGAGTGGCTTAAAAATTTAATCTGGCACTTCTGTCGGGACCTTGGGATGCATCTCTATAAGTCACATTGTGCACATTCAGGTTCCTCAGATGGTCTTGAACATGATCTTCTCCTGTGGTGGATGGGACTTTATATCTTATCAGAAATTCTCGTGTTCTAACTAGTACACATTGACTCTTGTCCTACAGCTGTACTTCACTGAGAAAAGTGTGGCACCATTTTCTCTGTAACCTCCCACTGCTGCAGACAGTAGTGAGGTCTCCCTCATGGCAACTTTCAGCCTCCCAAAAGCCCCAGGGTATTTCCATAGAACAGCTGCTGACCATTGGCCCCAGTCTGTCCTGCTCTGTGCATGAGTTCAATTTTCTCCAGTACCTTCGCCTCCAATAGGCAGTTTCCCATGGGATCTTGCTAAGCAAGTCTTTGTGCAGATGGAAACTGTTCTTCTAAAATTCAGGGTGTTTGTCTTTGTGAAATTCTGCTGTTTGTCTTGAGCGCTTCTCTCAGGATTTTAAGCACAAGAGTCTCACAGTCATTTCAGCCCAGACTGCCCTCAACCTTCACATCTACTAATTCTTCCTTACTTGCCAGTAGAGAGTTCAATTGAGCATCACTACAGGTTGGTTTGTCAATCACCTGCATCAATAATTTGTGCCTGGGACATTCCTGGATTGCTTGCATCTCTGTTCCTTTGCATGACTAGTATTGCTCTGTCTCCTGACCATTACCTACATGTTCCCTGCCTTTGAGACAAACCTTTGCACAGATCACTCCCCTCTATCCCTGCCAATCATGTCCTTCATGAAGTGCATGTAACCCTCCACTGTCGCTCTGCAGGTGTGAGAGCCATACCACCATGTCTCTGTAGTCCTCTGGCATCACAGCTCAGCTGCAATGCACCTATTGCATTTACATGTGGGCAACTGAGATAGATCCCAAGTTGTGCGGCTTTTGTAGGTGAAGTGTCAGAGCCCCTCTGGTCACACCATCCACTGGATGCCTTAACACTTTTGCATCTTTGCTTCTCTTCAATGTGGGGGAATGCCCCATCCATGTGTTTCCAGTCCCCCATACACGGCTAGCAAGCTTGCTTGCAAGCACACCCTTTCCACATCTTGTTAGATGTATTGATTCCTGTAGTATTTCTGGGAAGAAAAACATTGGTAATTAACAAGAACAGAGTCTTAGTACAAATCACAATACTGGCCTTTTAAGCCATCATCACCATGTTAATGTGATTTGTGTGCTTTCACATACATGTTCTTACCAAGACTGCATCCATCCTGCAACTAGCCAAATGCTTTAAGTGAGGAGGAGAAAACCCACTTATGCCTGAAGTATCTTCAGAGCCTAAAATCCCTTTATGAATCTAATCCATGACATTCAGACGCCTTTTCTATAAGCTAGTTCCCCATTTGAAAACAAGCAGCAAGAGCAACTCCATACCTCAGAGACTACTGTAGGGACATATTTTTTCATTATTCTGATGTGGTCACAATGGGAGAAGAGTAATGGGAGAAAACCTAACAATTTTCAATAGCTAGATTCTAATAAATAAAACGTTTATTTTCTAATAAATAAATAATCTTTAATAAAACTGTAGTGCTGCCTTTGCAGACTCCTGATTTTTCAGCTGTTCTGTTTAGATACATTTTAATACATTCCTCACAGGTGATTGTCTAAGAGGCATAAAAAATAAGCTTTGATTTGCAGATCTCAAGTTAAACTTGCTGAGCTGCTAGTTAAAAAAGTTACTCATTGATCAGTATTATGAGCACATTTCTTAGATGTCATTTAGAAAAAAAATACACATGGGACCTTTCTATGTCAATCTTATAGGGAAGTTTCTGACTATAACTGCACTTTAAAATAAATTGCAATTATTAACAATAATAAGGCATTTACATTGTTTCTCCTAAAGATAGGAACTTTACATCTAAAAAGCTTCGGAAGTTTTCTTAGATTCTTAGAATTTTTAAATGAGACAAGTATCTTCTTCAGTTACATGTAGGTGAGAGGTTTAGGTTAGAAATTAGGAGACATTTCTTCTCAGAAAGGGCAGTCAGGCATTGAAACAGGTTGCCCAGGGAGGTGGTGGAATCACTGTCCCTGGGGGTGTTTAAGGAAAGGTTGGACCTTGCGCTTACAGACATGGTTTAGTGGCTGACATTGGGAGTAGGGTGATGGTTGGACCAGACGATCTTGAACGTGTTTTCCAACCCTCATGATTCTATGATTTTATGCTTCTATGATTCATCTATGAAACATATTTAATCACTTAACCCTTAAGTATCCCAGACCAGAAGAAGAGAGAGCTTTTGCCTTATCTACTTCGAAGACTGGTAGTATCAATTCCTTTGGTAAATTCCTACTTGTAATATTAGAGTATTCAGAGCAGAACCTGGACTATTTAATTAAACACACAAATCAAGCAGCTTTTCAAAAAGCCAACTGAATGGATTACAAGGATTATGTAGTACTCTTAATCAATACTGATTAAACTTTCCTTCCAAAGCAAAATCTTGCCAAGAAATCTGTTGAAAAGAAAGAACTTATAGTTAAATTCAGTAAAAATATCTGTATTTTACTTCTTTTTATTTTCTAATTAAAAATTTCCTACAGGTAGGAAAATCTATTGAATAAGATTGGTCAAACTTTCGGTTTATTTGATTTTATTATAAGAACCTTCACAGTATTTCAATCAAAATCATCTCATTTTCCCCTACTCGTATAACTGTGTATGGAGATGCAACTATCACAGTTATGAATCCCTAAGCATAGTTTCCTTAGACTCTGTTTTGTTTCTATCAAGACCACGCGTATGTCCCATCACCTGTCCCTAAAAAGAAAAACTTACCTTCTGCATCTGCTTACAGATTTTGTGTCTGAAAATATCATAAGTGCAAAAAAAAACACCTCTGAATATGTGTAGTCAAACAGGCTGGAGATATAAAATACAAAATGCATAGCTCAATGAATCTGCAAATAAACTAATCTTACAAATATAAATTGTATTAAGTTTTGAAATTTTGTTTGGATTTACTTATACATGTCCATATTATATATGCATATCACTTTTAATACCTAACTAGAAAGCAGTATTGTTCTTAATTGCTGAAAAAAAATTCACTAGAACATCTTTTTTTTTTTTTTTTTTTTTTTTTTTTTTTTTTTTCACTGAACAACTTTTCTCTAGAGGAGACTTGAATTCCACTGGTGATTTAAGTGAAAATAGAATGTTCCTTCTCTTCAGTATTACTGCATGATATTCTCATACCTTGGCATGAATAGCTTTTAGTATCTTCCCAATTCTCTGCCCAAGACTTCACATGGCATAAGTAGGACATTATGATGATAAAGAACCGGTAGACATACCCTTCAAAAAAGTTCATTATGTTATGCCTCTTTCAAAGAATTTTCTCAATTTCCAAAAGAACAATTTATCTCAGCTCTAAATCATATTCTTTAAAAGGGCATGCTGTATGATACATATATACAAAATTAATTAATGCAACAAAATTAATACATTATTTTTCTGAGTGAAGTTTCTGAGTGGTAGAAGAAATAAAACAACTAGATTAGATAGATTAGATAGATTAAAAATCTATCAGACTTGTACAGGATCAGTCTAAATCATAGTTTTTTTTTGTTTTCTTTTTAACAAGAGAAACACACCTTTCTTTTATGTCAAAAAAAAAAAAAGGTTGAATAATAGTGCTGTGCACGATGTGTTCTCCATTGAATGAGACAAGTCAGTCAAAAATATAAGAATGCACATTCTATGCAGCTGCTTTATGAGACAATTTTGGTGGGGAGGGTGGGGATGAGGTATTGGCATTGCTAATTTCTACGTTTTTTCTGTTCCACGGTATTTAACAAGATATACCCATCATGATAATAGAGACTGGAATGCTTTCTTTTGGGCAAGAGTACCTGTAATTTGAAACTTTTTTCTTCATGTTTGTTATCTTCACATTATTCCTTCACATTATTCCTCTGTCCTCTTTATATTCTCGAAATATCCTAATTTTGTCAGCTGTAATATAACTGATCGCATTTTTCTTTCCGCTTTGCCCTCCTCCCTCCCAAATGATCATGGAAATGGTCAATGAGAGCAGTTAATATTGTGGCAACTAGCTCACCATTCTGACTTTATACATTACAACAGTTTGCATACAGTCCTTTAGCTAGGTTTCTTTATTTATACAGATTATAGCATTTACCTGAAGCCAACTGGTAAACACAATGTAAACTTCTGCTCCTGCAGGCATTTCAGCAATGTACACAGTTTAATAGAAATACATAGCATTTGCAAACACTGAAAACCTGTAAATATTTAAAGTGCTGAAATAATTCCCACAGTTGTCATAACAAACTCAGTGGGACCACTTACAGTGGAAGGACAGATGCATGTATCACCATGGGATAGATAATACATGTGGCTTACAGAATGTCCTGCTTTGACTTTAGAGTGAATTATCCTTCTGAAACTTGTATTTATAATATTTAAAGATTCTTTGTAGTGAAGCATATTTATCAAAAGAAAAACAGTGACCTTCAAAATAAAGGAGGGAGAGCAGATTCAAGAAGTATACATGCAGCTAAGACAATAATATACGTAAACAATTAAAATGCAGTTCCCTTAAAATACAGCAAAAATATACAGAAAATACCAAGGCATATTCCATAAAGAATGGAAATTTCTATTATGCAGACTTTAAACAACATTGTAAAGTTCACTACATCATTACAAGAAAAGGTTATATGTATAATCCACTCTACTAAATTTGAAAGGAGTACTAATATCAATGCAGATATCACAGGAATTAAAAATGTTTTGCTAAACTATTTATATAAGGATCGACTGGGATGGAGTTTCCTTTCCCTACAGCAGCCTATATAGTGTGTTCTGTACTTGAAGCTGGAACAGTGTTGCTATCATGTCAGTGTTTTGTCTACTGCTGAGAGAGAGAAAAAAAAAAAAAAAGAAAAAAGAAAGAAAAAGATGGTTTAGAGATCTAATTCTGTAAAGGGAGGGGGGAGGGGGGAGAATTTTGTACTTGTCTGGTGTTACTGTTGCTTTTGAAGATATACTGGGCTGAGCTCATCACCACAAGATGATAGAAAATATGTCTGGTGATCCAGAAAAATTTCTTCAATTAAAATTTCCCACAGGCAAAAGGCAGGATGAGAGTGGAAGAGTAAAATCTCTTCTATGCGCAGATAACTGTCTCTGTAACTGTTATGTCTCTGAACTTTCTCTTATTAGAGACTCCATAGTTTCTATAGTCTCTAAGGTCAAGCACAGCAAAAGGGAAAAGTGCCACTGAAGACACCCCTGGTTGTTTCTGTAAGTTATTCTCAGAGGTTTCTCACTCACATAAATCTGTGGGAGACCGAAACCTTTCATGCATAAAGTCCCAACTACATTTACTATTTGAAGAAGCACATACTACACAATGCTAGAGAAAGAAACATCAGTGCTGTCCAAGTAAAAATACATATGGGTGATTACTTTCCCACCTATTCTTGTAACTCTTAACTACGGGGACTGCTGAGAAAGATGTGCTCTTTTTGTTGTTGTTTTTCATGTTCCTCTCCATTTCCCTTTTCTTTAGCAAATTTCATTTTACAGAAGTAAATTCAGCAATGAATCCTCAGAACATAAAAACTAGAATACAAGTTGCAGGTCCCCAAACTCCAAATTACAGAATGAAGAAAGCTTCTGAAAAACAATTAATGGAATGATCACTCTAATCTGTCAATTAAAGAATTTCTATGAAGAGGTTTAGGAAACATCTAGTGACTCACAGCAGCTGATTGTTCTCTATGGGTCCCTCTCTTCAGAGTTTTTCTCCCTGAGTTTATAATCCATGTACCTTTAGGGACCTTCTCTGAATCTTAGAAAAGTATGCATGGATTTGAAGATAATCTTTTTATTAATAAATCTTTTTTAATGAACATGGACCATAAGAAAAGAATGAGTACAGGAGGCAATGATATATTGGGAATCAAAGTAATTAACATTATGAAAACATAATCCTTTAATCACCAACACTCATTTGAGTTTTATTTACTTATTAAAACATAGTCAGCTTTTAAACGTGATGTGAAATAAATAAATTAATTAATATACCAAAACAAAAATACACAGCTTAAAACAAATCTATCTGAAGTTGGTAGAGCTGAGTACAGATCCTCCCACAGAATGGGCCCCTTAGAGAAAAGTGACCTCTCATTTTCTTCAACATTTAGATCACCCATTAATAAATGCTAGCCTTTGTATTTGGAGCAAAAACATTGTATACAAAGTTCATATCAACTACCTACTTTCAGTTTGGCTTGAATACGAACCTTTATGCCAAGATTTTAGAAAGCTGGCAGGATACAGGATGCACATCCTGAGACATTTTAAGGAGATTTGATTTCTGAGTTGCTCTTTACAAACTATTCATAGTATTGTACATAAAAGATAGGCATACAAAATGAGATACCCATAAACATATGGCTGCATTAATATGGCACTGAATGCTAGGTAATACTTTTTCTCAGCAGGGTTTATTAGCTTGGCTAATCATCAGGCCAAGTGCTGCTACTGGACCTGGAGTACTGACAAAGTAAATAAATCTCTTTCTGTCTAGAGCACTGCCAGAGACAGTCTGTAGACAAACTCAGAGTATCTCACTATCTACTTTTTTTATTATTATTATTCTTGCTTTCAAATTAGATTGTAGATTTTGATAGCAATCTCCTTAATTTTCCACCATCCTTTTAAAGTTGTTGGTGCCCGAGTGGGTGCTCATTTCCAGTTCTGGCCCTATCAGGCCATAGTTACCTAACTCCCGACTTCCATTATCATCAACCTAAATCACAGTGGAAAGGATGCATTATACGATTGCGTTAAGTATTTATGATTCTCTCAAATTTTGCACCATTGTAAATATTTTTAGGCTTGCATTTACTCCCAGACCACTGATAAAGAAGCCAAACTGCACCAAAAACTATCCCTAATCCTTGCAGTGTTATGTTAGAGCAAGTACACTCTATTGATATATGTATATTTACATTCTCAGTTTTAGTACATTTATATTGTAAAATACTAACGCTTAATAATAGACTATTGTACAGTACAAAACTGAATGCCTCAAGAAAATCTAAACCTATTACTTTCTCTGTACATCCATCAGCAAAAATAATCACATACTTTTGTCATTTGCTGGGCAATGATATTTATTGGGCTACCTTCATTCTCCTTTAGACAACTTTCCTTTCTCATTCTTTCTTTCTTTCTGTTTCTTAACCTTTGTACATTATAGAAAGCGTAGGAAAGATGACTTGAATCTTATAAGAATCCATGCATGGATTTAAGTATTTGAGATATTCATAAATTATTTAGAAAAGAGAGCAAGAAATTGAAGGAACAAACTTTGTTGACTTCTGAAATTAAGAAAAAAAATGAATAAGATTTGTTGTAAAGAAGAAACTTTCAAAACTGTGATAATCCCATAAAAGGGCAGCTGAAATCCAGTGTAAATTAATTAAAACTAATGCACATAGTTCCTCTGTCCTGCTCCCGCAAGTGAACCTCTGTCTTTATACACAAAATGGCAAGATTTTCACAATTACTCAAGAATGGGAGTTTGTCATTACAGCTGGTAATTCTAAAAAAACCCATCCAACCCACAAGTATAAGTCTATGAACTCTCACATTATATATCTTAAAAGTATATTCTGGATTTGAAAAAAGAACAGAATGAAGGTGGAAAGAATGATTAAAGTACAGAAGGACATCCAAAGACATAATTAAACACACTAAGTCTCTTTAGCCTTGAAAAGTATGGCCAAAAGAAAATACACTGGTCTAAAAAATGCAGCACAGCATTCAGAAAACAATCAGTGAAGGACTGTTCATTGCCTCTTTCCATGAAAGGACTGGAAGTACATTTAATAGGATTTGGTGGTTACATGTTTGAAATAATTTAAGAAAGTTGTTCTTGCACTGGCAATATTTTAATCTTTGGAACTCTTGGCACCAAGATGTTTAGGATGCTAAAAGGTTTCACGGGTCCAGAAAACATCTGGCTAATTCACAGAGTTAAAGTCCATCTGAGAAGTGCCTTTTCCTTAGAAAATAATTGAAAACCAGCCACTGGCATCTCGGAGAACACTGTCAGGAAATATACATTTTCCTTTTTCTTATACTTGTTGTTAATACACTTACAGAGAGAACATATTTGGCTTGATAGACTTTTTTTTTTTTTTTTTTTCTTTTTCCAAACTTGAATACCTCTTTTTATGCACTTAGTTTGGAAATAACTGCTCCATACCTTCCCTGTAATCTGTCTTTAACTTTGTGTTTCTTCTGTTTAATGTAGCTGTTCCCTGCCTCTTTCATTCAGTCTATAAGCACAGCCATCACAGGCAATGAGGATGCTGTGGGAGACTGTTTCAAAGGCTTTACTGAAATCAAGATAGACCACATCCACTGCACTTCTGTCCTCTATCCACCTGGTTATATCCTCATAAAAGGCTATCAGGTTGGTCAAGAATGACTTCCCCTTGGTGAAGCCATGTTGACTGCCCCTAATGATCCTTTTATCCTTGACATGCCTAGAGACAGTGCCAAGGATAAGTTGTTCCATCATCTTACCAGGGATGGAGGTAAGGCTGACTGGTCTATAGTTACCTGGGTCCTCCTTCTTGCCCTTTTTGAAGACTGGAGTGACATTTTCTTTTCTTCTGGTCCTCAGGCACCTTTCCTGACGCCCATAACTTACCAAAGATGATGGATAGTGGCCTAGCAATGACTTCCGCCAGCTCCCTCAGCACGCATGGGTGCATCCCATCAAGACCCATGGACTTTTTTTAATTTCCAGATTACTTAATCCGTCCTTAACACAGCCCTCATGAACCAAGCCAAACTCCTCCTTTCTCCTGACTTCCTCTGGGGCCTCAGGGGTATGGGGCTCCTCAGGACACCCTTTGGCATTATAGACAAAGGAGGCATTCATTAACTCCACCTTCTCTTCTGTCACCAGGACACCCACCTCATTCATCAGTGGGCCTTCATTGCCTCTAGTGTTAGTTTTATCTGCAATGTGTTTGAAGAAGCCCTTTCTGTTGTCCTTGACCTCTCTCACAAGGTTTAATTCTAAGGAGGCCTTAGCTTTTCTAGTTGCCTCCCTACATCCTCTGACAACAGCCTTATATTCCTCCCAAGTGGCCAGGCCACCTTCCATGATCTGTAGATTCTCCTCTTCCACTTGAGTTTGCCCAGCAGTTCCCTGTTTAACCATGCAGGTCTCCTGGCTCCCTTTCCTGACTTCCTACCTGTTGTGATGCTCTGTTCTTGACCTTGGAAGAAGCAGTCCTTAAACGCTAACCAGCAATCTTAGGCCCCTTTTCCTTTAAGTATCTTGTCCCATGAGATTTCCCCTAGCAAATGCTTGAAAAGGCCAAAGTCATCCCTACTGAAGTCCAGGGTTGCGATTCTGGGTATTCTATTCCTGTCACGTGAGATCCTGAACTCCACCATCTCGTGGTCACTGCAACCAAGGCTGCCCTCAACCTTCACCACTTCAAACAGCCCCACCTTGTTAGTGAGGACAAGATCCAGCAGTGCTCCTCTCCTAGTTGCAACACCCAACATTTGCATCAGGAAGTTATCATCAATACACTGAAGGAACCTCCTGAACTACTGGCTGAGTAGGCCTTGCAGCAAATGTCAGAGTTGTTGAAATCCCCCATGATAAACATGGCCTGTGATTATGAGGCTGTTATCATCTGCCTGTAGAAGACCTCATCAACTTCCTCATCCTGATCTGGTGGCCTGTAATAGACATCCATGACAGTATCCCCCAGGCCAGCCTGTCCCTTACTTCTCACCCACAGACACTCAACTCGTTCCTCATCTGCTCCTGGACATTGCTCAATACAATGCAGTTGCTCTCTCATGTAAAGAGCAACTCCGCCACCTCGCCTTGCTGGCCTGTCTTTCCTGAGAAGGACATACCCATCCATGGTACATTCCAGTCATGTGAGCTGTCCCACTATGTCTCTGTAACTGCCACCAGATCATAGTCTCCTGACCAAACATGGATTTCTAACTCCTCCTGCTTATTTGCCATGCTATGTGCATTGGTGTACAGGCACTTTAGTGAGCGAGCTGAGCACGCCGATTTCACCCTAGTGGGGTGGGAGGCCTCCTGGTCTTCCTCACTGCAAGAGTGCTGCCCCACAGGTGCAAGCCCAGCTGCAACCCCACCCCCTTTGGATCTAGTTTAAAGCTTTCCAAATCAGCCCTGCTAATTCCTGTCCCAGAACCCTAATGCCCCTGTGAGATAAACCTTTCCTGTGTATTACTGTCAGGCCTGCTGTCCTATAAAACCAGCCATTATCAAAGAACTCAAAGCCCTGCCTGTAGCACCAGTCACATAGCCAGTCATTTACGGACTGGATCCTTCTATTCCATGCCACATCACCACCCCACAATAGAAGGAGGGAAGAGAAAATGACTTGTGCCCCAGACTCTTTCACCAACCGTCCCAAGGCCTTGAAATATTTCTTCATTCCCCTCAGACTACGGGATGCAGCTTCCTCCCCGCCTATCTGGAAGATCAGCAGTGGGTAGTAGTCAGTTGAGCATAGCAGGCTGGGGAGTGTCCTGTTAATATCCCTGATCCGGGTTCCAGGTAGACTGCAGACTTTCCTTCGATGATGGTCAACTCTGCCTTCTGAGAGGAACAGAGGGCCCGATATGCAATCTCCTACTACAATTACACTTCTTTCTTCTTTTTGGAGGCAGTCTTGAGGTGTGGTGTCGACTGTCTCTTCTGATGTGACCTCATAGGTGGGCCTTCCACCACATCCTCACCTACCTCTCCTTCAAGATCCAGGGCCTCTAACCAATTACAGAGGGGCACCTGGGGAAGCGAGATAGGTAGAGAGGAGGGTTGCCCATGATGCCTAACTGGGACTCGCTTCCAACCCTTCTCATCTTTTTGGTCCCTTCCCTCTGCCTGACAGCAACAGGGCATGGGCTCCACCACCGTCTGGGGGGCATCCCCCTGGCACCCTTCTCTCTGGCACACCAGGGAGTTACTTCACCAGTCAATCTCCTGCTCACATGCCCTGATGCCCCTTAGTATCTTCACCTCCTCCTTGAGCTCAGCCAACAAGGTGAGAAGACCTTCCACCTGAGAACAAGCGGTTTCCCCCCTGCCCTCCTCCCCCCGGCAGTGGCAGACTCAGGCACTCCCTGCAGCCAGAGGTCTGAACAGCCACGTGTCTGGGCAGGCCCTCCATCTGGGTCAGCACAGTCTTTTTGGAGTGATCTCTCTGCCTAGTGGACACCATGGTAGGTGTGTAGTCTCGCAGACCGCCAGGAGTTGGTGCAGAGGTCCTGTGCACTGCCACACCAACTGCACACCGTGCACGTGCACTACTGGCCCCTCCCTGCTTGTGGTGGGCACCACCATTTTCCTGCAATGTGTCTATGAATTAATAGAAAGCAACATTTTTTTTAATTATTATTATTTATCATTATTATTATTTATTTTTTTTTTTTACAACTGACTCTATTTCTGATTTTCAGACTTTCAGTTTCCCAGTATCTCCTTCATAAGTTTCTGAGAAAAGCAGATTTTCTTTAATCCTATTGGCAAACGTCTGAGCTCTCCAAGGATATTTTGTCAGCTGTCCAAATTTAGTTTGTATCTAAAATAACTCAGCTATCTGGAAACTAGTTTTTCCCAGTTTCCTAAAAAGATCACAGGAAGTACAATGCATGGGAAATTTCATAAGAATATGAAATATGGTCTCACTCAGATTGAAAGAAAAAAAAAAGTTACTTTGGGTTCAAAAATGTCTGTTGCTACTTTTAATGGAGAAAAAAAGGCATGAGAAAGAAACGTCGGTTGTTCTTTCACAAAATATTTTGGAAGATAATTTCTACTTTTATGTTGTAAATGTGTTTCTAGGTCATAAGACATAATAGATGCACCATAATGAATGCAACTCCTGAATACAGATGACTATCAAAAAACTGTGTCCACATACACAAAGATAAAATCTGATATTTACTTTATAAAGTAATTAATTAATGGTCATGATCAAGTCAATACACTGTCTTAGCAAAGCCCATTAGTATGACAAAAATCTTTTATTGACAATCAAGCCCTATGTGTAGAGACACATGTATACACACACATCACACTGAGATGCCCTACAGCAAAACAGTGTGAAATAGTCCTTTAGATGTCCTTTTTGTCTGTTCACTCAAGATAAGTATGCAAAGGCAGTTGGAAAATTATTTCCTACTATTTATTATCATAGAATCATTAACGTTGGAAGAGACCTCCAAGATCATCTGATCCAACCATCACCCTACTACCAGTGTTAGCCACTAAACCATGCCCTTAAGTCCACCTTTCCTTAAACACCCCCAGGGAGAGTGATTCCACCACCTCCCCGGGCAACCTGTTCCAATGCCTAACCATCCTTTCTGAGAAGAATTTTCTCATGATTTCCAACCTGAAACTCCCCTGGCGCAACTTGAGGCCATTCCTTTTAGTTATGGTTATCTGTGAGAAGAGGCCGACCCCAGCTCCCCAAAACTTCCTTTCAGGTAGTTGTAGAGAGCAATAAGGTCTTCCCTGAGCCTCCTCATCTCCAGACTAAACAGTCCCAGTTCCCTCAGCCACTCCTCATAAGACTTGTGTTCCAGGCCCCTCACCAACTTCATAGCCCTTCTCTGGACATGTTCCAGGGCCTTGATGTCCTTCTTGTACTGAGGGGCCCAAAACTGAACACAGTACTCAAGGTATGGACACAACAGAGTAGAGGGATGATCACCTCTCTGGTCCTGCTGGCTACACTATTCCTGATACAAGCCGGGATGCTTTTGGCCTTCTTGGCCACCTGAACACACTGCTGACTCATATTCAGCCAGTTGTCAACCAACATCCCCAGGTCCCTATCTTTGGCATAGGACATGTTCAAGCAGATCCAGAGGAGGGCCACAAAAATGATCAAAGGGCTGGATCACCACTTCTAAGAAGAGAGGCTGAGATAGTTGTGGTTTTTTAGCCTGCAGAAGAGAACTAGAGACCAGTTTTTAACCCAGCAAAGAGTGTAGCTGTCCAAACCATGGGCTGCCAGCTTCTCCAGGAGAATACTGTGGGAGACTGTGTCAAGAGCCTTGCTGAAGTATAGGTAGACTACGTCAACAGCCTTTTCCTCATCCACCAGGTGGGTTACCTGGTCATACAAGGAGATGAGGTTGGTCAGGCAGGACTTGCCTTTCATGAACCCATGCTGACTGGGCCTGATCACCTGGTTGTCCCACATATGCTGTGTCATTGCATTCAAGATGAATTATTTCATCACCTTTCCTGGCCCTGAGTTCAGGCTGACAGGCCTGTAGTTCCCTGTGTCCTCTTTACGACCCCTCTTCTAGATGGGTTTCACATTAGCAAGTCTCCATTTATCTGGGACCTCTCCGGATGACCATGACTTCTGCTAGATGGCGGAAAGCGGCCCAGCAATCATACCTGCCAATGCCCTGAGCATCCTTGGGTAGATCCCATCTGGCCCCATAGACTTGTGACAGTCCAGGCAGAGCAGCAGGTCTCTAACTCTGCCTGAACTGTGGGGTTCTCTTCTGCTCCCTGTCCCAGACTTCCAGTTCGGGAGGCTGAGTACTCTGAGGATTAGTGGTCTGGCTAGTAAAGACATATAAAGAAGACATTAAGAACCTCAGCCTTTTCCTTATCCTCAGTAGTCATGTTCCCCCCTGTGTCCAGTAAAGGACGGAGATTCTCCTTGGCCGTCCTCTTGTTGTTAATATATTTATAAAAACAGTTTTTGTTATCAACTTCCTTGTACTCTCCCCAAGTTGCCTGTCCCTTCTTCCACCAGAAATAAACTCTCTTTTTCTCCTGGACACTCAGCAAAAGTTCCCTGTTCAGCCACAGTGGTCTTCCCTGCTAGCTCATCTTACGACACACGGGGGCAGTCTGCTCCTGTGCCTTTAAGACTTTCTTCTTGAGGATCATCCAGCCTTCCTGGACTCCTCTGCCCTTTAGGAGTCACTTCCGAGGGATTCTACTAGTGTTGTGAATGGTTCAAAGTCTGCCCTCTGGAAGTCTGAGGTAACAGGTAACAGTTTTACTGCCTTCACCTCCCCCCCCCCCCCCCCCCCCCCCCCGCTTCACCAAGGATAGGGAAGTCTACCATTTCGTGGTCACTCTGGCCAAGACAACTCTTGATGACCACATCTCCCACCAGTCCTTCTCTGTTCAGAGGCATCCCCTCTGGTAGGCTCACTAACCAGCTGAGTCAGGAAGCTATCTTCCACACACTCCAGGAACCTTCTAGACTGTTTCCTCTGGGCTGTATTGTATTTCCTGCATATGTCTGGGAAGTTAAAGTAACCCATGAGAACAAGTGTTGGTGATTGAGAGGCTTCTACCAGCTGCTTATAGAACACCTCATCCATCTCTTCATCCTGATCTGGGAGTCTATAACAGGCCTCCACTAGGATGTCTGCCTTGTTGGCCAACTCCCCGATCCTTATCCGCAGGGACTCTATTTTATTATTTCCAATCCCGAGCTCAAGAACATAACACTCTCTAATATAAGGAGCCACGCCACTTCCCCTCCTTACTTGCCTGTCCCTTCTGAAGAGATAGCTTGTAGCTATCCATTGCAGCACTGCAGTCGTGGGAGTGGTCCCACCACTTTTCAGTGATGGCGACTAGATCTTAGTTTGCCTGCCGCACAATGGCTTCCAGCTCCTACTGTTTGTTGCCCATGCTGCCTGCATTGGTGTAGATGCACTTGAGTTGCGCCATTGTCCTCATCCTCAGCCCTGGAACTGCTCGTCCAGGCTCATCTCTGTCGAGTCTCATTTTCCCCCTACCCCCCTTCATACCTAGTTTAAAGTCCTCTCAATGAGACCTGCCAGTTCAAATGGGCTAGAGTCCTTTTCCCCCTTTGGAACAGGTGGTACCAATTGGCATCCATCAGGCCAGGTGCCAAGTAAACCTCACCATGATCAAAAAAACCAAACAAACCAAAATTCCTGCAATGGCACCAGTTTCTCAGCCTGATCAGCTGGGCCTTCCAGGTCTGTTTAGTGTCCCTCCCCACCACTGAAAGGATCGAGGAAAACACCACCTGCCCACCCATTCCTTCCAGTAATCGCCCCAATCCCCTGAAGTCCCTTTTGATAGCCTTCAGACTTCTCTCAGCAATTTCATCACTGTCAGCCTGAATTATCACTAAGGGGTAATAATCAGAGGGGTGAACAAGGTCAGGAAGTTTTCTTTTTTTCTTGTAAATACACAAGGAATTGCAGCTTTGAAACTTTCATATACTAATACTTACCTCCTAGCAAGACATATTGTAAAACAGTAATTTACATTGTTCCACGGTACTACCCCTTCTTTGTCAACAGTTGGTCTTCTCACTTTCCATGTTTTAAAAGACACTCCACTTAGCATGAGTGTCCCACAGTTCATTTTGAAGTTTTTCTATTAAAGATGTTCACATAAATGAATTGCATGGATAGGACTGGAAACAAAACAAAACAGAACATAGTAAAACAAAAAATACCTACAAAAATACAATCAATTGCACCACCATTCTGTGTAAAAACAAATTTATTTTTGAACTGTGCCACAATTGAAATACTTATTGCCATCCCATCCATTTTAATTTGCAGTACAACCCATCTTCATGTCTCAATACCAACCAACAAAAACACAAGGTAGCTTCACGCTTACTGTTACACATATCAAAAACATTAAAACATTTTAAATACAGCTTTATCCATTGTACATTTTTTTTATCCCCTATCTGCATGTCATTAATGCCTTATTCATTTAGAAAACTCCACAAATTGTAGCTAAAGTAATACCTCTCAGTCCTGTTCTACACACATTCCTTTGTCAGTGCTGGCATATAAACCCTGCCTGTTTTCAGCTTCAGGACTCTTCTTCATCGTCATCTTTATGTCTGCTCATTTGTCTGGTCCTCCATCTCAGTCCTTAATCTCCTCCTGTTAGTTATTATTTATTTTAGCTCACCTGTGATGCCAGTCATCATGGAGTATATTCACTGCTAACTGATAAGATTCTTTCCAAAACTAAATATGTATATGTATATCTATATCTCTATATATAACATAGATAATTTCTCATGAAAAATTAAAATCACACTGCAATATTATTTCATACGTCTGGAAGCAGGCCAAGATCATCAGCTGAAAAGCATTTCTACTGTACAACTGTTTTCAAAATACCATAACTGATACAGTGTTTGTTTCACAGACTAAAGTAGTAACAGTAAAATCCGCAACACTGGACACTCCCTCTGACATATCAGGAAAGGCTATCAGCATTCATTAGAACACTAAATCACCCATTCCAAATTAGACAAATATCACACCTAGAATCACTGAAGTTCTAGATGGACCTAAATCTATTAAGATTTAGAAGATACAATTAAAAATAATATAAGCAGTCAGGGAGTACCAGACTGGTTACAGCCTTGAGCAGCCTGATCAGACATAGGTGACCCTGCTTTGGACAGGAGGCTGGACTAGATGGTTTAGAGAGGTCCTGAATTATCCTGAGATCCTACCATCCTATGAGTCTGTATTTGGTGAAAGTTTCTCATTCAAAAAGAAAGAAAGATGGAGTTATACACTGAAACTTATTTGTAAAAATGTGCATGTATCTGTTCAGTGTTTTTCCTCAGACATGTACAAATATGCTTATCATCTTTTCTAACACTGAGCAGGGACTTCTGTTCTTCTTAGGTCAGGAAGAATACACTAGTAATTTCACCAAAGTCATTTATACAAAACTTACACAAACTAAACCCCTTATGGTCACAGATTTGGAAGTTCTGCTGGGTCAAACAGGACATTGAACTCTTCTAGTTTTTAATATACTATTGAAAATTTTAAAAAGAATAACTACATTGCAAAAATTCATAATCTTACCTCTTTCAGTTCCACTTTAAAAATTATGTCTTTTGGGTCTGAATGGGAAAGTTTAACTATATTTAAGCTTGAAGAAATCAGTATCCTAAGCAAACCTGGGAAGTCTGTTTCTTTCTTTGTTCAAACTTTAAAACTACTTAGTGTTATGGATGATGAAATGCAGAGCCTGCACATTAGTCATTACAACCCATACCCTCACTGAGGGCTTCTCATCTCTTTAATGCACAGCCATAGTGTGGGCTTGGATTTTGTGCTAGCAGGCAGGCAACCGGGGTCAAGACCCTGGTAAACTCATCTCTTACCAGAGAACTTGCAGAAGCACATCATTACCAGGAACGATTCAAGGTCTAACTACTTGACCATTTATACTTCTCCAGTCCTGAAATTATGACTACCAGGATGTCTTGCAAACATATGTGTAATGTAAATCTCAGGAAGTAATTCAGACAAAAACAGACTATAGGTCTCAAAGGAAGTGCTTTTACCTTTGTAAAAGTACATTATTAAGGTACCTTTGAAAAAGCACAAAAGGTGCATCAGGTACCTTTGATGACTGTATAATCATCACAACCAAGCCCACGATGTAAGTGTTTGCTTGGCCTAAAGGCTAAAAATCCAGACAACACTGTCAGTCATGAGCCATTATGGAATGCTTTTATGTCTTGACTGAAAGATATATAAAATAATGTATAAGTATAAATGTAGTAATAAAATTTGTATGTAAAAGATACATACAACTACAAATAGAATATATAATATTTACATATAATATGTAAATATAAAACTAATTCTGTTAGAAGGAGCTTTTAATTTACAGCAAAGACTGCCATTTGTCCTACTGATATTGATGGTTATTGGTTATGTGATTTTATTTGTTAAATGATCATATAAGCTAAATAATTCAAGACCTCACTGTTGAATAAATGAAATAAAGATCTGAGGAAAGAAAAAATTCACTGAGAAATTCAGTGACAAAGTCAGAAAAAGCAAGGGGAGACACTTTAAAAATAGCACAGAGATATGGTCAACTTCAGAAATATGGTCAGGAAAAAATCAGAAATTACAAAACGCACAGAGTGGCTTCCCAGGGGGGCTGTAAGTGAAACCAAAAAGCTGAGAGTGATGGGAATACTTGAAGCTCCCAGACACAGCCTTGTTAAAAATTATTACTTATGAAATATTTGTTTTTGAGTTTGCCTCAAAAGACAAAAAACACATTGATTTTCTGTTCCCATTTGAAATCAAAATTCTTTTTGAAAATCCAAAAACCTCTAAAAAGAAAGATCATTTCCATCCAGGTATTAAAAGATGTCATACTGTCAAAGAGTTTTGGCAACAGACTAAGTATTTATATTCAGCAAGATTTTTTGATGGAACCACTGATGTTAATCAACATGATTTTGTTTGACTGACAATCACAAGGAACTTCCTATCTTTAATAGTACTTTTTCCACTTTTTCATGTTGCTTTAAGCACAGCTTCTCTGTCCAATTTTATGGAACCTTTTATAACATTTTTATTCCACCCTTCATTAACAAAACAAAACAACAAAAAAAAAAAGATGTATTTTTGGATAATAAAACGTTGCTGTCTGAAAAGAAATTACATTTCCACATACATCTTAAAAGATTCTCTAGCTTTCCAAAGGTAAAACATTAGAAAGCCATAACATTCATCTATACAAGGCAATTGACGGGTTTTGTGGGTGATTAAACACCAAAATAAAATGGAGGCACAGTTAAAATGGCAGTGTCTCTTTATGTAGCAAATGCTAAAGTTGTAAATAAGCCTCTTTTCACAAATGAGCTCAAAACTACCTCAGAGACATATAAAGAGGAAAAGCTAATGCTGTGCTTTTGAAAACATCTCATCAAAGGAATATATACTTGGTTTAGAATGAAGTGGTAAATTTAAATCTTTCTAAAGATCTAAAACCTAACTCATTCCATACAGCATTAGGTTAAAAAAGAACACCTAAAAAGCAAAGGTTGAATAAGGCACTTACATACACTATCAAAAACCTATTTTGGAATGGAAACAAAATTATCATAAGTCAAATAAATGTATATACAAACAAGACAAGATTCAAAGGGAAAAAAAAAAAAAAAAAAAGCATGATAACCAAACTGAAAATAGAAAATACAAGGCAAACATATGAGGAAAACTAGAGAAAAAGTATCTGGAAAACAGAATTGAAAGAAAGTGGGGTAAAAGAAAAACCACGATATGTGTCACAGCAAGTGCATGTAGATCTCTTAATTCAAAATGATCAGTTAGATGGTGTAGGTCAAGAAACAAATGATGGATTCCTCTTACAAATGAAATGACTATAGGTGCAGGAAAACAAGATCACCTTATGAGCAACATTATGATTAAGCTGTTTAAAACAGAGCAACAAAATATGAAAGAAAGAAGTTTAAAATACTTTGGGCAAATCTTGACACGGAAGAGGATTGTAGTGTACTGTTGTCTAGACCTGGCAGGTAGCTCAGCACCACACAGCCACCTGCTCACTGACCCTTCTGTGGAATGGGGAAGAGAACTGGTAACAGTAACAGTGAAAGAACTTGTGGGTTTAGACAAAGACAGTTTATTAAGTAAAGCAGAAGCTGCATGCACAAGCAAAACAAACCAAAGAATTCATTCACTACCTCCCCTTGTCAGGAAGATGTTCAGCCATTTCCAGAGAAGCAGGGCTCATCAGGAGTAATGGTTTCTTGGGAAGACAAACACCATCCCTCTGAACTTCCTTCCACTCCTTTTTCTTTCCCTCAAGTTTTATTGCTGAGCATGATGTCATATGGTATGGGACATCCCTTTGGACAGTTAGGGTCAGCTGTGCTGGTTTTGTCCCCTCCCAGGTCCTTGTGCACACCCAGCCTCCTTGCTGGCAAAGTGATATGAGAAGCTGAAGAGTCCTTGGCTCTGTGAAAGAACTGTTCTTCAATAACTAAAGCATCAGAAACCATCACTATTTTCAGTCTTGATCCAAAACACAGCATCATACAAGCCACTGTGAAGAAAATTACCTCTAACCCAGCCAAAACCATGATATAGTGCTGGGAATAGTGATGTGAAATTAATTTGCTGGTGATGTTTAAGTGTAGATTTGAATAGGGAAAGGAGTACTACGAAATAGAAGTACCAAAAATTGTACTCACCAAGGTGATCTGCTATGTGGCAGATGTGTTCTACAGCGGAGCGTAGGATCGCAGCATGCAGGGTGTTTCCTGCATCGAGACCCATCCAGGCAGCTGAGGAAGCCACCAGGCAGCCCCCACAAGGGTGGTTCATGAGGCTTGGGAGGAGCCAGGAGTGCTCCCCCTCCTCTGTTGTACAAAGGCAACCCCTTGGGAGTGCAAGCGACCAGGAGCGCGGAGAACTGGGCAGATAAACATGGTGTGGTGCGTCAGTCAGGGCACGGCAGTTTGCTCAGCAGTTCATGCAGGCAGTGCAAGCAGTGGGGGCACTGAAGATTGGCCAGCTCCACCTGGGAGCAATGGTATCCACCTGGCAGGAGGCTGTGGCCTCTCAGAGTTTGGCACCCACCACAGCCGATGCAGCATCCCAGACAGAGCTCCAGTGGGAACATGCTGGCACCCAGGTGTCAGGATAATGGGTGTGCCCTACTCTTACACCAACGTAGGATGGCAGTAGAGAGCAGAGCTGTGGGAGGTGTACCCAGGTTGAAGAACTGCTTCGCCTGGTGGCAGAGCTTCAGGAGGAGGTGGGCAGGCTGAGGAGCATCAGAGAGTCAGAGAAGGAGATTGACTAGTGGGGTAGTACTCTGCCATCCCTGATACCTGAGACAGGCTCCTCAGCCAGCCACTACACAAGAAATGAAGGTTCTCCTACCCCCTTGCCAGCAGGCAGAGGGATGGGACCTATGAGACAGGGGGGAAGCAGGTTCCTGTTTGGCACAGCAGGCATACCTCTCCACTGCCTATTTCACCTTCCCAGGTTCCCCTACACAACAGGTATGAGGCTCTGAAACTTGATGGATGAGCAGATGATGATGTGGACAAAGGTCCGTCCACACTGGGGGAGTTGCCCAGGGAAAGTCAACCTATGCCATGCAACACAACAACCCCCACCAAGAAAAAAGGAAGGGTTATTCTCATGGACTCCCTTCTGAAGGGTACAGAGGGCCTGATTTCCTGTCCAGATCTGACCCATAGGGAAGTCTGCTGTCTGCCTGTGCCAGGGGTAAGAGACATCACTCAGAAAGTCACTCACCTGGTATGCCCCTCCGATTACTACCCTTTATTGTTTTGTCATGTTGGCAGTGATGACATGGCAAAGAGAAGTCCAAGAGCGATCAAAATGGACTTCAGGGCTTTGGGGCAATTGGTTGAAGGATCAGGTGAACAGATAGTGTTTTCCTTCATCCTTCCAGTAGCAGGGATGCAAAATCTGGTGGGAAGAGGCCTGGTGTGTTGTGGTGGACGGTTTTAGGCTCTTTAGAAGGGACAGGCAGGGCAGGTGAGGTGGGGGGGTGGCACTCTATGTAATGGAGGTACTGCACTGTACAAAGCTTGCAGTCAGCAACAATGCAGTTGAGAGCCTCTGGGTAAGGATCAAGGGACAAGCAAAAAAAGGGGATGTCATTGTGGGAGTCTACTATAGACCACCCAGCCAGGATGATGACACTGATGAATTGTTCTTTAAAGAGCTGAGAGACACTTCTAGATCAGCTGCTCTTGTCCTTATGGGGGACTTCAACTTGCCAAATGTCTACTGGGAATATCACACAGCTGAGACAAGCAAGTCCAGGAGATTCCTGAAGCACCTTAACAATAACTTCTTGGTACAGGTATGAAGAAAACCAGTTCGGAAAGGTGCCCTCCTGGTGCCCTCCTTGCTTGTAAAAAGGGAGGAGCTGCTGGGTGAAGTGGTGATAGGTGGCTGTCTTGGTCATAGCGGCCACGAGGTAGTTGAATTCAAAATCTTTGGTGATAGGAGGAAAACTGCCACCAAAACTTCAACCCTGGATTTAGGGAGAGATGACTTCAGACTACTCGGGGAACTTGTTAGTAAGGTCCCCTGGGAAACTGCTTTTAAAGACATAGGGGTCCTTCAGTTCTGGTCAGTTTTTAAGCACCACCTCCTAAGAGCACAGGAACAGGCAATTCCACAGTGTCAGAAGTCAAGCAGGAGAGCAGGCTAAGCAGGTATCTTCTTCAAGAGCTTAGGTGGAAACGGAAAGTATATGGCCACTGGAAGCAAGGTCAGGCGACATGGGAAGACTCTAGGGATGATACCTTTGTAGAGAGCGAATCCAGGTGGCCAAAGCTCAGTTGAAGTTGAAGCTGGCCAACAGTGGAGGGGAAATATATATATATATATGTAAAAAACTTTTTAAAGTATGTTAACAGGAAAAGGAGGACCAGAGCAGACATTGGTCCAATACTTAATGGGGATGGTCACCTAACAAACAGGGACATAGACAAAGCAGAGATGTTTAATGAAGTTTTTACCTATGTCTTCAATACCAATGAAGAACTCTGGGACCCCAGCTGCCTTGAGTTGGAGGACTGTGGCTGTGGTAAAGATAAACTTCCAGTTAACCCCGAACTTGCAGGATTTGCTGCTCCACCTGGATGTATACAAGTCCATGGGGCCTGACTGGATTCATCCCAGACTCAGAGAGTCGGTTGATGTCATCATGGGACCTCTCAATTATTTTTCAACACACGTGGGAATCTGGAGAAGTCCCAGTTGACTGGAAGCTGTCAAATGTGGTCCCAGTTTTCAAGAAGGACAAGAAAGAAGATCTTAGCAATTACAGGCCTCTCAGTCTCACTTTAATGCCTGGTAAAATTATGGAGAAGATTGTTCTGTGGGTT
This sequence comes from Anser anser, assembly GCF_964211835.1. Taxonomy (NCBI): domain Eukaryota; kingdom Metazoa; phylum Chordata; class Aves; order Anseriformes; family Anatidae; genus Anser; species Anser anser. The sequence continues at coordinate 15,404,890 of NC_139723.1, forward strand.
ACTGAAAAACCCCTAAAGGACAACACAGTCATTGGTAAGAGCCAACATAGGTTCACTAAGGGAAGGTCATGTCTAACAATCTTAGTTTCCTTCTACAACAGGATCAATCAGCTAGTTGACCAAAGGAAGCTAGTTGATGTAAGCTTTCTGGATTTCAGTAAAGCTTTTGACAGTGTCTCTCACAGTATCCTTCTGGACAACATTACCAGAATACAGTTCGATAAAAGCATAATAAGATGGGTGAATAATTGGCTGACAGGTTGGGCCCAGAGTGTTCTGGTAAATAGGGTTACATCAGGCTGGTGATCTGTCAACAGTGGGTTTCCCCAGGGCTCCATTTTAGGACCAGTCCTCTTCAACGTTTTCATAAACGATTTGGAGGTAGGACTTGAAAGTTTTTTGAGCAAGTTCGTGAATTATAGCAAATTGGGTGGAGCTGTTCATTTTGTTGAGGGTGATGAGGCCTTGCAGAGAGATCTGGACAAATTAACACTGCTCTCAGACACACAATCTGATGATTTATCTATCTATCTATTTATTTATTTATTTATTGGGTGGTCCTTTGGGGACCCAGGAGTTGGACTCAATGATCCTTGTGGGTCCCTTCCAGCTTGCATATTCTATGATTCTAGATATATAAATGAGAAAGATTGTATATTGTATATATATAAATAAAATAAATATGGAAGAAATATCTTACTTAGCCTTGGTCAAGCAAGTTATAAAGATTAGAAAAGGTGTGGTGGTTTTACCCAGCTGGGCAGCTGAACTCCACCACAACTGATCTCACTCTCCCTCCTCAAAAGGAAAGGGGTAGAAAATATAATGCAAAGGGCTCAAGGTTGAGATAAGGACAAGAAAATCACTGAACAATTATTGTCACGGGCAAAACAGACTCAGCATAGGTAGATTAATGAAATTTATTACCTATAACTAATGAGTTAGAACAGTGAGAAACTAAAACAAAACAAAACAAAACAAAACAAAAACAAAACAAAACAACACGTTACCCCATTCACCCTCTTCTCCACCCTCTTCCACCTCCTCCTCCCATGTGGTGCAGGGGAACGGGGAATGGGGACTGTGGTCAGTCTGTAACACTTCATCTCCACTGCTCCTTCATGGCACTCTGCCCCTGCTCCACGTGGGGTCCCTCCCATGGGATACAGTCCTTCCCAAACTGATCCTGTGGGGGCTGTCCACAGGGAGCAGCTCTTCAAGAACTGCTCCAAATATAGGTCCATACCTTGGGCTCCATCTGTCAGAAGCAAACTGCTCCAGCACGAGTTCCCCACAGGTGTCAGCTCCCCCCAGGCCTCCTGCTGCTGCATGGGCTCCTCTCCACAGGTACAATTCCAGCCCACAGTCTGCTCCAGTGGGTGTTCTCCACAGGTTGCAGTCTCCTTCAAGTCAGATCTACCTGCTCCACCATAGTACAGCCTTGGCTACAGGAGGGCAACCTGCTCCACCGTGGTCGTCTCCACAGGCCACAGGGGAACTTCAGCTCCAGCACCTGGAGCACCTCCTCCCCCTCCTTCTTCACTGACCTTCGGGTCTGTAGGGCTGGTTCTCACTCCTCACTCTCTCAGCTGCTGTTGCGCAGCAGATTTTTTTATTTTTTTTTCTTTCTAAATCCACTCAGAGAGGCACAAACAAAATTGCTTATTGGCTCGGCTGTGGCCAGTGGTGGGTCCCTTTGGAGCTGTCTGAAACTGTCCCTTACCTAACGTGGGGCAGCTTCTGGGTTCTGCTCATAGAGGACACCCGTGAAGCCCCCGCTACCAAAACCTTGCCATGTAAACGTAATACAGGAGGAAACAAATCATAGAGAGCACTTTAAAGCAAGCTGTTGTCTAACAAACAGAAGTAATGGCATATGCCCCAACATGGAGCTAGGTCTTACCCTAGCAAATAATTAAAGGGCATAGGCACAGTATTTTCTTTCAACATCATCAGGCTCATCAGATCATTCAACAATATTCAATATTTAAAGTAGCATTAACATTCCTTCAGCATAAACCCAAACCTTTCAATGGAAAAGTATAGGTGTTCCTTTCAACATCTAATTATGTAAGGTCCATTTATATTTTGAGCGAATGGCTTCATTTTGGAAAAAATACCTTCTTGAGGGATTATGACCTGGAATGGGACATCTGGGTTTTCTGTTTTAATGCAAAGCTCAGAGATGGAAACCAGACTATTTCTCTTTGGAGAAAAGAACTCTTGTCACTTCTCTTGTATTTAAGAAGTGATTTATATTCAGCTGATTTAGGTCCAGGCACTGAATTAGTGCACCCTGTGTCCAAGAGAAAGAGACAGAGAGATCAAATACTTACAGCTTCTCTCTTTACCTTTTTAGTAGGGCAAAACATTAAGTAGGAGCTAATAAATGGGTTGCTCAGACAGGTTATGGGATCTCCATCTTCAGAGAGACAAGGAGACTTGACTGGCCCTGTGCAACATGATCCGTGCTGTCATTGTAGAAAATCATACCATGGACCACCAGAGGTTCCTGGAAATTGAAATTATTCTGTGGCTGCACAACAGTAATTCCATAGTTTGAAAATTCTTATAGTTTACTGATTTCTTACACAAATGCTTTCTCACTAAATAGATTAAATAAATAAATAAATAAATAAATAAATAAATAAATAATAAAAAAAAAAGACGTGAGGATGACAAGTGTATAAATGAAGTAGTTTTAAACTAGTGAGAACAATATTTGTAGCAATAAAGACTTACAGAAAAAGTCCTTCAGTACAGCAATCAATGAAAAATCATTCAAAACAGGGATTGTTATAGCTATTCTCTTTAGCCAAGGCCACACCCTTCTCAGATCTCATATTATTGACAATTAATTCAACATGATACAGAGAAAATCCCTGTGCTAATAGAAATACTGAGATACAAAGGCTACCAAAGGGTGGTGAAAGCACATTATTCCTCAGAATGCCGCAACACAATAGTTAGACTAGTGGCTGGAGATGCTCTTCCAGAGTCAGTGGTGATTTAAAAAACACTAACAATACACCTGTTTATTTGTTTGTTTGTATTTAAAACTCTTTACTACAAACAGTTGCCCCACGATAAATGATAAATTGAATTCTGCTGTAGGGCATAGTTCTGAAGACTTTACCATTTTCTTGTTCCTGCTACCACATTTCCCAGATTTCTGTCTACGGACATTTCACTGGGAGCAGAATGGTCTTGTGTGTGCTTATGCTGGGGTTTATGTGGGGCAGAAAACATAAGGCAGCTGTACATGGTAGATGGCACATTGTACTGGGCAGAGAGAAGGATGAAAACAGCATACAGGTGTGCAGCTGAATGAGGTAAACTCCACATCTGTGGCTGCCAAGCCAAGTGTGTTGGAAATATCAGAAATCAGAGGAGGGCACGATCAATTCCTCTGCAGCAGTGTGAAGTTTACTTTTCACTGACATTTAAGATTCCAGTATTCCAGTGACTGTGCCCAATCTTTCTTTTAGATTGCTTGGAGTTTCCCTACATACATTTCTCAAAGCTGACTCGTGGGAGACCACAGTTCATTTTCTTTCAAGGTTGTTTTTCTTAGCACAGGATACAAATTATGAAATACAGCACTAATATTTTAGTCCTACAACATGTTCCTTTTAAAAAGTTTTTTTCTTTTTTTTTCTTTTTTCTTAAATACAAATATGAAACAAAAGTAAGTAGTGTGATTCAGCTGATTTTTTATCTGAAAACTTCTTGTGTCATTTTATGTTATAATACACACAGGTCACAAACTCAGGAATTCTGGACCTATTAGAATTTGGTGCAAGAATTAGTTTTAAAACCTAAAGCATAATTTTATATTGTTAAGAATATTAGTACATTTATTATAAAATATAAAATCCATATAAAGATACAGTACTTTATTTGATCGTGCTTTGTTAAAATATTTACATGCAGATAAGGCAGAAATCCCTATATGCAAGTACATATTTAAGAGCTTTCACATATATGTGCAATTAATTTTGTGTGTATATGTGCACATGCACTCATGCATTTATTTCCTTAGTTCCTACTCTTATAGTTTTCTGTCATATGCCACTATTTTTTTTTTTTTTCTCTGTGACACTAATTAAAAGGTATGGAAAACACTGAAAAAATGTATTTGATTCAGAAACTTGTATTTCAAGATGGTTCTTTGATTCATCCCAATAAATCTTCCAAAGTTTTGGCAGGATAATTAATGTTTCAAAGGAATGCAATATTTTTTGTCTCATCACATACCAATAAACTGTAACACTTCTGTTTTAGTATCTGTCCTACATATAGTTATTCACAAGTTCCAAAAGAAAGACAAGAATAAAATGCAAAGGAAAAATATTCAATTCTGATTTCAGACAACTTTTCAAGATCCTCTCACCAATTCCCACTGTATTTTTTTGCATGAAAATGCAGAACTCTCTTTTGCTGTCTTTGCTCAGATTTTTCTGAGGACTGCAGGATATGTTCTATTTCAACTGTTATAGAAAATTTAAGGTGTAGGGTTGTATAAAAGACTAAGCAGAAAATCTAAGTGCTATTCAATCACTGTGTGTAGCCTCATATCCTAAGGATAAAATTATTGAAAATTTCCAAATTGGTGATACTCATCAGAAAATACTTCGTGCTCTGCTAACATTTATTTCAAAAATGTACTCATGATCATGATACATGAACAGAATTTGTGTGGATGGTTGTAAAGTCTAACGTGATTTGAACTTAAAGTGGAAGATTGAGTGAAGTATAAAGGGAAAGTATTTCTTAACTTTAAACTGTAATAACTCTTTTAAAACTATTTTAACAATTTTTGCTGCTTTTTACATGTTTGTCCTCAGATAATAATCTTCCTGATTAAGAAAAACTTCCAAGAAAATTGAAATAATATCAAAATTAAACTGAAATGGGAAAAATGCAAAACTCTTTTTGATATGAAGTTAGATCATTTATTTTTATTTATTTATTTTTCCTGATACAAGATGCTATATGTGACCGCCATCTTTATGTATAAATATAAATTTAAAGTAGATTTTACCAGATATGTATATTGCTTTCTACAATTAAACTATCAGATGTAAAATGACTACATATTCATTCGTAAATTTAAAAATGATACTACATGTTTTTAATAATTTATTTATTTGAATTTAATCTGAAATATAAGTCACCATTACATTTAAATCTTGAAATGGGCTGTGATCATCCTAAGCAGCTGTCATGCTGGTGGCATTGAATTGCCCATGTGAAGAGGTGATTATTGAAGTGACCCCTCACCCACTCAGACAGCAACAAACATAAAAGAGTGGTGGCATGGGATTAGAACCACTCTCCACCACCAACCTCTAGATAAGCCCATAGGAGGTAAATCATCAAGTTGCTATAGTTGGAAGTCATTTGGGGAGGTCTGCAGTACTGCCTCTTGCATGGAGCATGCTCAATTTAGAGAGATGTGTGTGGTTTTGACCAGTTGTGGTTTTAAGCAGTTATATCTTGAAAACCTCCAAAGACATAGGATTCAAATGCTCTCTGGGTAACCTGCCCCACTGCTTAATTATCCTCAAGGTCAATTTCTTCTGTTTTAACCTTACCTCCATTCCAAGGTGCTATCTCCACCACTGAGAAGAGCTCATACATGTACCCTTGATCCCCTTCCCACAGGTACTTCCTCAGGATTAGGAGACTGGGATCTGTCTCTGCTCCAGCCCTGGCCCTACAGCTTCTCCTCACAGATTGAGCACTCCAGACTAACTGTCCTGGGGTCCTTGACTGAGTTCCTCTGTTTCGTCACTTCCATTCCTTCACTGGGGGGGCACAAGAAATGGAACAAAGAAATCAGGAGCTGAAAAACATGTAAATAAACAAATAAATTCACTTTCTCAGAATTCCTTTTGACTGACTTTATGTCAACTTATATATGTATGTATATATATGTATATATCTTTTTTATATATATAAGATATTAGATATTACTACCTTTATAACTATTTTCTGTTGTAAACTTCCTCTTTCATTTGATAATTTTACACATAATTTTTGCACCACAAAAAAATTGGTAAAGTCTTAAAAATGCTTTTCCAGTGAGTTATATTTACACATTATCTCAGGTTATGTTTGCAGAGAAAAGTGAAACTTAGAAAGGAGAATCAACATTTTGGATTAGGGCCTGACTTACTCTGTATACCCTAATTCTTCACATATATTGTGGGTTGGTCTTGTTTCTATTTTTAATACTACACTGCAGATCCAGAGAGCCATCTTGCTATATAAACTTCAGAATTTCCTCTGGAGAAGTTTAGAAGATGATCAGATATGCAATTGGTGAAAACAATCACAGCTTTGTAAACTTCAGGATGCCAAGGATAGATTGTCAAAATTTTCTTTTCCAAAGGATGACTTCCAGAACAAATGCCAAATAATTACATGTTAAAGGTAAGCTCAAAATTTATTCCAACATACAGCAGTCTATGGTGTGTGGAAAGCTCCTGAATGGCACAAGGCCAGACTCCCATGAGGTAAATCATAAACAATGTTTCTGGAATAGCTTCCTGACTTTTACAACACATATATATATACAACTATATGCAATAACATCCAACACGCATATATACACCTATACCTACATGTATTTTAATATCATTAGGCGCAAAAAGGATCACCCATTAGGCAGGGAAGCCAGGTACACCTGAGGATCCTAACAAATTTGGAAAATGTTGACTTGAAAGGGGAAAACAAAAAAGCAAGGCAAGGTAATTGTTGGTAAAGAGGAACTGTGAATTGATTTTTAAATAATTTTAACTCTGAGGAATTTGTGATGTTTGAGAAAAATAACTTGAAAGGGGTTGTTTAGTGAAAGCTGAAGTACTTCTTAAAGTTGTAGCTTTGCTAGCAATGGAAAAACAGTGGTGGGGAACCGAGCATTATTTGCAGGGGTTATGTGTGCAGGCACCTGCATTTTATAGTGTAGAAGTAACTGAGCAGTTCTCCTTTTGAAAAGAATATAGCATTGGTTTTGCCAGGAACTTCTACTGCATCTTGGAGAGAATCTTGTTTTCATCTAGACCAAATCATACTCCCAATTACTATGTCATTCATATATATATCATTCATATATCATTCATATATCATTCATAACCCTGGAAGTTAATCTGCCACCACTCATAGCAGTTATTTGTAAGTGTAAATTGTTGTGCAACTGATTCAAAGTTCATTGTGGTCAATAGAACTAACTTGAACTAATTTTAGCAATATATCTAACAGGTAAATCTAGAGATTGCCACACAAACTTTATTTATCAACTAAGCAAAATGTTCTATCACTTGGTATTTCTGTATCATCTGTTAAGCAGAATTTGTACAAAGAGGTCATTTAGTTTCATTCACACTTAAAACCTAGAACACCTACCTCTGCTTGACATTTTAATGCTGTCTCTTAAATTGTGTTATTGAAATACACAAACAGACTAAACTTCAGCAGCTCAGAAAGCACTATCTTGTCTCATAGGATTGTCTGTACAATTTAAACTGAGAGTATTTCAAAACAGACATCATTTTTAATGCAACATCAGTAAAAGACGGCAGGAAAAAAGGCAGTATTATGAGTAACAGAATTCTATATGGCAAATATTTCATACTCACATCATAGGAAATACAGTCTCCTAAATTGTTATGTGAAAACCTGATTTTTTATTTTATTTTATTTTATTTATTTTATTTTATTTTATTTTATTTTATTTATTTTATTTTATTTTATTTTATTTTATTTTATTTTATTTTATTTTATTTTATTTTATTTTATTTTATTTTTATTTTATTTTATTTTATTTTATTTTATTTTATTTTATTTTAATTTATTTTATATTTTATTTTATTTTATTTTATTTATTTCATTTTATTTCATTTCATTTCATTTCATTTCATTTCATTTCAATTTTATTTTTTATTTTATTTATTTATTTATTTCTCCAAAGAGTATATATACTTGCTGTCTCAAGAATACTGTGCTCTTGGAAATGGTAAAAACCCAATAATGCTTTGAATAAGATTGCCAACACCATTTAATTTTTTATGCAGTATCAAGTTTCTGGTAGTAGATCATATTTCAGTCCTTATGACAAAACCTCTATAAAAGTGAAACTCTGATCTGGAAAAGAAACATGTTTAAATAATTTAGCAGCTGTATATAGGCCTATGAAAAATTAAAGGGACAATGACAAACTGTAGGGAATTTCACACAGATGATGCCTTGACATCAGTCTCACTCGTGCAGAATTCTGTTTGGCAAAAAGAGCAATGGATGAAGTCACAGCCTGATGGAGGAATGAATGCAACTGAAAGGAAGAAAGGTGCTACGGTGATCTTGGTTAGCAGATACAGCAGCATTCCCTTTTCCCAGCTGTGCTCTACTAAACAGAAAGCTCTTTATAACAGAATGCTTGGTCATGTGAAGGCCTGCCCAGAATACTATATTCTTTTTAAATATATTTATAATAGTAAAGTCAGTAGAAAATAAACAAGTCATAAAAGAATATATTTCATGTTTCTGTCAACTGACATGGAGAAATATTAGAATAGTTATTTCCTCTTCTCCGAAGCCACAATACTTATCCTATTAATACCAAGAAATTTTTAAAAAGGAGCCAAAACTCATTTTGCTGGCAGTGTGAGAGGTCAAGTGAATAAATAGGTTGTATATGGAAATCAAGCTGAAGGCATGGTGCAGGGTTTTTTTGGTCATTGGATTTATTTTGCATGTTTTAATAACGGGTGAAGAAAATCTCTTAAGGAAGCAAAACAACTTGAGGGAGCTGGTGGATGTGATTGCTGAGCCACTTTTCATCATCTATCAGAAGTCATGGTCATCCAGAGAGGTCCCAGATAAATGGAGACTTGCTAATGTGAAACCCATCTAGAAGAGGGGTCGTAAGGAGGACCCAGGGAACTACAGGCCTGTCAGCCTGAACTCAGGGCCAGGAAAGGTGATGAAATAATTCATCTTGAATGCAATGACACAGCATATGTGGGACAACCAGGTGATCAGGCCCAGTCAGCATGGGTTCATGAAAGGCAAGTCCTGCCTGACCAACCTCATCTCCTTGTATGACCAGGTAACCCACCTGGTGGATGAGGAAAAGGCTGTTGACGTAGTCTACCTATACTTCAGCAAGGCTCTTGACACAGTCTCCCACAGTATTCTCCTGGAGAAGCTGGCAGCCCATGGTTTGGACAGCTACACTCTTTGCTGGGTTAAAAACTGGTAACCAGTGTTGTTCTCCAGGGGTCATTGTTGGGGCCCAGACTCTTTAATATCTTTATTGATGATTCGGATGAGGGAATTGATGACACCCTCAGTAAGTTTGCAGATGACACCAAGGTAGGGGGAAGTGTTGATCTGCAGGAGGGTAGGAAGGCCCAGTAAAGGGACCTGAACAGGATAGGTCAATGGGCAGAGGCCAATGGTATGAGGTTCAACATGGCTAAGTGACGGGTCTTGGGGAAGAGTGTCTCGAAAGCTGTGCAGAGGAAAAAGATCTGGAGGTATGCTCACCTGAACATGAGCTGGCAGTGTGCCCAGGTGGCCAAGAAGGCCAATGGCATCCTGGCTTGTATAAGGAATAGTGTAGCCAGCAGGAACAGGGAGGTGATTTTACCCTTGTATTCTGCTCTGGTGAAGCCACACCTCAAGTACCCCTCACTACAAGAAAATCATCGAGGCCCTGGAACATGTCCAGAGAAGGGCTACGAAGCTGTGAAGGACCTGGAATACAAGTCCTATGAGGAGCAACTGAAGGAACTGTGGTTGTTTAGTCTGGAGAAAAGGAGGCTCAGGGGAGAGCATATTGCTCTCTCCAACTACCTGAAAGGGAGTTGTGGGAAGCTGGGGTCAACCTCTTCTCGCAGTTAACTAGTCATAGGACCAGAGGGAATGGCCTCAAGTTGCGCCAGGGAAGGTTTAGCTTGGAAATTATGAGACATTTCTTCTCAGAAGGAGTAGTCAGTCATTGGAATGGGTTGCCCAGGGAGGTGGTGGAATCACTGTCTCTGGGGGTGTTTAAGGAAAGGTTGGACTTAGTGTTAGGGGCATGGTTTAGTGAGTGATACTGGTGGTAGGGAGATGGTTGGACCAGATGATCTTGGAGGTCTTTTCCAACCTTAATGATTCTATGATTCTATTATTCTATAACTCAGTATGGATTCACAAGTTACCAATTAATTATGTACCAAAAGGATGCATAAAACATTCAAATCTTATCTAAAATCTGTAAGATCTTAAATTCTGTTGAACTTCCAAGCCTATTTGCATGTCTTGGAATTTCTCTTCTGTCCTATAAACATTGCCTTTAGAGGGCACTGAAACCAGTAACCACTCCAATCTAAGAAGAATTGTCATCTATTGAAGGATTCAGTCTGGTGCATTGCAGCTTACATCAGTGAAATTTAATCATGTACAAAAAGAATCACTATCACAGCATGACTGAGATTGGACAAACCTCAGAAAATCATCTAGTCCTATCTCTCTGCTCAAAATAGGGTCACCCACAGCAGGTTGCTCAAGATGACATTTAGTTGGGTTTTTACTATCTCATATGATGGAGACTCCACAACCTCTCTAGGCAACCTCTTCCAGAGGTTTGACCATGCTCATAGTATCAAGGCATTCTTCTGATGTCTAAATGGACTTTCCTATATTTCAGTTTGTGCATTCTTGTCCTGGCGCTTGGCACCACTCAGAAGAATCTAGCTCTGACTTATTTGTATTCTCCCATCAGGTATTTATGCATATGAATGAGATTCACTCTAGCTTTCTCTTCTATAGACATGTTTGGTAAGGCATGGTTTTACTTTTGTAAATCTATGATGACTACTCCCAATCAATTCCTTGTAACTGCAGTGTCCATAAATGGTTTTGAAGACTATTCTCGCCATCACCTTTCCTGTAATCGAGGTAAAGCTGAACTGCCTTTCATTCAATGGATCCTTCCTCTCTTCTTGCCTTTCCTGAAGACTGATATTGCTTTCTTCCAGTCTTCAGGAACCTCTCTCAGAGTTGCTATGACCTTTCAAAGGTCAGATTATCTTTCAAAGATAATCAAGAGCAGCCTTGCAATGGACGTTGGCCAGCTCCCTCAACACTCATGAGTGCAAGCCACAAGTTTCCCTATATTTGTCTATATACAGTTTGTTTTAATGTTCCCAGTGTCATACTACTCCACTGAGGGTAAGTCCCTTAATCCAGACTTCACCTCTGGTCTCCGCAGTATGGATTCCTGAGGAATGATTTTACCTGTAAAGACCAAGGTGAAGGCTTTTCTGTACCCTACCAGGGCTTCTGCACTGTTCAGCACCAGACCAACTTTTCCCCTAGCATCCCTTTTGCTGTTGGTGTGCTTAAAGAAGTCCTGGTTGTATCCCTTCATGTTCCAAGGCTGCCTCTAACTTAAAATCGTAGAATTATAGAATCATTTTGGTTGGAAAACACCCTTAAGATCACAAAGTCCAACCATCAGCTAATACTACCATTAAACAATGTTCTTAAATGCTACATCCACACATCTCTTAAATGCCTCCAGGAATGACTACTCCACCACTTCCCTGGCTACCTATTTGTGGTGGTTTTACTCAACTGACCTCCACAACAACCTCTCTCTCACTCCCCATCCTCAGAGGGAAAGGGGGAGAGAATACCATGCACAGGATGAAGGTATAATCACATCAGGACTTTTCCTATTACAGGAAACAATGAGTTAATTGTAATTTTATACTAACTCAATATGATAAAAAGCAGTAATAAAATCTAGCATTTAAATTGAGTTATTGCTAGAATGCAGGATACTTCCTGTTCATTTTAGCTGAACTGGGAACTAGCTTCTAATGTCAGTTTGAACTTGTGATAGATAGATAGATAGACAGATAGACAGATAGATAGATAGTCTATAGTGCTTTGCCTCCTCTGCTCCTTCATGGTCACTCTCGTCCCCTGCTCCAATGTGGGGTCCCTCCCATGGGGTACAGTCCTTCCCAAACTGATCCTGCGGGGTCTGCCCACAGGCAGCAGCTCTTCAAGAACTGCTCTAAATATGGGTACCATGGGGTCCATCTGTCAGGAGCAAACTGCTCCAGCACGAGTTCCCCACAGGCATCAGCTCCCTCCAGGCCTCCTGCTGCTGCATGGGCTCCTCTCTACAGGCTACAGGTCCAGCCTGGAGTCTGCTCCAGTGGGTGTTCACAGGCCTCAGATTCACCTGCTCCACCATGGTCTCCTCCACAGGCAGCAGCATGGAAAACTGTTCCAGCTTGGTACACCATGGGCTGCAGGAGGGCAAACTGCTCCACCAGCCGTCTGAAACTGGCCCTTACTTAACATGGGGCAGCTTCTGGGCTCTGCTCATAGAGGCCACCCCTGCAGCCCCCCACTACCAAAATCTTGCCGTGTAAACCCACTGCACTATTTCAATGCTCAGCCAATTTCTGCATGAAGAAATTCTTCCTGATATCTAATCTAACCCTCCCCTGGTGCAACTTGAGACAATTTCCTAGTGTCTTACCACTTGTCACATGGATTGACACCCACCTTGCTACAATCTCCTTTTAGGTAGCTGTAGAGAGCAATGAGATCTCCCCTCAGCCTCCTTTTCTCTAGACTAAATGATTTCAGTTCCCTCAGCCACTCCTCATACATCTTGTTTTTAAGCCCCCTGAGCAGCCTCAATGCTCTTTTCTGAATGTGTTCAGTCAACTCAATATTCTTCTGGTTTTGAGTAACCAAAACTGAACACAGTACTTGAAGTGCAGATTCACCAGTGTCATGTACAGAGCGACAATCACCTCCCTGGTCTGGCTGGCCACACCATTTCTGATGCAGGCCAGGATGCCATTGGACTTCTTGGCCACCTGCTGGCTCAGGTTCAGCCAGCTGTTGACAAGGACCCCCAGGTCCTCAGGTCCTTTTCTACTGGGCAAGTTTCCAGCCACTCTTCCCCCAGCCTATACCACTACATGAAGTACATCCCCGTTTGATTTCTACTTGTTTGCAACAATGGTGACCTCTGAAATTTTTATTGTTTGTGAACCGTTTTTGAAGGCACAGTGACAAACATGTTTCTTCATTACTATAATGAAGTAATGTAGTAATGGACCTACTTAAGACTTACAATTCAAATTCCTGCTCTGCACAGTCTTAGAAGATCTTTATTCTCAAACTCCAAAAGATAATGAAATATGAATCTTTGTTAATTAAAACAGTAAGTTTGCTTTACTCCTAGATCTTCTGTTGTACTAAAAAAAAAAAAATAAAAAAAAAGGTATTCTTGTGTGCTCATCTCCTACTTGCTCTTTCTATCTCAGTTTGCATACCTCCAAACTAAGTCATAATGCAGGTCACTAGGTTGATATAGCTGGGACAATGCAGTTGTTATTTGCTGAATCATTATTTCAAAAATTTATTTCTCTGAGTCTCTATTTTCTACTACCTCCTAAACTGAATGAGAAATATGTCTTTATAGTCATCTGAACTCACGAAAAATTAAACATTGAGAGATAATTTGTAGATGGAAGAGCTGTTCATTTTTTTTTTTTTTTTTTTTTTTTTTTGTGGTAGATTTTTCAAAGAACCATGGTTCGCTGGACTAGAGATGGAGGAGACATTCTTTAAAAATCAGAAAAGGAATTTTCTGCCTTCCATCATGTTAAGATTGTGAGTTCTGAGCAAGAAGAGTTTTTATTTGTTTGTTTGTTTGTTTCCTGTTAAATCCTGGGAAAATGTTGCAAAACTTAAAAACAGAAAATTTCATTAATTTTTGAAGGTACTGAATTTCCTACTAGAAGTATGCCTGGATATTGAACATAAGTACAATATGTTTTGGGACATGTTGTTCCCTAAAACTTTTGTTTGCTCATCAGTCTCTTGTCATTTGACCTGCAAGGCAGGTGGGATACCTGTGCAATTAGCTAAATAGGTCTCTACCATATAAATTCTCTTTATATGTGTGCACTATCATTCTATCAAAACCTAGAAGTTAGCTGTTTATTTTGTGAACAACTCTTCAAACAGAAAAAGTTTTTAAAATCTGGACAGGTGAACTCATTAAACCCATATACAAAGATTAAAATAAAAGTAGCATCATTTTTAAAATTAGGGTATTTATCTTTGGGGAAGATAAATATATATAAATGGGTAAACTTCAACTGTGGCAAAAAAAAAAAAAAAGAATGCAAATCTTTACTGTAAAAGCAATTAACTCAGATCTGAACAAATTTGAAACATGTACTGAAGTATTTCCTCTGTACAGACACATTTTTAGGAGTATGTATATTGTATATGATAAGAAAGTATACCTTTCTCAATTCTGAAAAAAAAAAATAAAATCCAGACAAGGAGAAAAGAAGGAGAAAAGAACATAAGGCATTGTCCTAAAGCATACGATCTTCTAACATATATTGTCAATGAGAAAAGAGGAAAAAGAGGACAGTATAAATATGCCTATCTGTTTGCAGTTGTATGAAAGGATATGACTAGCAGAGAGCTGTAGTCAGAGCTCTGGCTTAGCATACATATGCAGAATATTTCTTTAAATTTGACTTTTTTTTTTTTTTCACTTTTCTTAATTAATCTTATGGGTATTATGGATACTTAAGCCCAAAGCATTTAGTTGAGGCAACCCCTTTAGGAAACCAAAGATTCTCCCTTAAGTCAATAAAACCAGAGGAAAATCTAGAAGTCATAAGCAAGAAAAGAGATGAAAGGTTAGGATAGACCCAATTTTGCTTAAAACTCATCTTTCATACATTCCACTCACATGAATGCACCATCCAGGATTAGTGTAGCATCTTCAGGGCTCTGTCACAGTTCTCCCTGGGTTCCAATATCATGAAATTTTTAGAGACCTATTCTATCTTTTGTGATCTTCTTTAAATATATGAAGCTGATATCTGTTCAGTTCTTATATGCTATGTTACTGAACTATAGATATTGCTGTAGATATTAGAAGACATAATTTATTGGCAGTGAATAAATGAATATAAAACTGCTTATAGTTAAATTATGACATGGATTAAATCACTTGGTCTTTTGGCCAAATATTAAAGCCCTTTCTTTTTTTTAATTTTATTTTTTTCACACTGTTTCAAAGACTCTCTTTTCTGTCTTTTCTGTGTTTTATTTTTATTTTTATTTTCCTTAATTTAAGATTTTATCTCAGATTCTGTGCTAAAAATACAATCTGATGTGTAACTTCTACATTTACAATGCTATAAATATTGTTGGTGTAAAATAAATTACTAGCTTCGTTAGTAAAACACTAGGTGCTCTCCAACCTGATTTAGTTTTGGCACACGACAGCTGTTTTGTTTAGGTGTTAAAGAAGATTCTTAGATAAATTCCTTAGCACCGAACTATTTCATAAACTGGAATTTCAGGCTATTCATCATAACCTGAGGAACAGAAGTCCATTTTTATGTGTAAAACCCAGAAATGTTGCATTTTAAACCTAAACAAGTTCTGAGAGTGTTGTTAAAAGTAAAATAAAATTTTATATTAAAAATATAATTAATCAAATTAAAATTATAATAATATAATAATATAATTATACAATAATTAAAATAATTATAATTATTAATTATAATTATTTTTTTAAATATAGGTTGTCTTTCTATTCAAAGAAAAAAAAAAGCTTAAAATTCTGACATGGGTTAAGTACCCTGTGTTGACTAAGTCATTTATACCAAAATCCTTCATTTCACTGCCTCTCGAGGACTGTTACTTAGAAATTTATGTGTAGGGTGGTTGTACATTACATACTTTAGGAAAAACAAACAAACAGATAATAAGCTTTCGAATAGGCAGTCATGAATACAACATGAAAAATAGCTAATATTTTCTGCAATTCAAATTGAATGTAGAGATACACCAGCCCTCCTGACCCTATTAACAAGAGAATAAGAGGTGGTTTATGCTTTTGCCTCCTGATTAAGCTTTTGGTTTCTTCCTAATTGTAACTCCTCCAGTTCCAAACATCTGACATAAGAACTGTAAAACCAATATCTGTGATGTATCCAACCTTACTTTTCCTTTTATTATTTTGCACAGAACTTTCCTCTCTTTAGTGTTTTGCTGCCATTTACAGTCATGCATACAAGCAGCAGGAAGTGTTTGTCCTATGAAGACAGCTGCAGGGATGACAATCACACATTTTAAACTGATTCATTAATTTTCATTTATAACTTCCTGCTATCAACATTTATATATATATATATTTCATTATTATTATTTTTTATTCTTCTCAGATAATAAACTAAGATGACATAATAGGTTTACATTAAAAGGACTGATTGGGGAAACTTTCTCTATCTTCTTCCGCTTGGTACATCATCACATCTGATTGATCACTGCTGGAAGATTTATGCAAGAATGACTTTCCTAAATGAGATGAGCAGAAGAGGTATATTTCTGTGGTTTACATTGTGTGAGGAAAATTAGTGCCAAGGCAGGTCAATGAACTCATAATTGGCTCAAATTAGCACTGCTACCGGCTGTGAAATTCTTTATCTGCAATGGGCTGATACTCACGAGTGCAAAATTCTTTATCTTTGAAACATCAGAGCAAAAGAAAATAATCATTTCCAATCTAAACAGAGGTAAGCTCAGTACTTATACCATAAACAACGTATAGTACATATCACAACAGTGGAAACTGGTTTATGCAAACCAAGAGTACTCTCACAGAAATATTGCAGACGATTTTATTAATACATCATTTTTATTATTATTATAATTATTATTATTTTTTATTTTATTTTTTTTCCAACAGGAAACAGACCATAATTATTAGCTTGGTAATGCACTCATGACTTGCTGGTGGAAGGTATCCTGCCTATGGAAGGGGTGTTGGAACTAGATGATCTTTAAGATAATCTTTTTTAAGATGATCTTCCAGCCCAAAACATGATTCTGTGATTATATGACTGTAATTTTGTTACTCTTCTTGATTTCTTAACACTTATCTAAATGTTCTGTTGTTTTCATGCTGAGTGAAAGAGACCACTAATTATATGTTTACAGCCTTGCCTTTAGCACACAACATTTCTTCTTAAATTCTGAACAAGGCACTCCAGTTTAGCCACAAAATCTCTTTTCATTAACATAAAATGGACCTCATCAAACAAACAAACAAACAAACAAACAGACTTTGGTACCAGTTTATGTAATAAAACAGAAAAGCTTGTGTTATAAAAGAGAAATTCTCAGAAGTTTTCAATCAAAATTACAGAAGACAGAAGCTCAGGAAAAGAAATTAAAACATTGCAACTCTATGTTTGAAAACTGTCATTCTAAAAAAGTGCTATATATTTTAATTATTTTTTGTGGTTCTCTTTATTACACATTAACTCATTAACTTTTATTGGAATTAATCCCCTTCTATAATAGTAGTAGTAGTAGTAGTAGTAGTAGTAGTAGTAGTAGTAGTAGTAGTAGCTCAAATTGCTCAAACTACATCCAAGACAAATTTATGGATCTGGATTTCTTGCAAGGCGCAGGAACAGAACAGGCTACTGATGCTTATCACCAGGAGAAACGATACAAATTGGACAGACACTGAAAGCAGAAAGTCTAGTCATCTGAAACAACTTTGCAATCTTCAGCTTTTGTTATCACTGGAAGTTTGCAGAAGCAAAATGAAGCTAGTTCAAAGTTAATTGTTGAGTGTTTGTGCAGTATAGACTGCAATCTGCAGAAAGTGAAAGGAAAAAAAAATGCAATTCTCCCAAACAGATGTAAACCTATAATCTTGGACTATTTCCTGGACTGACAAGCTTTTCATTTACTGGGACTTTCATTTTTGTTGAAATGAAAAAATGAGTAAATGCATGATAATAACAAAGAACAAAAAGTTTTACATTAATTTGCTGCTGTACACACATATGAACAGTTTAATCCAGTTGAAAGTCTGCAATGCTAAAAATGTGTATATTTGCACATTTAGAACTAAATTTTCACTTTTGAAATATTTGTTTTTAGAATAAATTTCCTAGGCATACATATAATGAAAAAGTCACCTTCTGGCAACGGTCAACTGTATTCAGTAAAGCTATATGAAATATTTCCAGCATGTTTTCTTAATTTTGTAGAAGAATTCCTTATACTTCACTTTTATATATATATTCTTTAATTTATTTTCTTTTGTTTTTGTTAAAGAGAGCATCTTAGCCTCTACCTATGTAGGGCACTTTTAATTGATGGAAGTTTTAAAAGAAGAAGTGCTAAGAATACAAAATAATAATAATAATAATTGTAATAATAATAACAATAATAATTTGAACTGTCATATCATCACTTAGGAAAGTCCTGTGGCTGACACTTTCATGTAAGTCCCTGCCTTCATCTTCTACGTCCATTTGAGGAATCCCAAACTTTTTGGAGAATTCCTCTTATTACTGCCTTTTATGTAAGAGTTTTCTTTTGAAGTAGCAGTAGTAAAATGAGATATAATAATGTAACTGACAAAATACTCTAATTCTTTTTTCTTTTTGATGTAGTCTTCTTTGGTATGTTGGCAATCTGCCCAAACTTTGCATCATTATGGATTTTACTAACATCTGGTTTAATGAAAGCATTAAACAGAATTGTTTTTAATAACCCCTCTCCTGACAACCATTAGCCTTCCTGCATCCTGATAAATTCTCTTACTTTTTAACCCATAATAATCTCTCCTTTGTGGCTCTATTTCTCTTTACAGTTCTCAAAGTAGAGAGTTATAGAGTATTTTCTTCCGGGTGCACTGAAGTAAGTTAAGACAAGGTGGCTTGTGTAAGTCAAGACAATTTCATCAGTTCCATTAATATTACCTAAGAATTCACTTACCTTCTTTTTTAGAACATCATATTTGTCTATTGTGATTTGATTTACACAAAACCTAGATTTATTTTTTATAGAATCATAGTATCATAGAATATCCTGAGATGGAAGGGACCCACAAGGATCATCTAGTCCAACTTCTAGCACCACACAGGTCTACCCAAAAATTCAGACCATGTGACTAAGTGCACAGTCCAAATGCTTCTTAAACTCCAACAGGCTTGGTGCAGCGACTACTTCCCTGAGGAGCCTGTTCCAGTGTGCGACAATCCTCTCAGGGAAGAACCTCTACCTGATGTCTAGCCTGAACGTCCCCTGACACAGCTTGACAACATTCCCATGGGTCCTATCACTGGTCACTAAAGAAAACAGATCGGTGCCTGCCCCTCCACCCTCCCTTGTGAGGAAGCTGTAGACTGTGATGAGGTCTCTGCTCAGTGTTCTCTTTTCCAGGCTGAACAGGCCAAATGACCTCAGCCGCTCCTCATACATCTTCCCCTCTAGTCCCTTCACCATCTTTGTAGCCCTCCTCTGGACATTCTGCAACAGTTTCACATCCTTTTTGTACTGTGCTGCCCAGAACTGCACACAATACTCGAGGTGAGGCCACACCAGTGCAGAGTAGAGCGGGACAATCACTTCCCTCGACCAACGAGCAATGCTGGGCTTGATGCACCCCATTTTTGCCTTCTTTCTCTTTATCTCCACCTATATAATTACTCTTGTCTTTCAACATCAGTCTAAGATTTTTTGGAATCCCATCAAATGAAAAATTTTGTGATCACATTGACTACGACTTTTCCCATATAAGCACTATATATATAACACAAGCATGTAAGTAGCAGTACTCCTGTGATGTTTATTGGTTCTTCCTTTCCCCTTGAATTTCAAGCTTCACCTTTTGTATTGGAATAGCCATTTTATGTGGCTTTTGTTATGAAATAACTCCAAGTAGACCTCAGACTGATCCTTGACCATGTCACAGATTGTAATAGTGAACAAAGAAGCTGATGCAATGTTTTATTTTGTCAAGTTGGCCAGAGTGTTATGAGTTTTCATTATGATACCGCTAAGATAACGCTTGTTAAAAAATACAAAACATGAATGCATAAAACTGGGAAGAGGGTGTAAATAAAACCTCTTCCCAAAACAACAACGACAACAGCATTGTGGCATCCTTAGCTCTGCACAATACATTTGAATCTTTCAAATACTTCTTTCATTGTTAGCAATATTTTTATGTAGTCATGCGATAATAGTTTCAAAGCGTGTAACAGGGCAATCATAACCTGACAAGACTTGTCAGAACTATATGCTGGAAGACCAGTTTATAGCTGAATAGACAAAGAGGAAAAACATTATGGTATCTGTCATATCCAGATCTGTGAAAAATGCAAACACCAGAGGTTCCTGATGCAGACAGAAGAATACATTTTCACCTCTTTCAGATCTAGGAGCATTGAGCCACAGAGTTGAACAGACTGTGCCACCAACTGTGCATACACATAGCTCAGAAGGACAGCTTAGAAGGAGAGGGCAGATGGACAGCTGGTTTTTTCATTCATTTTAAATACTCTTTAAGGTTTATATAGACAACAGACAAATATACTGTCCATGAGACTGATAGCCAAATATATTGCAGATACAGATGTTATTCAAGAGACCATCATTTCTATTCAGGACATGGTGCAGGAGTTCCTATGTGTAACATTATTAACAAGCCAGGCTCTGTCATGTGATCAGAGAAAATAATCGTTTCAATAAAGAGAGGTTAATTTTGCATTTCTAAACAATGACATAGAGGGAATTCCTTGCAAGTGGTCTTCTGTCCATTCCAACAGCAGTTGGAGTGAACAAAATAAACTCCTCCAGTCTAATTAAAAAGACTTCAGCACATGCTTAGTAGAACCACTGCATGACATGACGCACAGAAAAGCGGGTGGGATGACTTAAGATATTCACCTAAAAATGCACTCCCGATCCAAAGTGAGTGGACAATTGCTTGGATTACATGAAGGATGTGGTAGATTCTATTCCTCTGCCCAAGATAAAATTTTCAGGTGGGTGTTTCAGCAGAACTGTGACTGCGTATGCCTTTTTATAAACTCCATATATACATTATGTCTTTTCATAGAATACTTAGTGTCAGATCTTAAATGTTACATTAAGAAGTTATACATTACATATCTAAAGTAGGACTGTAATAGTGATGTTACATTGTGAGATACTAAATCTACAAATAGAAGGAATATGATCTTTCAGTTTGTGTATCCAGGATGTATTTGCAGTCTTTTTGCTGTCAGTTGTCATTACATGACTCATCCATTCCTGTTGTAGTTTGTTAGAAGCTTACAAAGAAGCTTATTCACATCAGTTGCTGATAACCATGAAACTTCAAATGGATTAATGCTAAACATTAATAAGGCACAATATTTGGTCTCAGAAGCCTGTTTATGCAGGGAAATAAGAGAACAAAAAAGATAGCTAGTATTATAACTATAGAAAAACTATCATTTGCTTATTTAAAGGTTAATCTTTCATGAAAAATGTCACTTATTTTACATAATTATATATGTTTTTTAAACTCTAACTGTAAAGCTTCCAAGATTTTATTTCTACCTCAGGCCTTCTTTATCTGCTCTTTTCCTAAAGAGCTTGAATTTTGTGTTTAATTTTGCAGTTCGGGGGTATTCTGTTAACAAAAGTGCTAAAAAGGAGGAATAAAGTATTATGGAGAAAGATATTCTTTGTAGGCCAAAAGATGAATAATATAATTCAATCTGCTGTTCTACTCTTTGAAGTGTTCTACCAGAGCTGGACAACTAAGGGTTTTATTATTTTCTTTAGAAAGGGGAACGTTGACTATAGTTTTGGTGCAGATATATGTTTTTTTTTTTTTTTTTTTTATTTATGTTTATTTATTTATTTATTGTATGAACCATGAGGAAAAAAGCGTTTTTATTCTCTTTTGGCTACATTATGATCAATAATAATATAGTATTCTTTAAGAGACATTGACAGTTCTTTATGCTACTAAATAAAATACTTTCTATCATGTATATTTTTGCACAGAGAACATGACTACGGCTGTATTATTTTTATAAGACACTAACCTTCAGTTTCTTTCCCTACTAACTCATTACCACTCTGTTTGATATTTAAAACGA
Source organism: Anser anser (assembly GCF_964211835.1). Lineage (NCBI taxonomy): Eukaryota > Metazoa > Chordata > Aves > Anseriformes > Anatidae > Anser > Anser anser. The sequence continues at coordinate 15,426,912 of NC_139723.1, forward strand.
TATTTTAGTTTTATTCTTAAACAAATAACTTTATACTGATATTCTGAACAGTACTTGCTGCTTTTGTAAAACATATTTACACAGTTAAATTCTGCAAGTTATCTGCACAGCTACCCTTAGATACTTTTCCATGACTATCTAATATAATATGACTTTGCAGTAACACCTGTGTGATTTTAGTAAATATTTTTACCTATTGAATATCTTGCTAGTTTGAAGTAATTCATTAAGACTATCAACATTATATATATATATATATATATATATATATTTAGAAATTTTAAATTGGGTATGGCCAAGAAATCCGTTTTAAAATGTTATTTTTTAATACTGAAATAAATCTGAGATTATGCTGCTGGGCAACTAACCATTTATCTGCGGTAAAAATCTACCCTCTAAGTCTATAATGACCTCATAATAATGTGTACAGTAGGCTCAGACAGACACACATTACGTTTTGTGATGGTATACATATGTAGATCTTGTTGAACAGAACCCTTGAGCAATGGTATTTTAACAGATTATGACCATGAGCCTCACCATCCAAACTGACTGAGACACAACATCTTACCAAACAGCACTGATAACTATAATAAACATTCTTCTAAATTATTTGAGTTTTAATCTTAAATGTTATTACCAACCTAAGAAATATGTGATGTAATTTATATCCTGAAAAATTCTGCGTATCAGCTCAATGAAAATATTAGTGCAATAAGAAAGCTATAACTACCTGACTAATTGCAATACTATGTCATTAAATATAGGTGCAAATGAAGAAAGAGGAGGATTTTAGGTTTTGATTTACTGTAAAACTCTTCTAAGAATTGTGAGTAGTCAAACAACACAAACCCTAGAAACATGATAAAGAGTATCAATACACAGACTGAAACCCATGTGTGTATTCCACATTTGAATCATGCAAATTTGCTTAAAACAAGCCTCTCGACACGAAGTCTCTTAATACCAAATTCCTTCAAGTAACAACGATTTAATGTTTCTAATTACGTGTGTGATAAAAGAAGATACATTTGAAACAAGAAACACTTTAGAACTTGTGCTGTTCCCATTCCCATGGAGAAAAATATTGTCCATCCCCCACTGGCTACCAATTCAGTTTGCATTTACCTGGGCATAAATTTAAAATACCAAAAGTGAATATAGAAAGAATTTGTCACTCACTATATATTTCTCAATAACTCAGTGCTGTCCAATTCCCACCTTTTAAGGTTTCTTCTCTACCTGCTAAGAGGTATGGGTCATGTTCAGATAGATGAAAATAAGCAGCATGTTCACTTCCCACTTAGTCACAGATGGAATTAATAACGATTCCTACATTCCGTTACCAACTGCCAAGGTTTAGAAGAAAGTTTTTGAGACATGGAACCTTGGTCCTGCTGCATGAATGCATAAGCAAACCTCAGATGTGCATTTTGGTCAGTTAGCACAGTTTATAAATATTTATCATTTAAAGTTACTTCCTTTATATTTTGACAGCTGCCATCAATATGCTGCAATAATTTTTTAATTGCTAGGTTGTATAAATGATAACAAAGAATTAAAAAGATATATTTTTACAACATACTACAGACTACAGGTAATTGTCCCCTATTCCTTCAACTTCAGAAGGAGCTGAGCATCCAAGAAGAAACAAAGAAAGAAAATGAAGGAAAACATGAATATGAAAATAATAATAACAATAACAATAATAATAAAAATAAAAGACAAATTATTAAGATGTTAATTATGGAGCCCTGATTTATGTGGTAATTTACTATTGCGTGACTTCGTGTATGAAAGTTGTTGCCAAGCCAACTCCTAATGATTTTTTCTAATCAGCTTTGGAAAATGTAAAGTTTGCATGTTAATTAAAATAACTTTTTTTTCTGCAGTCTTCATCTTATAGTGATTTCATGATAGATTTGTTTCATAAAGTGTTGAATTTTCAGCAGTCTAATTTGACCAACTTTTCCTTCCCAATATCTACAAGTAGCAAATCACTTTGAACAAGGTGTTTCATGCAACTCACAGATATGCTTAGATGAAACCTACGAATCTTATAACAAATATTCACATATTTTTTGTAGAGAAGAGCAACTGTTCATATCACTTTAAAATGGTTCAAAACTCTACCATTTTCTCTACATAATTTCATAGATAGACCTGGCAATTTCTTTGTCACACCCTATGAAATGAAATGTCTGAATAGATGGAAAAAGGAAAATAAAAAAAGACATCTGAGTCAGTGTTTGCTCTACCTAATAACAATTTGGCCATTATTCAGTGCCAGTTTATTTGCTACAATGCCTGACAATGCCATTTATTGAGTAAAGAGACAGGTAGTCCTCAATGGATGTGAACTGAAATTACTTCTACAAGTTAGAAGGTGTTCTATGCAGAAATAAGGAAAAAGCTTGGCATTGTTTTGTCATGAATCACAACAAAATGTATATATCTAGTCACGCTAAACATTTTTTCCATATCTGATTTTTCCAGCATCTGATTTTTATATTTCAAGTACAACTGCTTAGTTTGGAAGATGCATGAGTAATTTTAACGAAATCCTAGGCTCTTGTTGTGAAGACAAATGTGTTGTTGTTGATTGTAGCATCTGCTAAAAAGCAGACAGATGTCGCATGCCTGTATGAAATAAAACCAAACATCACTCTCAGCTGACAACATATTAGACATCATAGAAACATAGAATGGCTCAGGTTGGAAGGGACATTAAAGTTCATACAGTTCCAACAGCCCTGGCACAGGCAGGGATGCTACCCACTAAATCAGGTTGCCTGGGGCCTCGTCTAACCTGGTCTTGAACACCTCCAGGAATGGGGCATCCACAAACTCTGGACAACCTGCTTCAGTACCTCACCATGCTCTGAGTGAAGATTTTCCTTCTAAACTCTAATCTAAATCTCTCCTCTTTTAGTTTAAAACCATTCCCTCTTGTCCTATCATTATGTGACTGAGCAAAACGTTGCTCTCCATCTTTAGAGACCGCTTTAAGTACTGATAATCCACAGCGAGGTCACCCTGAAGCCTTCTCCAGGCTGATCAGCCCCAGCTCTCTCAGCCTTTCTTCATAGGAGAGGTGCTCCAGCCCTCTGAGCATCTCTGTGGCCCGTCTCTTCTGAACCTGCTCTAACAGATCAACATCCTTCTTGTGCTGGCAGCCCCAGACCTGGACGCAGTACTCCAAGTAGGGCCTCATGAGGGCAGAGTGGAGTGGGACAATCTCCTCCCTTAACCTGCTGGCCACTTTTCTGTTGATACAGCCCAGAATAAAGTTGGATACACTCTGGACTGCAAGCATGCACTGCTGGCTCACGTAAGCTGTTTGTCCACTAGAACCCCTAAGTCCTTCTCTGCAGGGCTTCACCCCTCTGTACTCCTGTCTGGGGTTTCCCCAATGCAGGTGCAGTACCTTGTACTTAGACCTGATGAATTTCATTAAGTTCAGGTTGTCCAACGTCTTGAACTTGTCCAGGTCCCTTTGGATGGCATCGCTTCCTTCTGAACCACTCAGCTTGGTGTCATCTGCAAACTTGCTGGGAGTGCACTCGATCTCACTGTCTATGTCACTGATAAAGATATTAAAAAGTACCAGTCCCAGAATAGACCCCTGAGGGACACCACTCGTCACTGGTCTCTACCTGGACATAGAACCATTGACCACCACTCTCCGGGTGTGACCTTCAAGTCAACTCATTATCTACTGCATAGTCCACCCATCAAATCCATCTCACCAATTTGGAGACCACCGGATATCATGTGGGACCATGTCAAAGGCCTTACAGAGGTCCAGGTAGATGATATCAGTTGGTCTTCCCTTGTCAACTGATGCAGTCATTCTATTGTAGAAGGCCACCAGATTGATCAGGCACAATTTGCCCTCGGTGAAACCATGCTGGCTGTCTTGGATCACTTCTTTGTCTTGTATGTGCCTTTACCTTGCTTCCAGGAGGATCTTTTCCATGATCTTGCCAGGCACAGAGGTGAGGCTCACTGGTCTGTAGTTCATCAGAAGATCTTGTTCTGTAGTGAAATCACTGGGTCTTCTCAGAGTAGCTGAAGAAGCAGTATTGGTTCTGCTGGCAGAACCGTAGCAGCCATCAAAAAAGAGTTCGGCTTATTTAGTGGCTATGTATAAGGATGAGAAAAGATCACCTCTCCTTGACCACACAATCAATAACTTATTCTACTTTTCTTCAGCTGAAACAGTCATATGATTGTGCTTCAAGATATTTTTGAGAGTCTTTACACATTAAAAGAGTTAAAAGAAATCAAAGTGCTAGACTACACAGAGAAATATTTTCCTCCTCACACTTTTAGCCTTAAAACGACTGGTAGTTTTTTGGCAGCCTTCATAGGGCATGTAAATTCTTAGAGCATAGAATGTGTTATAGTGGTTTAGTGATTACAAAAAACTGTGCCATGAGAAACTGCATCAGTATTGCCAATCTACCCTTACACTCCTAATGGTTAGTGTGCTTTATTTTTAGGTACTCTGAAAGTAGAACACATAATACAACAAACTCATAGGTGTGTTCTCTTTGCTGATTAATACTATCCTGATAGAAAAATCCTTAGTACTCTTTGTCATCAGATGACAAGAGAAATTGGAAGCATCCTGTGAAACTCTCAGAGAAAAAGATGGTATGTTTTCCCATAATGTAAAAAATACACTGCAAAACTAATTGTCATACAACAGCATAGAAGCAAAAAAATATATATGTATTTCAGAAAAGAGATTAGGCATGTTCATCAGGGGTAGAATCATTATAAACAATTGTCTGGGTGAAGTTGAAGGTAGGGAGTCACTAAGCTGTAGATTGCTAAAAACTGAGGTATAGAATGTAAATGACAAAATTGTTCTATACATACACCAGCTCTAATAATTTTTCTTTCTATATTCACTACCATCTACTCTCAGAACCAGAACAAGTGAACCTTTGATTCCATTCTGTATAGTTTATATTTACAGTCTTAGCCTTCTTATTTTTTATTATTTTTTTATTATTATTTTTTTTTTATTTTAATTATTTTTTGGGGTGTGGGTGTAATCCTAACACATCACAGCTCACTGATTATTCCCTTCTCTGGATATTCCTGAAGAAAAGTCTTTCCTGCAAACTTCATAAATATTTTTCTACAGAAATCTTTGGTGTTCCTCTGTTTCTGCCTAAACTGTAAAACCAAACAGGAAAGCTGTTATCTCCATACATCTAATAGCAGTAGCTTCTGTCACCAAAATAAATGTTAGACTACAATAGCAAAAGTACACTGAGATACTGGAGCATAACTCCTTACATTTACATGGGGTTGACCAATGCAATTTTCTCTGTCTACTGCTATCAGACGAAAACATTAATGACCAGTTAAGACTAAGAAGACAATCCTATTGATGCTGACCATGAGAAACAGTCAAACTCTTCAAAAGTTCAAGTCACACACATATGGAGGACAACGAATCACCAGGATAGAGTACATTGGAAATCTAGAAATATTGCTAGAAATGTAAGTTGTGAAAATATGTTGAAGTCAGAAGAAATCAGAGATTTTTTTCCTTTAGGAATATTTAAAGACTAAATATATTTTTCTTTAGTTTCTTTAACATTTATCTTCCAAGTAATGTCTAAGTACAACATAAATTTGAATTACTCTTTATATTTTAAAATCTTCATGACTTGCAGAAGACAGTGTGTATGTCAGATAAATATTTATTTATTTATTTATTTATTTATTTATTTTCCTTTTAAACATCTACAAGAAACAAAGATGGAGTGATCAGAGAAGCATCAATAGGGAAATCACATATGTGTCAGAAAGGGAAATAGCAGACCTTATTTCACATTAAGTATTTTTAAGATATTTTGAGAAATACACAATAATAAATAATAAAAGCAAAATCTTTTGATTAAATTGTCTGTTTTCTTGGAAATGACTATGTACATGTAAAAACACGTAAGAAAAAATCTTCTTTGCAAAATGAATATTAATAAACTCTCAGAGTAATTCCTGTGTAGAAGATGAGTCAAAATGCTCCACAGAAATTACAATTATCCAAGAAAGTATTCATGATTATGGATTTAGTTTCTGAGTGGGTAGGGGAAAACAAACACACATATTATAATCTTGTGACATTCCTGAAAATGTGCCTCTTTGGCACATACTTGTGACAAGGAAAATAGAGTGAACTGAAGCCACAGTTTCACAAATCCAAAAATTCAACATAAGATACTCTTGTTCTTTCCCTCCAAGTTGCTTGTTTGTGTTCCAAGATACAATTTCTTTCACCTCCATTTTTGTGACTGAGTGATGAAACAAGTCAGGGAAATTAATTCAAGTAAAAATAATGTAGCGATAAAAGCTTACTATTAAAACATACTGGACCCCATGTTTATAATTTATTATTGATACTAACAATTCTTCCTTCAGAACAAAGAAGATCCCAGGCATGGAGTGGTGAAGGAACCACTAGTGGGGAACTTAGGAAAAATGTCATTAACTGAAACTGCACAACTGGGCCTGGGAGCCCAAGTAGGAAAATTGACTTTTTCTGCCTTATGTAGTCAGCTAGTGCTGAAGTTACTAGGTTAGTGAAAGTGGCACAATATAATAATATCAAGATTTGTTGATTTTTATTTATTTATTTATTTTCCCCACAATGATTTGAAAGAGAACCTGAAATCAGTTTGTCATTTGCAGTTAAAATTTCTGCATTAGGCTTTTGTTTAGAACAGAATCCTAGCTGAAAACACATGCCTCAAGATGGGAATACCTTTCTGGTTGTTTAAGGAAAAGAACAAAATAAAACATATATTGCCTGAACACAGTATTTCCGTTCCTGTAACACATAGTAGCTGGTGTATCAACCTTTACTGAAGATTTTGAGCTCCCCTTGAATGAATCTTGAAAAGTGAATTCTATTAACAGATGGACTAAGGTAGACGGATTCTGTTTTAACATGTAATTGTGCAGTGCAAGTCCATGAGTTTCATAACTAGAGATAAGAAATTGTCCCCTCCCTCTATCAAGAACTGTATCTTTATTTACCAAGATACTTGTTCACATAGCTAGTTAAAGTCATATAATCATTCCTTGATGTCGTTACTGACTTGATTAGCTCAACTTTCTTAACTGTCCTTAAAGTAATTGACACAGATGACCAGTGGTAGATGCTGCAGTTGCATTTGAACAGGAAATTCAATTTTCCCAAAAGTTTTGTGAACATATAGCATTTTAGAATATCAGGGGCAATAGATGTAAAGGTTCAGAGCCTGTCATCATTTATTTTGGTCAAAGTTGTCATATATTCTAAGATACCATGGGGGAAAAATAACAAACAAACAAACAAAAAAAAACTTGACTGCAAGTGTCACCTTTTTTAAGCATATTTAGAACATCTTGTATTGTCCTGTAGGGCATTTAGCAGGATTGTAAGACACTTCCACAAACAATACTTGCCATTTTTTTTCAAGGTATTAGTAAGATTAACTCACCCTGTAAAGGCTTTCCCTCTCAAATACCCAGGCAATGGGAGAAATTCCCTTTCTCATATTCTGTTTAGGGTATTGTCCTCAGACTCATTCAGTCCCAAGTTAGCGATTATTTGCAACACAGCTTGGTGCACAGTTTCATCTCCATAGTCCTTGGCTCCCCACCTGTTTCTTTAAAACAGTTACTAAGATGAAAAAATATTCCAGCCAATAACAGCAAATATAACATGAAGCAACAGGAAAAAGTTTTATCTTGGGAATTTTGGTTGAATATTAGAAAAAGAATGTTTTACTTATGAAGATAGTGCAGTGCAATGAGATTTCCAAAGAGGCTGTGGCACACCTGCAAAATTTCCAAGTCTCAGCTGTACAAACTCATGGCTGACAATACAACATTGGCAATTGTAACATAGAATAGGGGCTGGGCTGAAAGACCTCTAGAAATCCCTTTAAAAGCAAACAAACAAACCAACGTTTTTTTTTTTTTTTCCCTCCCTATGGAAAAGGGACAGCTGCAATTGAGAAAGTTTATATGTGGGCAAAGGACTTCACTGCAAAAATCTTTTAGTCTGAAGATTAATTGTATAGTTACACTTTTTTTTTTTTTTTCCCCGCTCTCCCCTGCTGGTGTCTGGCCTTTTCAGACAGCAACTTCAGTCTGCTTTCTCTCAGCACAATGATTTAAGCATAAGTGATTTCAAAATAAAGCTTTAGTTCTTCTATCATTCAAAAGCAATCTCATTAGAGATACTTAGTGAACTATGTTAAATTATAGAGAATCATAAGATTTGAGTCTTTCAGAAATAGTAGTTTTGTTTGTTTGTTTGTTTTGTGTACCTACATGCCCTCTCTAGCTATCCTGAAAAAGGAGAAACGAACAAAAAAAACCATATGATTTCTCCAAGTAACATACCTGAAAGACCATTAATGATGAGCTTTGAAAAACAAAGCTATAGACTGATTGTTAAGGGGAAAAGAAAAACCCATTTCTCCTTTCCAGGTAAAACATAACAGCTCTCAGAGACATATATATATATATATATATTTACCTGTATATGTTAAAGAATAGATTAATTATTCAATGAAGGGCAAAGTTCAAACAAGAAGATGTTATCTCTCATCACCCTATAGTCACCTGATCTTGAACCATACAATCACTTCAATCACATGAACAGTATCAGCCCAGAGTTTCAATACAATTAAAGACAGCAGGTATGAAAGTAGTTGACAAGATTCCTTTAAGGTCATCTTTAAGGATTAAAATGTTTCTAAACTTTAAAATTCTTTACAGTGATGGTAAAATAACATTGTAGTGATTAATGGATTTGAAAGAGCTTCTTGATTTAAATAGAATTTAGAATTTGGATGATCATCAAGTTTCTCAAATGAATTTCTTTATGCTTTATCACTAAAGGTACCACTGTGATATAAAGTAGGTGTTTCAGCAAGTAGAACATGAAACCCCAAGATTAGAAAACAAAAACCACTTCTCATTCACTCAGAAGACATTATGTGATCCCTGTCTTCTTAATCTTTTTATAGTTTTTGTTTGATCTCCTTATCATTATAACCAGAGTATGAAAAATACTGTTTGTTCCTCTTCAAAATGTGCTAAATATGCATGTAAAAATAACAGGAGATAAATACAGAAAGAAAATGCATGAAGCCAAATAAATGAGAAGGAGCTTAATGTACATCTCCATCAAAGACTTTAAAGGACCATAATTATCTGTTAATGTGTGGTCAGTTATCCCCATAGGTATTATTATGTTGATTTGAGTATATTAGAATAGGGCTTCTAACTTTTTATGGCTGTAGTAATCAATTATCAGTTTCATCGTAAGCATTTTCACATTATTATTTATCTGCTAGGCTGCAAACCTGATCCTAAGCCCACAGCAGCTGACTCAGATTTGAGGTGGCTTTTATATAGACCCACTGTTAAAATCAATGTTTTTGTCATGTTAGTATTTTGTCTTCAAAACCTAATTTAACTACTATTATATGTATTCATGAGAACAAAGGCAGAGTATCACTGTGATTTCCAGCAGCAGTTAAGTGGCTTAGCTGAAAACTATCCAGAGAAACAAAATTTCTGTAAAGCAATACTGAAAGACACCTGGGAATAACAATGCATACAGACTCTGACACTTCTCTTTAGTCTTTGTAGTTGGATAGTATGTAAGGTTTGCCTCTCACTTTTTACTTTTTCACTTCTGCTCTCAATGACATGTGCAAGTCAGATACAAAAGATACAGTCCAGACAGAAGTTCAGTTCAAGTTCTTTAATACAGAGATGTTATATGAAGTTGTGTGTTTCCAACTGACTTTCTAAATGTAATAAATAAGTATATATGAGTTCCCAGAAGAGTATCCACTTGGTAGTTTTGGTCAGCATATGTAATACAAAGAAAAGCATGAGTTCAGTGAATGGAGAAGAGACAAACATTATATATATATATATAATATTTCCCCTATGAATAATCCAACTCATTAGCCCTTGGCTCCAGAAAAGCCTGATTAAGGTTCAGAACCATCCATACAGAAGGAAGGGGCAAGAGAAAAAGGAAAACCAATCAAACAAAACATGCAGCAGATAGCCAAGTAAGGAAAAAATCTACAAATATTAGAATGATAGTTGATACGATTTTCTTTAGAGATCTGTATAAAATGGTGGTAACTGTTTGCAGCTCCTGACTTCTTTGTATCGGCAGTTCTTGCAATTCATCTACTGAAACACGGTAGTAGGTGATAAAACTGAAAATAGTAAGCTAATATTCTTTTGATGTTTTGTATTGACTGATGACCATGCCAGCACATAAACAAATAAGCTCTAGGAAGCATACAAATTATATGCATACATGATAGTTTAATGTATATTTAGGATACAGGTTCAAATAATTCATTAACATCTATCTGTCCTGCTATTTTCTTCCTCTTCTAAAGCCTGTTGCAGAACAGAGTACTGTGATTTAGTAAGTTTAATTAATTTTAAAGGAATATTTTAAATGCATTGAGGGTTCTACAAAATGACATGTGGAAGCAAAAGAGTGAACTCCTCCTAGGCTGCATAGTCCATTACTTAACTGGCCTCACCAGTTGAGAAACATTTGCAAACAGCACAATTTAATTAACAAATGAGTGGGTTATTTGTAAAAGGATGTCCTGTCTAGACTATCCTTATCTGAGGGATTTCACTGTTTACCATATTCTGTTTATCTGAGATGATTTGGTAAAGAAACGGTTGAATAGCCTGAAGGTTTATAAAGCCTGAAACTGTCCCATTTGGGCAGGGCTCACATGGCCAGAGGCTGTATGCTGCTGCTGCTCTGTGCTTCTCCCTATAGCTACAGCAATAGACTACTTTTGTTCTGACTTGATCTAAATCGTATTCTGGTTACTTCTACAACAGACATAAAAAACCAGAATGTTTTCTATATTTCTTCAGAAAAATTAAAAATTCAAAGTACAATAAAACTAATAATAGAAAAATAGATTTGTACAAATATATTAGTAAAACTACAAAATTTTTGGAATTAGAGAAAAATGCACCCTGAAACTTTGTATTTACAACTGTATTTGTCTTTTACATATTTTCTTTTGTTGTAGCTTGACTTGTTGATCTTTTTTTTTTTTTTTTTTTTCCTTTGAATGGTTAAGGATATCCATTTTAAGATTTTATATTAGTCATATCTAATCACTTTGAACATTAATGTCTTCTTCGTACATCAACAATCAAATGAAGAGGAGTAACAGTTTGCATCTACATTATTTCCAAACATTTTCTTCCTTTTTAAATTGCAAAATTTACTGAAATGTCATCAGTTTCTTGAGAGATCATTCACATCCTTTGCAAAAGTATAATCTGCGACAATCTGTGAAGGAATTATAATAAGTCCCAATACAGCAGACATGTACCTTAGTTTTTAGTCTATTTTCTTTTTTTATTCATCAATTAAGAAAACTTTATGGGATTCCACAAAAGGCAAGGTTTTTCTGTAGACTACTTTAATTATCATGCTGCTATTGATAAGCTCTCCCTGCCAAATGCTTGGATAGAGTTGTTAGTGCAGCATGCAAATCATAGCCTCTGTGCACCTTCCTGCCCAAAAGCTAAAATTCTGACAAAAGGCTCATTACATGGCCCCTTGTTTTCTGCAAGCTGAGTTATGATTTATTTGCCTGCAGCCCACCATTCTGGTTATTATCATATAGTATCTTTAACACCTTTCTGAAGGGCACTGACCTCATCACCCAGTGGGGAAGGATATGAAATAAAACAGTTGATTGGGAATCGGAAGGTCTATGGACACATCAGTCTCATGGTATATCAACCCTACCAGGACCCTATTCAACATAGACAGGTTGTCTGCCTGTGTATATAGCACATGGATAAATGAACTGAGGTGGGTGCTGGCTCAGTAATCTTAGTGATCCACAATACAACAAATATTCTCCCTAAATCATCTGACTGGACACCAAAGCAGACCTCTAACTTATCTGCTTACCCTTGTATGGGTCTTTTATGTTTTTGGTGGTGGTGGTGGTTTTTGTTTGTCTGTTTTTCTATATAGACTATGTGTGAGAGACTCAGTTTACACGATGTAATCTAATTTCCTTATCAGAAAGCTGTTAAGACAGAATGAATCATCAAAGCAATGCAAAACTGGCTGTATGGTGGAAAGAAAAGTCATACATATAATTGACAGACATAGCTATGTCATCCCAAGACACACAGCTTAGATTCCATCATCTTTATGGACCAAAGCACTTATCCTGAAAAATGTAGTTGCTGTATCATCATAGTAGTCATCAGTGACACATTCCCTACTGTTAACAGTGACATTTGAAACCTTGATCAGGTAACTACCTGCTTGATGATGCTTATGCAGAGCAAGAGCAAAGAAGAATATCTTCAATCTCAGCAACATCTTACTCCTTCTTTGCAGATGTTCAGATGACCACAGAACATAAAAGGCAGCAATAACAGCAAGCAAACAAGCAAAAGCATTTTTTTTTTTCCTGTGACTGCTGAAAAATAGTCTAGATAAACAAGATGATTGTCCCTTTACAGAGTATGGTAGATTCTACACATGCTGATTTTCTGAGCCTGGAAATATCTAATATATTTATCAAATGCATATATAATGAAAATCAGCTGAAAAACCTTGTGTTCACACAATCAAAAAAAATAAGCAGATGTTTCAGGCAGAGGGAAATTTTATACACTCTACCATGGACAGATTGATGTAACACATTCTTTTTAATTAATTCCACATGCCCACATCTCCCAGAACAATTTTATCAAGGTAAAAGATTTCTAAATATTATTTACTAAAAAAAAAAAAAAAAAGTATTTGCTTCCTTCTGTAATATTTTTCCATTATAAATAATATCTTTTGGCAAACACAGAGTCTGGACCGTGAATTTTCTCCTGCTGCATCTTCCTGAAACACTGACCATTATTCACACAAAAATACAATTTTCATCAGGGATTTTTTAGTAGCTGTAACATGGTGGAAGTATTCATGAAACTAAGGCTGTCATTAAAGTATGTCTGCAGGATTGCACACTGCATTATTCAGTCAAGAACTATTGTATTAATGTACTTTAAGATATGACAACATTAGTCTAGCAAGGAATGTTAACATTTAGCATTAAGGATGGTACACTGATTTTTATAAAAGATGGACTGTGATATTTATTATCAGTTCTGCCTTGGTTCAACTTCAAATCATAGCCTTCTACATTTTCATTCTTTTCCAAGTTGTGCTGTAGCAGAAATCTGTAAGTTTCATTATATTACACATATCTCCTTAAGAAGGATTTTCTTTCAAGAGTCATCATTTCTCCTCCACAGTTTTCTGACTTCCTTTTCTGACTTCAGCTGTGTTAACTACAGGAACAGGTTTCAAATAATTTACACTGAAAAAAAAAATCATCAAGGTTTTCATGATACACAGTTAGCCATTTTCAAGAAGCAGCTAAGAAGGTAGTAAAAGAAGATTAAATGAGTGTAAAATATCATCACATCAAAAAAATGTATACCTAACCCTCTCATTTTAAAACATATGCATACATAGACATGCATACAAACAGGATATGCTGAAATACATGAAATAGATATTGTAATTTGCTACACCTGTGTTCAAAGGTCCCTTTGAATCCACCTAAAATTTCCTGCGGGCTGATCTTAAACACATTATATACTGTACTAAAACTGTACTCAATTCTTAGTGACCTGAGTGAAAGACTGTGAAATCAGTATGTTTTTGTTTTGATTAAGAAACCTTGAAAAAAGCCTAAACCTTACAAGTTGCAGATTAACATATACCCCACAGCAATGTGATACTTCATGAGAGCTTCATAATAAATTTGCACTTAGTTTCAGTCTCAGGGTAATTCAAACTAATTTTCTTAGTATTGCTAGAGCTCTTTTATGCCTCTCTTGGTCATGCTTTAAGAATTATGCATTCTAAATTCTGCTTTTAATACCAAACAACACATAATATCAAGAAATACTAAAAAAAGCTTAACTTTTTTTTTTTCTTAGTTCTTCTAGGAAGACATAAAGTACTATATGCAACCAAATTTAGACCCTCCTGAAGAGATAAATTATACACAATTTGTGGTTACTAGGAATATATTTTCTGTAAAAAAGTCAAATGTAAAAAAAAATAAATAATAATTTTAAAAGTCAAATGTAGAAAGTCTACTTGAACACATAAGACTTAAAAATAGAGCTGGGAGGGACACAACCAGGACAGCTGGCCCAAACTGGCCAAAGGGATATCCTATACATTTTGGTGTCACGCTCAGCAATAGAAGCTGAGGAAAAGGAGGAAGGGTGCGTATGGACAAGTAGAGTAATGTCATTTGTCTTCCCAAAGAACCATTATTCCTGATAAACTCTGCTTTCCTGAAAGTGGCTGAACACTAGCCAGCTAATGGGAAATAGTGAATAAATTCCTTAGTTTGCTTTGCTTGATATGCTGCTTTTGCTTTACCAAAATTGACAACCAGTATGTGCTGGTTTTAGCTAGCAAGAAATAGTCATCTACTTTGAGAGTTCAAAAATTCAGTTTCAGATATGGACTAGATGATCTCCAAAAATTCCTTTCAGCCCACAGTATTCTTTGATTCCATGATATCTTTGTTTCTTCTCTCACAAGAACTTAATTTCCAGATTTTGTCAACACTGGTAAGTCAGTAGAGTTCCTTGATGCTCACAGGTTTTTCTCTTGCTAATCCTAGATTCAATAGCAGTGAGTCTGCATGCACGATTTTCTCTTCTAGCCTGGAAGACATTGCTTTTCCAGGGTTTTCAAACCTTTCTTAAATTACCCATTGAATTTATGTAAAATGCTGCTAGAAACTGAGTATCTATACGAATGTAAATACATACCTGCTTGTTTATATATAAAACACAGATGTGGGAGTAGTCACTAATTTTAAAATGACCGCAGTAACTGTCATGCAGATCAACATAGTGTTTTGCAGAAAGATATTAATTTAACGCTGCATTACACTTATACAAACATTAAAGATGTCAGAAACAATGAGGTTATTCTTTGAACAGCAATTTCCAAATGAAGTCCACAAACAAAACAAGGCAAGGTGCTCATAGGCTGATAACAGGAAACTTCTGTTTTCCAAACCTCAGTAATGAATCTGGATAAGGATAAGGTTGAACAGTCATTCTCATTTCTCCTTATCAATCCGTGTGAATTCTTAACTAGTTATTATGTTTCAAGAAATAGAACATTCACCCTTTTCTCAACCCAGGCCTGACACTTGATAGAATTTTTCATATGTCTCTTATAATTAATCATAATGAAGGAGAATATTTACTGTTCATCCTAAAATTCATTGCCCATGTCCTATATGTGCAATATGACAAATAAGTAGTTGCTTTAAACTGGAATTGAAATAAAACAGTAAAAGAAATGGTTTAGCTCAGGAAGCAAAAGAGATAATTTTAAACAGTGATTTTTTTGAGATAATATTTCGCAATTGATGGTTTCTTAACTGTGTATACTTTACTTTGTTTCCTTTTTATTTATTTATTTATTTATTTTTAAACATTGAAAGAAAATACAATTTTTCCAGGTACTTCTCCCCTCCCCACCCCACCCCTCCAAATTCAAGGCTAACCCTAACAAATTCTAGTCCTCTTATTAACAGTTTAATATTTCAACTTGTATCAAAGTAACAGAATGGATTGTTTCTTTTGAGCAATATATATATTTATATAGATACATTTAATTATTATTATTTCTGTCATTTTATCCACTATTCCACGAGAAATACAAGACAAAACAAAATAACAACAACAAAAAAAACGAAACACCACAGCCTGTTTCCTCTGAGAACATAGTATGACCAGTAAAAATGTAAAAGCTTCTGTGTATTATTTTAGTAAGTTCTAATCACAATGTAATAATAATAATAATAGTAATAATAATAATAATAATAATAATAGTCTACAAAACAGAGTAGTTGGTGTGGTAATGAGGATGGCTCTGTTGACTCATTTCATGAGTATATGGAACATAAGCCATGTCCAAAACCAACCGCAAATCAAAATAACTGCTTCATTTCACAGTCTGTCCATCTGAATATCTATCTATTTATAATAAGCTCATGTTCTTATCACATGTCTAGCTATCATGTAGATAGCTGATAGGAAAAATACCATCAAAGTGAAACTTCAACAGATAAGTTTTTGAAAGCTTTTGCAGAAAAAATATTTATCTGGATGCTTACCAAACTTACAGCAGGTTTGAATCTATGAGTTCAGCTGCAATTTCCACACTAAAAGAGGGAAAATCATGGAAGTCCTCCCACATCAATTGTTTACACTTTTTTATATGTAGGCTCAAAACAATATGTCTCAAACAAGACCACACAAAACAGGAGGGAACTTGGAACCAGTTGTTGGGATGGACAACATTTTTCTCTCTAATAAGTAAACAGTGGCAAAACCAGCTTTAGGATGTTTGTCATTCAGAATGGATGGAATATATATATATATATTTTCTTATAGAAAATGGTTGTTAATCAAAGTTACACAGAATTAAAAACTTTAAAGTGTCTGTAAAAATTTATTGTATTTCTTTGGAGTCAAATGTGGTCAATGCTGTCTTATAATTATTAGTGAAGTAAAAATAAGTCAGAGTGAAAGTCAGAGTAAAGCTCTCATTAATTAAAATGAAAAGAAATGTATCATTCCTAGTTCTCTTTTCCTCTAAAAAGAATTATATATAAAAATATAATTTAATATTTATTTTAACAAGATCTCTTTCTCTTCAAAAGCAAAAAGATGCTTAGATCCAAAAAGCTCATGTTTAAGAAATGTTGGTCCTTTTAAGTAAATAAGCCATATAGAGATGCAACTGCTGTTTATTACTTTATTTCTTACATAATCCTTGTGAGTTAGTAGGAAAGAATTTACACTTTTACATCTGCGATCCCAAATTACAACCAGCTTTTTTTTTTTTTCCAGCCATCTATGGTACATTTAACAATCGTTCTGTTATCCCCAAACTTCCTTAAGTTAGGCAAATTCAGTGTTTAATTTTCAGTGTTTCCTCTGGATCCCCTGAAACTATTTAGCATCCTTCTTAAACTGTAGTGCCCAAAATTTCATGCAGCAGGCACCACAACAGTGGTAAAAGGCAAAAGAATATATCGGTGTGTCTTAGAAGCAGTACTCATCCCTAAAATCCCTGATGAGACTGGCTGCTCTGCAGCAATATATAACCTCTGGCTCAGGCTGAGGTTGTGTTGTGTTTAAATCCCTCAGATGTCTTCAGTAAAACTACTATTAACAACATTTTTTCCCAACTTACTTCTGAGTGTTCATTTAAGTAACCAACACTTCTTAATTTTTATAAAAACCTGAGCCTGAAACATTGCCTGGACTTGTAAACTCTTCCAATACAGCTTCATCTGTGAATTTAATAAACAGTCTGCATTCCATCTTTCAGAGTACTAATGAAAAATATTGAATATCAGTACTCACTACACTTCCATTTTGATTATGAACCACTGATAATTAATCTCTGCAAACAGGTTTTGTAGTCAGTGTTATACATAATGTATTCTGCACTGGGCTTTCCAAGGTCATCTGTCAGAATGTAAAGTTTGAAACTGCTGAAATCCTGACACAAGTCAAGATATGACATCTACTGCTTCTCTCCTATCCACAAAGCATGTTACCTTGTCACAGAAAGAAATCGGACTCATCTCAGATAACATGTTCCTTGCAGCACCATGTTACCTGTCACCCTCTTTTCCCACCCTTCTTGGATGCATTTGAGTAGTTATTTATTTTTTATTTGTAAGTGTCAAAAAATAACTAAAGTTCTAGTATAATTCTGTGAACTACAATTAAGAAGACAGGTCTACAGTTTTCCAGTTCCTTTTTTTTTTTTTTTTTTTTTCAGAGATGCCTTTATCTTTCACTGTTTTGTTGATTTTTATTATTTTAACCATGACTCTCAAGAAGGACTGCTGAAGTTTTGGAGCTATATACATAGAAATTTGTATGTACATTTTTCTGTGTATGAGTATTGACAACTCAATTTCTTTTTTAATTAATTCCCATTAATGCCCATCTCTTATTCCACATTTTTAAAAACATTTCTATACCATATCCTCACGTTCACATATGCTTCCCCTTTTCTTCAGCTACAGGTTTGTCTGTGTCCTGGTTTCAGTTAGGACAGAGTTAATTTTCCCTCATAGTAGCTGGTAGGGTGCTATGTTTTGGATTAGGATGAGAAGAGCGCTGATAACATGCTGATGTTTTAATTGTTGCAGAGCAGTGTTTACACCACGCCAAGGACTTTTCGGCTTCTCGCTCTGTCCTGCCAGCGAGCAGGCTGGGGGTGCAGCAGGAGCTGGGAGGGGACAGACCCAGGACAGCTGACCCAAACTGGCCAAAGGGGTATTCCATACCATCTGACGTCATGCTAAACAATATATAGGGGTGGCTGGCCGGGGTGGGGTGCCGGCTGCTCGGGGATAGGCTGGGCATCGGTCAGCGGGTGGTGAGCAATTGCATTGTGCATCACTTGTTTTCTTACACATTATTATTATTAATACTATTATCATTATCACTATTATTATTATTATTGTTATTATTATATTCCTGTCTTAATAAACTGTCTTTATCTCAACTCACCAGCTTCACTTTCCCGTTTCTCTCCCCCATCCCAGAGAGGGAGGGGGGAGGGTGAGCGAACGGCTGTGTGGTGTTTAGCTGCCAGCCGGGTTAAACCACAACAGCCCGTGATAAAAAAGAAACATACTGATTGTAGTTTTCTTCTTCCTCTCAACAAATTCAAACTAGCACTGTTGTGGCAGACTAGCACACCACTACTAGGCTGTACCTCCTTCACATCACTGACAGCTTTTACTGCTGCTGGATCATTGTGTTTCACAGGGAGATTGATATGATTCCCATTGTTCAGTAATAATACGCAAAGTATGTCAAGTGAAAAAAAAAATAATAATACTTACACCCAAGGATAAATCTTTTATTTATTCATTTATTTTCCTATGTAAGGTCTATTTTAAAATGTTGAAAAGAGGATTTTGAAGTAATGTCCTGAATGACTCCAATCATTCACTTCCCAGTAGAAGAAATTTTATTTTTTCAACTGTTGCTGAGGAATTTGTAAAAGATCTTTGTAGGTTTTCTGTACTGCTGCTATGAAATCGTGCATTTGTCTCCATTCATCCTCACCAGCACAGCATAGAATGAATGACCTGTTTTGCCTGTCATGTCAAAGCATGAAACAGTCTAAACTGTGAAAAATGTACTCTTTTGCATGATGAATACTTACAGAAAACATTTGTCATGATTCAGACTTAATACCTTGTCTAGTCTGAGAAGGTACTCTAATTAAAAGTTCATTAATGGCAATGATTTCTAATTCATGGTATGAGCATAACAGAGCATAGCTACTGTTACAGTTGATAGACAATTGTTAACTGTCAGAAGATAACATTACTTTCAATGAGATAACCTTTCCAGTATTAAAGCTGAAGTTACATTAATGAAAACCAGTTTCCAAATATTACTGAAGCAACTGAATTTTTATAGCCTTAGTACTGGGGCATATAATTGTAAAATTACCCAAAACAAACAAGCAAATAACACCAGAAGCTAAACACGTTATGCAAATTTGTTGTCATATACATACATATATATAAGGCAGGATGAGGAGCAAAGCTATTTAAGCTGAAAGATTACAGCATCACAGGAAGAGAAGGGTATATATCTGACTCTTACAGGTTTTGTTTCTCAATAACAGTGAAATAGAAAAGTTCTCTAAATGGCGGTTACAATGGAAAAACAAACTAAATCCAAGCAGGTTTGCTGACTTAGGTGAATGTGAAACTCTTGTAAGTGCAAGTAGCATGTTGCTGTCTGTATATGCAGGATACTCCTTCATTAAAATTCTTGAAAAGAAACTTTGTAAGCAAACAGTAACCATCTTACATCCTCAGACAAAGATACACAACTCTTCAAACTAACCAAAACAGGGATCATATAATTACTTTGTGTTAATGAAGGCCATCTGGCCTTGTGGTGCAGGAGCTAAAGTAAACCCAGAGGGCAAAGGAAGTAAAGTAGGCTGGAAGGACACATTTAATTTCATGTTTTGCTTCATTTTGAAGAGAGTGATGCATCCCTTACAGTTCATGCGTTTGGCCTGTGAGGGGGATATGTAGCAGTATGAAAGGAAATGTTGCTTCACACTCCAGAACACACAGATTAATTCAGCAGGAATTCATCTTGTAAGGATTCAGTTGAGGGTCTGTGCTGTCATAAATAATGAGGTAAGCCCAAGAAAAATGGTTAGAGGTTGTTACAAATGTTGTTACAGCTTTTAACCATGTGACCAGATAAGAATAATGGACCTCAAAGGGTCCACGTGGTAAGCGTTCCTCTCCACCAGCTCAGTATAGTGTAGGCCTGTTCTCTGATGGGACTTCAATGCTCTGCCTCCTCAAGGTACTCTCCAAATCCATCCTTTTCTGGAGAGAAACAAATAGTCATAAGAACACTGCTCAGTTTCACATTCTAAGATACCTACCTATCGAGTTATTGTGTGTTGAAGAGCTTGTGGACCAAAAACCGTCCTACAAATGAGCTGCACATCTGCTTTCATAGACTTTGTTTATAAAGAATTATGAACTATAATTACATGGGAATTAAAAAATAGATGTGCTCACGGCATTTCACTGATATATTAACATCTACACAAAAACTTATACAGGTAGTTAACAACAAAAATTTTGCTTCTGAACTTCTGAGTCATATATATTCAACATTCATTGTAGAATGAATATAGTTGTATAGTTTTAGTAGAAAGGTAGCTAGGAAAAATATGAAAATAATTGCAAAGGATATTTTCCTTGGTTCTTTTTTTTTTTTTTCTTTCTCTCTTTCCATCCACTTGTACATAGACATATTTTTGAGCCTACTTAAGTAAGACAGTCAATACAGCTTATACAGCCAAACGTTAATAAAACATTAATAAAATAACAGTAACTGGCTTGTCTTATGTGTGGTAACAAGAAAGAAATCTAATAAAAAACACTAACATTGCCACAATTTGTAAAAAGGAATGTAAATTAATAAATAGACCAGTTTATCCTGTAAAAGAAATCACAGATGTCCTCATTCAAGGTTGTTTGAGCAAAGCAGCTGACTAACAATGCTCAAAGTGAGACCAGAATTGCATCCTCACTACCGCCTTACTGTGAGAAAGGCAACTTCAGCAAAGGATTGTTCAGTATTTCTTCCCAGCCAATCTTTTTAAGCAAAAGAGAGCAATGTCTGAGAATAGATTAAGAGTTCACAAAAACATATCATTTACATTCAGGAATGTTTCTGATCTTGCACCTCTTATTCCAATTTCCCTTTAGGGCTTTAGTTCAGGAGGGGGACCCATAGAGAGATTAAAACATGTTGTACCCCAGGGGGCAAATTGATACAGATATATCACAGAAATCTGCTCTTAGCTGAAGTAGCTGTTCCTATCTATGACTCAGAGACAAGTGAAATACAGATAAATACATAATAAAAAAAGTACTTTAGATCCCAGTGTGATAATTTAAAATGCCATACTCATGTATCTCCCTATAATGCCAGGAATTATACAAGCTTTAACCTTTATGCAGTTGTCATATTAAATGTAACATCTACTTAATGCTGCTGTGCCAGTAAGAATTAATATTGTATTTGCATCTTTTGTTGATATACTGATTAAAGCTGGGTATAATTTGGATAGCACATTAGTATGGAGTTATCTTGCAAAAGAAATGATCAATTTCACAACCTGGAAAATCATCAAGATACCACAAAAGAAGCACATATTTCTGTCTGAATGAAGAAGATGATTCTAAAAAGTAGCTCATACATATAAGCAAGCATCCTATGGACAATGACACAGATTTTGTGATTTCCTGTCCTGCTTTCCTAGGCCCCCTTTAGCTACTGAAAGACCACTACAAGGTTTCCGCAAAATCTTCTCTTCTCCAGGCTGAACAACCCAAGCTCCCTCGACCTGTCTTCATAGGAGAGGTGCTCCAGCCCTTTGGTCATCTTCATCAGCATACTAAGGGAATGAGGATTGAACTTTGCTACAAGCCTGATCTTGGAGTGTCCCCTCACGGCTGAAGACAAGGCATTGGACAAGAGAGATCTTTGTTAATGATAGACAGTGGGATCAAGTGCAGCATCAGCAAGTTTGTGAATGACAGCAAGACAAGTGGTGCAGTTGATAACACTAGAAGGATAGAATGCCATCCAGAGATATATGGACAGACTTGAGAGGTGGGCCCATGTGAACCTTGTGAAGTTCAACAAGGCCAAGTGCAAGGTGCTGCGCCTGGCCCAGGGCAATCCCAAACATCCATACTGAATGGATGATGAATGGATTGAGAGTAGCCTTGCAGAAAAGAACCTGGGAGTACTGGTGGATGAAAAATTGAACACAAGTCAGCAGTGTGCACTTTCAGCCTAGAAAGCCAATAATGTTCTGGGCTTCATCAAAAGAAGTGTGGCCAGAAGCTTGAGGTAAGTGACTCTCTCCCTGTACTCTGCTATCATTATACCTTCATTTGGAGTACTATGTTCAGCTCTGGGGCCCCCAGCACAAGAAAGATATGGACCTGTTAAACCAGGTCCAGAGGAGGACCACAAAAATGATTAGAGGGCTTGAAAACCTTTGCAATGAAGAGATGCTGGAAAATCTGGGGTTGTTTAGCCTGAAAAAGAGACAGCAACAGGGCTGTGGCCTTTCGATATATAAAGGGGGCTTATAAGAAAGATGGAGAAAGACTTTTTGAGGAGGGCCTGTAACGACTGGACAAGGGGCAACAGTTTTTAACTGAAAGAAGATAGTCGGATATAAGTAAGTATTTATTTTTTTTTTGTTTATATATTTTGTGGTGAGGTGCTGGAACAAGTTGCTCAGAGGATTTGAGGATGTCCTGTCATCTGGAAATCACTGGAAATGTTCAACACTGAGTTAGATGTGGCTTTGAGCAACTCGACCAAGTGGAAGGTGTTCCTGCCCATGGCAGGGGTGTTGCAACTGGATGATTTTTCAGGCTCACTTCCAGCTCAAAACAGACTATCATTCTAAGTATGTAAGAAACAACTCTAAGCAAAACAATGAGCTCAGACCTGCTGTAGGATTTTGTTTCAAAATAATGTTACGTGCGTGATATCTGTACCTGTTAAAGCTATTAACCCTAAACCTGTTAGCCATTCCTGAGTTATTTCCAGTGCTCTGCTATAAAAAATACCAATTATTGTCCTTCCTTCTTTCCTTCCATAAGAGAAACAGGAATCATGGAAGAGGCAGGTAGGCTTATTTTATTTTATTTTATTTTATTTTATTTTGTTTTATTTTGTTTTATTTTATTTTATTTTGTTTTATTTTGTTTTATTTTATTTTATTTTATTTTATTTATTTTATTTTATTTTATTTTATTTTATTTTATTTTATTTTATTTTATTTTATTTTATTTTATTTTATTTTATTTTATTTTATTTTATTTCCTCAGACAATTCTGAAAATATAGAGCCTCTTCTGTGCAAAGAACTTCAAGAATTCACTCAAAGACAAAGAATCAGCATAAGAAAATCCTCTAATATTAGCAGTGGTCTATGGACTGCAGTGTTGGAAATGCAGCCCTGTGGTCTTCTGTGTTGTAGGCCTAACACAAAGAGACTTTGACACAGTATTTCAGATGTCTAGTTGCAGATAGACTCCAGAAACAAATGGGAAAACTAACCCATATAAATACAGATAAAATTTTATATGTACAAAACTTGAACTTACACTGTGATATACAAATGCAAGAGAGATTATTTGTGTGCTTTCTCTTCTTGCATGATAGATAAAGCAGTGCATTGGAAGTACTTGTCTTGGTAAAAAAAGTTTTGAAGCACTGCCAGTCTTCTCCACTGCAACTCTCTAAACATACTATAACACACAGCACAATCTCTGACTGATCATGCTAGGTTCCAAGACAAAGTACACGCAAAAAAATCACGAGATGTGAGATGATTTATTTTTATTTTTATTTTATTTTTTTTGTGGCATTATCTGTCAGAAATCTCTTTCTATGGTGGAAAATAAAAGTATTTCTATGAGATTAGCTTTGCTGTTAAACGTCATCCTTCTCTTATATTTGTCTTCCTGCAAATATTAAATTTCATGAGAGTATTTCTGTCATCTTAATTAGAAAGACATGAGAAGCAGGGTCAACTTGGATCTTATAAAAATTTCCATGGAAATAGAGTTTTAACAAAAATGAAACATTAGAAAATTGTCTAGAAGAAGTAACTGATCCTCTGAGACGATCATGAACTAATTTTACATGGTAACCAAACATTTCCATTTCAGGAAATAACATAATGTAGCCAGAATTGAAACAACACATGAAGCACTCCTTGATGCTTTCCATACAAAGACAATATCTTTACTTTACTCTGAACTAAATCTGTGATGAAGAAAGGGAGACCAAGAGAGAGATTTAGCTACAAAGGCTCAGACAGCAATAATTGCAATTATTACAACAACAACAGCCATGCAGTGGGAAGAACTGTTGCAACAATTTGGCAGATTATTATTTTTTAAATACATATACATCAAAGAGAGCAAGATAAATTTGTATACAGGCAAGGATGTGTAAGTACTGAATCATAGTGAAAACTTACTAGATTTAGTCCCAAAATATGTTCTTACAGATTTCATGCAGAATGTAAAGGCACAGGACAGGGACACCTTTCCAAATCTGTAATGCATTTTCTTGATGCTTATGCTCAGTTAATTAACTACTGAAGCACTAGACTTCTGCAAAAGTGTCCAACACCCTTCTATATCCCTTTCTGACATGAAGGCTTTCACAAATAAAAAATTAATCAGATCCCTAAGCGTAAACATAACTGTAAAATTGTAATCTATTCATCTATCCAATGAATGAGGCTTTCCAGTCCTCCCTAGCACCTCCTCTAGCTTTGGAGTAAAACTGTTAATTAGCAGAGGTGCCCAGATGACAGCAGTTTGTGTTTGCACCAGACCAGTGGGAGATGCCAGGAGCAACCTCACAGGTCCCATTGTGCACCCCACCCCCCTACCCCGCCCCCCCTTGAGCAGAAAAGGCTGAAGAAACAGATACACATTTCTAGAAATTCCTGGATTCAAGTTATCAATGTCAGGAAGTGAAGTAAATGACTAAATTAGGGCATGACTAACTTTAGATAATTCACTGGCCACAAAGTGTCTCAGCAGGTATAGTGTTTGCTTCTATTCCAAAATAAGTTTCAACTCTTTCATATCCTTTATATGTGTGAGCTTAGGTGGGTTTCTCTTTACAAGTCCACTTTCTATGAAAAAGAAAACACATAAAGACCTGTTGCGCATGACACTACTGTCAGTTTTGCTTCAGTAACAGGGACCGTATAATACAAAATGCAGGTAATGAATTGAATGTATGCAATGATTTCAAAACTAACAGAAGCTTTGCTGTGATGTATTGCTGCGAACTGACAAGTAGAGACCAGATGTGGTGGTTATAACCTGCTGGGCAGATAAACTCCACCACAATCACTATTTCACTCACAGTCCTCAGAGGAAAAGGGGAAGAAAATACAACGAAAAGGGCTCAAGGGTTGAGATAATGACAGGAAGATCACTGCACAATTACTGTCGTGGGCAAAACAGACTCAGCATGGGGAGATTTATAGAATTTATTATTTATTACTAACAAACTAGAGCTGTGAGAAAGTAAAAGTAAACTAAAAATACCTTCCTACCCCCATCCACCCTCTACTACTTCCTCCCCCTGAGTGGCACAGTGGAAAGGGGAATGGGGACTCTGATCAGACCCTGACACTTCGTCTCCAGTGCTCCTTCATGGTCACTCTCTTCCCCTGCTCCACATGGGATCCCTCCCACGGGATGCCGTCCTTTGCAAAAAGGGAACACAAGGTAAACACAAAAAAGTTGTAATTATTTAGCATACTACTAAATGTTCACTTAACCTTTAGTGCTTAATTAAGTGAGTCTTTGCCAGATTTAGGTTAAATAAAACTATGGAGAAGGACTTGTGGATTCTGGTGGATGAAAGTCTTGACATGAGACAGCAGTACCAGCTTGCAGCCCAGAAAGCCAATTGTGTCCTGGGCTGCATGAAAAGAGATGTGACCAGGAGGTCGAGGGAGGTGATTGTCCTCTACTATGCCCTCATGAGGCCCCACCTGGAGTTCTGCATCCAGGTTTGGGGCCCTGAGAACAAGAAAGATGTGGACGTGTTAAAGACAGTTCAGTCTTGGGCTACAAAGATGATCAAAACACTTGAGGACTTCTCCTTTGAATAAAGGTTGAGAGGGTTGGGGATGTTCAGCGTGAAGAAGAGACTCCAGGGAGACCTTATTGCGACCTTTCAACACTTAAAGGGTTCCTATAAAAAAAGATGGAGACTCTTTACTCAGGTGGATAACAGGGAATGGTCTCAGAATATGGGGGAATGGTATTAAATTAAAAAAGGATAGATTTAGATTAGACGTTAGGAGGAAATTCTTCACTGTAAGAGTAGTGAGGAACTGCAACAGGTTGCCAAAAGGCATTATGGATGTTCCATCCCTGGAGGTGTTTAAGACCAGGCTGGACGGGGCGTTGGCCTGCCTGATCTAGTGGGTGTCATCCCTGCCTATGGCAGGGCATTGGAGTTAGATGGTCTTTAATGTCATCCAACCTGAGCCATTCTATGATTCTATGATTTTCACAAACATATCTGTAGCACAGAAAGTGGTTTACATTTTATATATATTCCTTAATTTAATCTACAGTAACATCATTAGAATAAGAAAACATTTTCTAAAAGGCTTTGCAGTACACTACTTTTTATCATACAGAACAATGAAAGAGAGGCATGTTGTGGAAGTAACCAGACAAGTACAAAATATCACTAAAAAGGAGGTGCCAGTATGTTTTATGCTAGAAAAATATGATTTTCTTTAAGTTGTTCATTCAGTTGTTATCATGATGTTGGAATAAACTTTCTGTTTAGCAATAATAAATGTAAGAAAAGGCTAACAAAGTGTTTGGCAGATATGTAGGAAAAAGCTCATCAAACTGTGTTCCTTGCAAAACTGTTTGTATCAGATGGGCATACAGGCAGCTCTTTGTAACATAGAGAGCCAGTTTCCTAAAATATGGTAAATGAGATATGCTTGCTATTGGTGAATATAATGGTGGACTTGGCAGTGCTAAATTGAAGGTTGGACTAGATGATCTTAGAGGTCTCTTCCATCTAAATGATTCTATGATTCTGTGATTCTATGAGTACATATTAATTCTATGGAAAACAAGACCACTTCTCAGGTAAAGACAATTATTATAGTTGTGAATAAAACAACCTTCCAATAATACCAAACTAAATAAAACCAACCCAAACCACATTCTTCTTTCTTTAGATTTTATACTGTTTTATGCAAAGGAAGTTGTAAGACCCTCGAGTAATGAAATTTCTTCTGATTTGCCCACATATTGCACTTTATAAACAGTTTTTGGTCATGTGTCTTGACTTTTCATTATACAACATGTATGCTTGAGTGCCAACCTAATGAACAGTGACTGTAACCACACAGACAGAACTAGTATTAAGCTATGGCTCTCCAACATTTAGTTCAGGATTCAAACAGATTTTCTTGCTGAATAGGAAATTTTTATTTCCCTTAAACATTTTGGGAATCCTGTGATAATATACCAAAAAGCTCAGATAGCCTGCAAGGTGTTTTCCTCAGAACATTTTTAAGATGAAATCCACTCTGTAAATTTACCCCTTTATTACATCAGACATGAGAGCATAAACTCTTTTTTTTTTTCCTCTCATTTTCACTCAGATAAGTTTTTCTGCCATCTAACACACACACACACACACACAATGTTTCCATTTTAGGCACTGTCTTTCCTGTCACAAGAGCTTCACTGTTGTTCAGAAAATAATTTCACTGTGGTTCAAAGTATAGAAGTGAGTGCTGTCTTACTTTCATGTAAAAAACAAAACAAAAACAAAAACAAAACAAAACAAAGTAGTCATTTCCACACAGAGAGCTCATGAGTTTGCATTAACCTCAGCTACCTACAACAGAGAGGTGCCTTGGACTCAGCAATAGAGCAGCTGAAGGAACATTTTTGTCCTTGGCACTTTTCAGTATGGGTGCAAAGAGCTGCCCACCAGACTCACAAATTTGCTGAGGGTCCTGCCCTGAGATGCCTAATAGTTTTTGAGCATGATCAAGCCACAACACAGGGAGCTGAATATCAACTTCAGCTTCAGACCTACTTGCATATAGATGTCTTCTCTTCAGAATAATGTTTCAAAATTAGAGGAAATGTTTACCCCCTTCAGGAATATAAAATTTTCTTCAGTGGGACAATGCAGCTCCCACTTAAAAATCAGGAAGTTCTTCTTTCAAAACCCTATGGATATTTACCCATTGAGTCCACTGAAGAATGTAAATGAATTTGCAAAACATCAATATTTCTCAGCATTTTTGCAGCCATATTTCTTTATCAAAGAAGTAAGAGGAAAATGTGTAGAGTTGCAGGAATATAGTTCTGATTTTCTTTAAAAAGAGTATTTAAACTAATTTATTCTAGACTCTTCACAAATTTCTATAATTTTCTGCTATTTTTGAACATCTACCTGCTCAGTCATCCACAGTGCAGTTTTTTATGTATGCACACAAACTCTGTAAGTAGCTGCATGTAGCTATGCAAATAAAGTATATGATTTTTATGCAGAAAGAATGGGTATATTTGAGCAATAGTCAAATGAAAAATCTAAGAGTCAATGCCTATAAACTAAATATTTAGCCTTCCAATTTTAGTGATTTCCCATGTCTTATTCTGACAACAGTGTAAAACTTAACATTGTCAAACTGCAAGGCAGGCATATTTCTTGGAGATCTTCATTCTAAACTAGAAAGAAACACAGTGAAATGTTTTTCCAGAGAACCTTGTATAAAAACAAAACAAAACAAAGCAAAAGCTCTGCCAAGAAGAGGATATTTGTAACACCATATTTATCTACTTATTTATTTTACCAAATCAAAAAGAACGAGAGCAATCTGTCAAGCAAGGGTTATGCAAACAGCACAGTACAAGATCGTCAGACTTGCTGTTCATTGACACATAATCTTGTAGTTTACAAGTTACATCAATTTAAATTTCATGGAGGACTTACAGGTATGTAATGCATAGATATAAGCACTTCATCTGGACTTACAAAATTGTCTGGAGAGAAACCCACACAGGAGCAGGTGATCTGTGGGGACCTGGCGCCCATGGGGGACATGTGCTGGTGCAGTGTACTCCTGTCAAATGGACTCTGTGGTACAGATGCATACTGGAGCTCTTCTTGAAGGGCTGCCTGTGGGAAGCCTCTGGAGGATCAGTTCGGGAAGGACAGCATCCCATGGGAGGGATCCCATGTGGAGCAGGGGCAGAGAGTGACCATGAAGGAGCAGCGGATACAAAGTGTCAGGGACTGACCACAGCCCCCATTCCCTGTTCCCCTTCACCACTCAGGGGGAGGAGGTAGTAGAGGGTGGATGCGGTTGAGAAGGTGTTTTTAGTTTGTTTTTAGTTTCTCACTGCTCTAGCTTGTTAGTAATAGGTAATAAGTTCTATAAGTCTCCCTATGTTGAGTCTGTTTTGCCCAAGACGATAAATGTTGAGTGATCTTCCTGTCCTTATCTCAACCCCTGAGCCTTTTCCGTCATATCTTCTCCCCCTTTTCCTTTGAGGAGTGGGAGTGAGAGAACAGTTGTGGTGGAGTTTATCTGCCCGGCAGGGTATAACCACTACACTTTCTCATTCGTCTGTAAGAAATATCATACTTTATTTACTCAAAATCTAAATATAACTAAAGATCATGGTGCTAAAATCTCAGAAGCTCTTTTGTCTTTAAAGGTACATGAATGAAAATATCATATCTGTTTATATGTTGGTATGGGTATGCAAAAAAAGGGAAAAGTGGTAAAGAGAATCATGGTGTCCCATGATTTAACAAAATACGCATAACAACCTGAATACACTTGTTTCCTCTAACAGTAATCCAAATACAAACCAATGTATTTGGTCCTGAATTAGGATTACATGATGGTGTTGAAGAACAATGGAGACTGAAATTTCATTTTTAGTTTTTAACTGTACCTTTATGTTTTGTGTCAAAATTCATTTTCAGAGATTTATAAGCATATACTGTCTTAGAGATAAAGCCATGTACAGATTCTTATGTTTCAGAAAAAAAAGTTATTGAAAAATCTAGGCCTATATTCTCTCTAATGTCATAAGCAAGAGAAGGAGGGGATAGCTGATACGACAGAAATGATGCAAAGACCCAAACTAATAACGAGAGAGAGCGAGCACTTACTTTTTTTAGGCTTTCATCTTTGTTATTTTTAGTGCTTGTACACACTTGCTGAGGGGTTCAGATCTTATCTACCATCCCAGAGAATGATTCTACAGAAATTTCTTTAATATATTTATTTCCCAAAGCAAGATGTATCTCCAGATTTTCCTTCTTAAAAGTTCAGTACAAATGTACTGATGTCAATAGGATAAGACCTTACCTAACCCAACTTCAGGCTGTCTACTTTTAGGATTTCAGGCCAGAATGGATGATTCAAATTTGGGTTATAACCACAGTAAGTGAGTGAAACTCCCTGGAGGTTTGTAGGTGTAAAACAGCAGAAACAGAAGTCCCAAGAGTTTCTAATCATAATGGGTCACAAGGACATTAACAATTTGTATCTTTTATCTTCTCTACTGGCAGACACCCTTCATCTTCTCTTCATTTGTTAGGTGTCAGGAAATACTCACTTGTAGTGTTCATCACAGATTCTGTCCTTCAGTCCAACACCAATAAAATCATTCAGTGCTGAACTTCAGCCTAACTGGTCATTTCTAATAAAATTCAAGTGGATTTTTTTTTTTTTCTTTTTTCTTTTTAAAGAATTATTACAGGCATTTTCATCGTAGTACAATGGTTATATCAGAGTTATTGATTTATTGTCAACATATCCAATCCCCTGTTGATGGTCTCCGTAAACGCTTTTGTCCCTTTCTAACATGTCCAACCTGGAAATAATGTTCAATCCACATCATCCTCAAGGCACTTTTGACCTGAGCAGTGTGCTCAGTTGGCCAAGAAGGCCAACAGCATCCTGGCTTGCATAAGAAGCAGCGTGGCCAGCAGGTCTAGGGAGGTGATTGTCCCACTGTACTCGGCTCTGGTGAGGCTGCACCTCGAGTACTGTGTTCAGTTTTGGGCCCCTCACTACAAGAACGACATTGAGGTGCTCAAGCGAGTCCAGAGAAGGGCAATGAAGCTGGTGAGGGGTCTGGAGAACAAGTCTTACGAGGAGCGGCTGAGGGAGTTGGGATTGTTCAGCCTGGAGAAGAGGAGGCTCAGGGGCGACCTTATCGCCCTCTACAGGTACCTTAAAGGAGGCTGTAGCGAGGTGGGGGTTGGTCTATTCTCCCACGTGCCTGGTGACAGGAGAAGGGGGAATGGGCTAAAGTTGTGCCAGGGGAGGTTTAGGTTGGATATTAGGAAGAACTTCTTTACTGAAAGGGTTGTTAGGCATTGGAATAGGCTCCCCAGGGAAGTGGTTGAGTCACCATCCCTGGAGGTCTTTAAAAGATGTTTAGATGTTGAATTTAGTGATATGGTTTAGTGGAGGACTTGTTAGTGTTAGGTCAGAGGTTGGACTAGGTGATCTTGGAGGTCGCTTTCAACCTAGATGATTCTGGGATTCTGTAAACTTCTGTGATTCTATAAATATAAGACGTGTTTGTTTTCTCATGTTAACATTCATAGCACTATATGATAATAAACCAGAAATCACTAGGAAAAAAATAAATCAAGAACATGAATTTTTCAGTGAATCAGATGGAATAGTCAGGCATGACTATTTAAAGATGTCTGTAAGTAATTTTCTGAAGCCAAGGATGACAAAAGAAATATCTTTGCTAAACAAGACAAGCTGAATGAATTTTTGTTTTTGATAGTTGTGTAAGACTGTCAACGGAACTCATAGCTCTTGTCATTTTTGGTGTCTCAGTGATACTGTCTCAAAATTAGCAGATGTATAGGAAGAAAAAAGCATGAATGACCTTTAACTCCCTAGTCCAATAGCAGTGGATTTTTAAACATTTATCCTTCCTGGTTAAGCCCAATGATTTGTAAAGCAGAGAGTTCAAGGCAAGAGTGTGTTACAGACAAAAACAGTAGTGTTACAGCATAGCAGACATACCTCATTGTCATGCACAACCTTATTAGAAGATTAGACTTAGCAAAAGGCATCCAAGGTGCAGGCACAAAAATGCCAGCTCTGTGTGAAATTGTTTTTCTTGGAACATGAGGTTTTCTAAGTATGGAAATGGTGACACTGAAAACCCACAGATAGCTGTGGAGGAAATTTTTTCAATGGCAAAATAAAAGATGTGTTCTTTACCTACAGTGCCTTTCTTTGGTAATATTGTAATTTAATTCTCTTTTTAGTCTGATGACTAAATTAGAACTCCCCAACTATAATTAAGAAAACTTAGAATAATGAAGAAGTTAGACCCTGTAATTTTTCCTCAGATAGACTGTCTTTCTGAAAGAGTGCAAAGAGAAAACATGTCCCATTGCAAAGTACCAGTGAACAGTCACCGCTTACTTTTAAATGGTCGTGAGAAAGGCTGGTTGGAAGCTGTAGACTTCAGTCATCCTGAGCCTGGGTGAAAAATATGAGGGGAGAAAATGATGAACATGGATAGATTACAGTGTTTGCTATGCACTCTAATTGGAGATGATTTCCACTACAGTAAAGAGCATGGTTTTAAACCAAAAAATTAAATCATTTTATACACTCAACTATTTGAAGGGTATGCTTTGGAAATATTGCTGTTTGTACTTTGGGCACTCCTATTGTATTCTCAAGCGTAGGCTTCCTGCTGAGGCTGTGTATCCTGCTACACTCTCTCAGGGAGTGCTCCACAGTTATTTTGAAGAAGATATGACACAGCAGCATTTCTAGATGGAAACAGTTAAATGTGAAGTATTTTACACTGTAAGTGACTAGTTTGGAAATCAAAAAGCATCAGTGTATGTTCAAATGCAAAGATTTTTCACAAAGATAACAATAATCTGCATCTTTGAGTTATCACAAGGGCATTCTTATTGAAAGTTTTTCATCTGGCCATGGAGGCATGCCAGAGATAACAAGAAGCTAATGGGTTGCTGAACAGTGATAGAAATGCATCAAAGGGGGCAGGCATTGATCTCTCTGGTGACCAATGATAGGGCCTGAGGAAATGGCATGAAGCTGCATAAGGGGAGGTTCAGGCTGGATATTAGGAAAAATTCTTCACTGACAGGGTGGTCAGGCACTAGAACAGGCTCCCCAGGGAAGTGGTCACAGCGCTGAGCCGGACTGAGTTCAAGAAGTGTTTGGACAATGATCCCAGACATGTGGTTTAATTTTTAGGTAGTGCTGTGTGGAGCCAAGATTTGGAGGCAATAATCCTTGTTGGTCCCTTCCAATTTAGGATATTGTATGAAATCCAGGTGTGGGTTTGAGGATGGGCCCAAACAATATGTGAGATAATTTTCCAGGGCATATGTGTGCATTGCCTTGCAATAAAGCAGATGAAATATGCAGTTTGCTATAAACACAGTTTTGACTTTGTAGCTCCAAGTTGACAACAGCTCCAGGAAG
Organism: Anser anser; assembly: GCF_964211835.1. NCBI lineage: Eukaryota > Metazoa > Chordata > Aves > Anseriformes > Anatidae > Anser > Anser anser. Next base: position 15,460,725 of record NC_139723.1, read on the forward strand.
TGAGATGTATACAGGAGAATGTATCAAACAATGAATGAGGAGCGATGAGGAGAAAGCAGTGCTGGAGAAGAGGAGATGTTAAAGTCAGGAGGAAGGTCAAGTAGGTTCTCATTGCGAAGAAACACATAAGCAATGGTGTACTTAGCTGTTTTGACACTGATAGAAAACAAAACAAAACCACTATACAAAATATGAAAATTAGCAATAAGAAATGATTACATCTTTGCTTTCAGATGTTTGGTAGTAACAGAGACTAATCAAAAAGGAGTAGTTAACATATAAATACTGTAAACACAGGTTAAGGACACACATAAACACAAACATCACAGAGATCTATGTAAAAGAATGCCTTATCAATTTGGCATTACTTCTTTGAGAATCAATGTTGGAAGAGTTATCAAAAAACATTAGTCAGTGATTGAAGAAATCCCTATAAAGCTGGAGTAAACACATTTCAAATGTTTTCAGCAATGCATAAGAAAAACCCAGACTGATTCCTGATTTGAAAATGAGCTTAAGTTTCTCTTTCCCTTTAAAAACAAGTTTCTCATTCTGAACATGAATGATTTCATGTGTTTCTAATGTTTGTTTCTATTTTAAAGTCAAACACACACCAAAATACTTACCATGATCAACATCACTGTTTGACTTTACTACAATTAAAAATATTCTTAAAGATATTTTTCTCAATCAGCAAGTACAGCATGTAGAACAATGTTTTGAAATCTTCATAATGAAACCATTTTACTATCAGCTAAATATTGCTTTAAATCAAAGAAAATAGTAACACTTGTACGTGCATTAACATACTAACATCAAGACATTTTGTTCAACTTAAGAAAGAATCTCTGAATAAATATTTTGTCTACCATAATTAATTTTACTATTACTAACTATAAAGACAGAGGATGCTATCATACATACTAGTATGACAGAGTTAAAGCTTTTTCTTGATAAAATTTTCTTAGCAGTCACAAAGTAATCAAATCCTTTACTTTAATAGTTCATGATTATTTTTAAATAATCATAATAATAATTAATAAATTAATAATAAATTAATAAACATACTACAAAAATGCCTATTAACACATTGCAGGTTTATACAAAATAAGATTCTGAGAAATCCTAGCAAAACCTCCAACCTTTTGCTGGAACTTTCAAATGACACATAAGGTCATAAAGGAAGCCTCTGAAATACTTTTGAAAGGATTACAGTCTTTGCGTTCAGATGTAAGTTGTAGACATTAAATACTTTCTTGTATATTGGATTTCAGATATGGGTTTCTTAGTCATGGAACATCTTGATGCTTTTCACAACAGGTAAAGTGAATGTCCCTCCACATCAAACTCTTAATTTTATATTACTAAATTACTTTTTCAAGCTTAGGTCTGAATCTTAAAGAATAATATCTAGCTGATCCCTGTTTTTTTGTTGGTTTGTTTGTTTGTTTTCCACAGCACTGCAGGTGGACAGGTAGGAGAAGTTCAAATACAGCATCATGTTTCTGTACTGGCATCTCAAAACGATTGCTCCTAGGAATAGTAACTTGCATTACACTGTAAGAGCGGAATAAGAGAAGGAAAAAAGGCTGAGCGGCCTGTCAGTCTAATACTATTGAACTCCAAAAAATAAATAATAATCATTATATAAGGTTAATTCTATTGAACAGAACAAGAAGGATCAGAAGGTTTCAAAAGAATATTTTTGCAAAGGCAAACTATAAAGAGTTTATAAAACCAACCCCTAATTTTCATTCCCCTCCTTACCCTGAAGGACTATGTGAATCTCACATTTGTACTTATATCTGAGAACAGGAGGTGAATTTTAGGAGAAACATTTCACTTTCTTACAAAGTACGAGGGATGTGTTACATTTCTGAAACCTTGAGTTAAATTATTCATTTGGAATTCTGTTATTTTTACATAATGAGCAAAGAGTTAGCATAATTACAAAGGCAGAGCCTAGGAAAATAGAAATTGCCACATCATATTATATTGATGATATATCTATCTGGTATTGTGCCTCTGATAGTAGGAAGTGTTTGAGATGTGACTGAACGAAGTACAGGGCACTGCTTATGGGATTACTGGTTACAGTTACACAGATACCCCAGCTCTGCAGGAAGTTATCCCCCTGGATTAAAATAGTTCAGATCTTTTCTGATCTCCTCCCTTACCCCTTTAAGCTAATGCAACTTCTGATGTTTTCATCTTTAAAAAGATTTGCAGTTCTTGGTTTTGATCCCAATAATCCCTTAGACACTCTGATCACTTGTATTAATGAATTAGTTCCACAAGTTGATTTTATGCTTATGTAAGTAGATAATTCCTTTTCCATGCTTTAAAGGCATAGTCTTTCACTTTCACAGTGTACCCCCATCCTGACTTGTAATGGCATTTGACAAAAGCAGCCAATTTACTGCTTACCTGACTGAGCACCAGACTTAGGTGATAATAGATAGAATTTATCTTCCTCACTCATGAGCCCTTCCTCTATTTCAATATGTAGTTCAAGGGGATACTGCTTCCCACCCCACCCCACCCCACCCCACACCCCTCAATAAATAAATAAATAAATAAAATGAAAAAAATCATCAACCAAAATCATCTGCATTAAGGATTGGCCACAAGTCATCCTTGAACACATATACACTTTTTTCCTTCTTGAAGGCATCAAATGGACATTCACAATTCATATAGCTTAAAGTTGCAGAAGAAATCTCTCAGGAGAGAATCAAGGCAGATAAAGTACCACCGATGTTGTCATGGGATAAGTACATTTGCTTTGGTTCCCAACTTGCCTCATGTTTATTTAACAGGAGAAAGTCAGGGCCATGTGGAAGGAGGGTAAGGATCTCCTTTCTGGGTACCATGTTCACAGGAAAGGATCTTGCAAAGATTTTAATGTATGACAAAAACAGGAAGTAAGGCATAGAGCTTGAGGCTCACCACTTGTTCAGGAAATGGAGACTTCAGGGAAGGAAACAGAGACAAGAATCACACTGGACTGAAAGAAAAACTTCTGAAGGAACCAGAATTTACCACAGCTCAGGAAGTGACAAAGTTTATTGGAAATAACACCACAGCAAAGACAAGAGTTGACAGGTAGAAGTTATGTGTAAGGGCTTATGTCAGGCATTTCTTGGGAACTTAGATTTTCCATTAATTAAAATGCTGTTGCATTAATTCAGAATTTTGTTAAAATGTAGCTTTTTTGTTTGTTTGTTTTTCATTTAAAAATTTCTCAGCATGTTAGGTGAATGAGATTGTGTGTCATAGCAGGAGATGGTGTAGGAACATCTACTTGAAAGTTCTGGGTGTGTTGACATCTTCCCACAGGTACAAAAAGAGAAATTAGAATTCTTTTTCTTACATCCATAGCCCTAGCGGATTGCTTTACAACGCAGCAGCATCATAAATCCATTTCTCTACTGTCAAAAAATATACCATGTATTCTGTTGTCTCATTAAGGATGAGGTTCTGTGTCTTTGTGCAAAGAAAATATGGGAGTGAAAAGTCTGAGCTCTACTTTTATAACTGTTTTTGCCCTCTAAGTCAGAGTGGAAGTAGACAGACTTCCCGGGAGTGGTCTTTTCTTCTGCTGACATATGGTGATTGACATAGCACTTCAGTAATGTGTATAAGAGGTTCACTTCCCTACTTATCTCCATGGGGTGTCTTAATTGCTTTCTTCTTGTAAAAACTAGAGTTTTCAAAACATTTTTTATTTCTACCAAACAACTGAAAGAGTTTATTTCCTTTTAGCTTTGTTATGTCAAATACCCCCAAGCAATGACAAAATAGGAAGATCATAGAGGTTTAGCACTTCTTAAAAGCAAACCGTGTTTCTATCTATCTATCTATCTATCTATCTATCTATCTATCTATCTATCTATCTATCTATCTATCTATTTTTCTATCTAATCTACCTACCTACCTATCTACTTAGTCTGCGACCTATTAAAGTCAAATTAAAATAGTTTAAATCACTTTGGGACAGAATCAGATTTCAGTTATCCAGTTTGTGAACAACAGCTGAAATTAAACCATCTGTATTTTGAAGATTGGAAAGTCTGGGACACTTTAGTTTAAAGTAAAGAAGCAATGTTACTTCTTTGTAGTGCTTTCCTATGAAAAAAAAAAACAGGATTTTATTCAACAGAATGTATTCCAATTCACCTTCCCTTTACCCATGATCAGCTGTATTGACTAGAAAATATTGTTTATAAGTACTAACAGTACAGATCAGGTCCAATGAGTTGTTATTTGCACTACTTTATAAAGGTTTTTGTTTGTTTGTTTGTTTGTTTTTTACAATTTTTTAAAAAACAAAGTGGTATCAAAAACAGAATAGATAAATTATGTGGGGTGTTTAAATCAATCTAATAGTTTTTTTTTTTTTTAATCGAATTAACTTGTTTTCTTGTAACCTAAAGTCTGGCCTATCATCAACATACCAACATTTATTTTCAGAAGAATTTACTGCTAACTGGTGTGTTACCAATTCTTACAAACATAAATCCTAGATGTACAGATAGTAAAGATGCACAGCAGAAAACTGTTATAGCTGTTTTAAGAATTTTTGAAAACATCACGTACATTAAAAACATCATAAATTTCTTCACTTCATCGAGAAGTAAAGTGAAAGAGGAAAAATCTGTTGAAGCTTCTTTTATGCACTGGCATATGAGGTATTTGTAAACCAAGGAAAACAAATGTTATGTCATAATGGCTGAGTGCGTGAAAAATGCAATAGGAAGTTTGACCATTGTTGTTTATTTTCCTAAAGACAAAACAATCATCACTCACAGTGGGTTTCCTTTTCTGCTTGTTTTATGTGTTTTCTTTTGAGAGTGAGGCACGTACTAGAGATTGCCTGCGATCTTGTTAACAAATTATATTCCTCTTGAACATTAATTGACTTTTGTAGCATTCATAACATGTCTTGATCAGTGATGTGCAAGCCGTGCCAAATATTATTTCCCAAAGAGATCATCCCTTCTTAAACTATTTATCAAGGTATTTCTTCAGAACCTGCTTATGAATACCTGTCAGATTTTACACATTCAGAACAAAAATATCTATTTATTCAAATAAATAGATAAATAAATAAATAGATACCTAAATAGAATGATTTTCTTGAAAGATACTATACAGCCTCAGAATTGCATGTGAAAACCAGATTACCTATGTCCCAGGCTGATATGTTAACCATAAGACATATTTATAGGATAGAAAAAAAAATCAGAGAATTATTATCATCATTGTTATTATTATTTTAAGCTCTCTATATTACTTGCTTTAAAACCACTTGCTTTATGCTACTTGACTTAAACTGAGATTACATCATCAGAGGTTAGAGAGAAATGCATATATTCCTACCTTATAAAACAGTGCAAGTACTAGTACTCAGGAGTAATAGAATTTACTGAGTCATAAAAATCAGTAGTTCAAGCCTGGGAACCAATCCAAATAACATAAAAAAATAAATAAATCAGGAAACAAAAGTATTCTTTAATATATGGTACCAATATAAACAATTCCCCAGACAGTTGAGCAAAAAACTAATAAGAAATCATAGAGTTGTTTATGTGGCAGAGATCCAGCAATGACTGGATTGTTTGCAGGTTTGTTTCCTGCTGTGCATATAAAGCACGTGTCAGATTTAAGATGGAAGAGGAAAATGGTCATGCTGTCAATGTACTGGTCCATCAAGGCTGGTATCCTGCATTTGAAACTGTACAGCAGAAGGTCTCTTTGGAAAACTGGTCTGGTAACACTTTCTCAGGAAACTTGCCCACCCTCCAGCGATTTGAATTTCAGGAGCCTTTCATACATAGAATCATAGAATGGCTTGGGTTGGAAGGGACCTTAAAGATCATCTATTTCCAACAGTCCTACCATGGGCAGGGATGCCACCCACTGCATCAGGTTGCCCAGGGCCTTGTCCAACCTGTTCTTGAACACTTCCAGGGATGGGGCATCAACAACCTCTCTGGGTAACACGTTCTAGTCCCTCACCACCCTCTGAGTGAAGAATTTCCTCATAACATATAATCTAAACCTCTCTTTTAGTTTAAAACTTTTCCCCATTGTCCTATCTTTATCTGCCCATGTTAAAAAGTCCATGTCCATCTTTCTCCATCGTTTTTTTTTATAAGCCCTTTTAAGTACTGAAAGGCTGTTAAAAAGTCTCCTTGGAACCCTTTCTTCTCCAGACTGAACATCCCCAGCTCTCTCACAGTCTTCATAGGAGATGTGCTCCAGCCCTCTTATCATCATCGTGGCCCTTCCCTGGGCATGGAATATTTAGCCATGAGAATAGACCTGTTATCATCTACATGTGTAAATTGACTAAAATTGCATGTGAATAACACAGTCTCCTGACATTTTCTTCACCTGTAAACAAGGCAAAAATTTATTTTTTAAAAATAAATACAAATCTACTCAAATCATAGAATCATAGAATCATAAAATCATAGTATATCAGTATTGGAAGGGACCCACAAGGATAATCAAGTTCAATTCCTGGGTCCCCAGAAAATCAGACCATGTGTCTGAGAGCATTGTCCAAACAGTTCTTGAACTCCAGCAGGCTGGGGAGCCTGTTCGAGTGCTCAACCAACCTCTCAGTGAAGAAGATTTTCCTGATATCCAGTCTGAACTTCCCTTGCACAGCTTCAAGCCATTCCCTCAGGTCCTAAGCCATTCCCTTAGGTCCTAAATATTCTTGGCAGTGGTTTCAATGCAAGAAAGAAACTAATATTAATGTAGAAAAGTAAATATCTATCTGTTTTCCTATTTGTGTACAGTGGATGTGATAGCTATAAACAAGAAATGTTAAATAAGGAAATACAACTGCATCTTTAAATAGGATGAATGTAGATTTAATCTTTGCTTTGTGTTGGACTTATTACATAAGATCAAATCCACTGATATTTGAGTGGAATCAGTCAATTTAAGATACAGGACAATCCAACCTACAGATTGCAAAACCTTTTGCCATGTTATACACTGGTGTGAATTGAGCTTTGAAGCTGATAAAATGAAAAGGCTTCTTACCTTGAAAATGTGGGGTTTTGAAACATCTTTAACAAGAAATCATGTGTTCATACCCTGGGGATTTTCCAGAGAAAAATGACCATTATCATAAGAATTTTTTGTTTAACGTTGTTGTAGTTTTTGCGGTTCCCTCTCCACCTCACCAGCTTTCCTCTTCCTTTCATTAAAAAAATCAAACAACCTTGTTTTCCTGTGTCCCAATGGCTCACTTAACACAGGAAAGGGCAGTTGATTTTTTAACAATCTCATGAACTTATGAACCTTAACTAATATTGGGGAATTTATGTTTGTGCTTAAATTTAAAGGCTTTTAATGAACACATTGTTGGACAGAATCCTCCTGACATTACAGGTTATACAAGGAGTCTGCAGAGATGTGTCATGCCCAGGTCCCTTACGCACACTTGTCCCAGTATCAATCCTGTGAGCGTTGGCATGGGGCACCTCAGCCCCTTGACGGATTCATCCCCAGCCCAGCCCCACTGCCCAGGGATGGTCCCTGAGCAATCACATTGCACCATTGCTACAAGACAAAGCTCCAGCCCTGTCTTATCTCCTGAGCAAGGGAAACCTCTCTCCCTGACATGGAGCTCGTCTGTCTCTGGCATCCCTGCTCCCCGAGTTTAACTGATTCTGCAGCCAGGCTTTCTTGCTGTCAATGCCTTGCTCACAAATTACCATTGCTGAGCAGTTATAGTTTGAATTTTCCCATCATTGAACACTGTTTTTATTCTCTCAGTATCATTAAGATTTCTAATAATAACTAGATATTGCCATCAAATAAACTCTGATGTCCTGACCTAATTAAAAACAAACAAAACAAACAAACAAACAAAAAAACTAAGTAGCACCACTCTCTGTAGCACTGTATAAGTCCTTTAAGCAAAATGAAGCAAAGAGAGATGCAGAATGATTTTAGCAATAAATGATGATTTCTTAGTTTCTTGTTCTTTGGTAGGAAAACATGGCTTTGGTACTGCTGGCAACTACCATGCTACATGATGGTTTCCTTTCTGTCATTCTCTGTATCAAGGTTTTGCCAAAATTTGCACCAGAATTCTTGAGGAATGAAAAAGGAAATAGACAAGCAGTTCAAGAAAACATATTCATTTAACTAATGAGACTGGCATGAAAGAAAAGCTCTGTGAAAGAAAAGCTCTGGTCATAATGGTTAACATGGACTTCACCAACAGACTGGCTATGAAGGATATGTGGAGAGGAGAAAAGGAGAGAAAGGTCCATTTTGTCTGCAGGAAGCTTGGAAAGATATGCCTTACACAAACAAGTGCTCATTATACAAATACCATACATATTTGTATCACATTAAATTTAGCACTTTTAAAGGTAAAATTCATCCTGCTCCATGTATGATACACTTTGAAGATGAAGTTTCAACTAGATCAACAAGATCAACTTTGACACTCACATTTTTAACTCTCAAATATTTAGATTCTATTTTCAGAATAACTCAAGGCTAGAACTGCTAACAAAAAAATAAAATAAAAACTTAAACAGTTCTCCCTGACACCAAAATAAATAATTCCTATTTACTGCATTTAATATTAACATCTCTAACTCCCAGGCCTGAGGAGTGGAGGGTGGGGGGTGGAGCTTGCTGGGAAGGAGCATTGCCAAAGAATTGGATGATCACAGAAAAGACAGTTCTAAGAGCTTGGATCCTTTTATAGCAGTGATAGCTATCTGCATATATAAATTTATATTTATAGAAAAACATTTATATAATTTTAACATTCTCCCTCTTTATACATTATCTTTCAGAAAAGGTAAAATACTTGTTTCTACAGTTTTTTCCTATTATTATTATTCTATTTAGGACAAGGTGATTCAATCAATATTTTCATGATACCATATGTGCAAATAGTAAACATACTTATACAGGATTTTTTTGGAAATCAGCCCATGAAGATATATCATTCCCCTGGTACGAACCTAGGATCAAAGAAAAACAAATACCAAGCACAAAGTGATTGGACAAAAACAGTGAAACAAATCTTTCTTGAATAGATGTAGACATGCATGGTGAGACACTGAGATAGCAATACCGGATTTCTTTCTTTGTTTTGAGAGGAGGCAGGGTGACAGAACAAGACTATCTAAATTTTCTATACATTCCTAGGTATTCTTTCAGGAAGCCTGAGTGAAGCACCCAAATGGTGGTAAAGCACAGTAAGAAGAGAAAATAAAGGCAGAAGCAGAGAAAACGTAACACACACTGACATTTTTCCTACAATAGTATTAGTTTTATTAAGTTAAAATCAACATTCATTAGAAGCATCAAACAGTAAGCCCTTCTTTGATTGACAGACCATCACCCTATAACTATTTTATGGTTTGCTGTAATTTCGTTTTGCTACACAAAAGGCTCTAAAGCTTCTGAATATGAATACAACTGCCTGAATCTGATAGCACAGATGAAAAAGCCTTATTCAGCATCTGCAAAGGAGATGTTGCTTTTGAGTTCACTTCTTAAAGCTCATTCGGCAAGAAGCATTACAAAAACACAAATAATAATGTTGTCAAAAAATATATATATATATATAAATTGATTTAAAAATCTAAGTAATTACTTACAAGTAGTTCCAGCAACGGTGAGTCTGAATTTATATAAAGCTTCAGTTCCCTCAGTAGTAAATTATTAGCTGAAGAAAACAACCCAGGAATGAACAGGACAGGTGTCATGGTCAGAAAGTCCATCAGATATCTTGCATCTAGAAGAATTCTGAAACTAAACTGTCAGTTTACTGTGGATCTCAGGTAAAGTTATCACTGAAATTAAAGCATGAGAAGATGTGTTAGCAGAGGTAAGAAAAAAGCAACAAAAAGAAATAATAACAAACAAATGAACAAAAAACTGTAACAGTATGTTGAATAGAACAGTTGGATAGACAGCTGCACGTTAACCTTGCACAATGAACACCAAAACCAAGAAGCAATACCGTAACCAGGCCTATGACAGTGGTACTAACTGCAATTCAGCAGTCTCCCAGGAAAGGGACATTAAGGAAATTTACCTGTAGTAGTGGGATTTTAAATGTTGTCACCAGGGACTGAGCAAATTATAATATACCAGAAAGTAACTTGTTCCATTCTTTATATTTCTGGTACAAAAATACATACAATAGAAATATATATATATATATATAATATATATATATATATTATATATATATAATCTATAAGCCAGGCATCAACAACTGGGCTAAGATTTGGGACTAGATAATTGCCTGCATGACATTTGTAATTACTTCAGTAGTATGCTTCAGTAGTAGGACTTTAGAAATAGAAATAGAAACAGGAAAACAGCAAATCACACATATCCAGGAGATATTTAATCTTTGTGTCAAACCCCTATTGGAAGGTGAACTGTAAAATCCTGTTCTGTTAATGTTCAGTATACTGTCAGGGATAATATATATTGCATGTGGAGCATATTATATATTTTAGGCAAAGGATTATTAAACAAATGAAGTTATGATAAATCAAAGGAGAGACGTCCTATGGGACTCTTTTATGTAACAAAATTAGAGGCTTGGAAAGTCTGGAGAACACCTAACAAAAATATTATGTATTCTAGTCATTTGAAAACAATGCAATGCATACATCCCCAAAGGCAATCTGTCAATATAGAATAGAAAGCAGTGAGATCTGAACTGAGTTTTCCATTTTAGTCAACACCATTCAGGATCACATATGCCATTTCTCCAAGTGTTCTTCTGCCTTATCAGTTGAATATTTAAAGCAATATTTAATCCTCATATAGACAAAAATATCTGTGTCTTACAGACAAGGTATAAGTATAGAAATTAAAGATATTAAAACCAAGAATTTTTGTTTAAATGTAAATAAAGATGAATGTAATTAAAGAAAACATTTTTCACTTAAATTCATTTATTCACCAGAGTTTTCTTAAGGAGAGTAAAGGGTGTCTTACAGTATAGACACCACCAAGATTTCAGCTTTTAACACCTTTAAGTATGCCATGGGATACAAATCCTTATCAAAATGAACAGGCGTATTACATGAATGTGTTATCATAGGATTGCTGTATGGTTTAGAAACTGTTTTGACAAGATATGCATTAAATGAATCTACTATGTGCTTCTGATTGAAGGAAAGCAAGTATGACAAACAAATTGTTTTACTGAGGATCCTTCCTTAGAACTAAAACAACCTGAGCATCTTCAGGTAGCTGTTTTATTTAAAGTAATCCTTCAGATACAGGAAACTCCCCAGAGATTATTCATAAAAGCACACGGTTATAGAAAGTTTGAGGGTGAAAAGAAACTCTGGAGGTCATCTATTCTGAAAGCACGGGTATCTACATCGGATTGCTCAGGTCTGTGTCCAGTTGGGTTTTGAATATGCTCAAGAAGAGAGACTTCACAGCCCCTCTGGGCAATGTCTTTCAGTGGTCAAACACCTCAGAGTAAAAATGTTTATTCTTATGTTTCAGTGGAATTTCTTGCATTTCAGTTTGTGTCTATTGCTTTTTGTCCTGCCACTAGGCACCACTAAGGACAGCCTGTCTCTGTCTTGTTCATATCCTCCCTTCAAGTACTCATATGTACACTTATAAGATCCCCCTGAGCTTTTTCTTTTTCAGGCTGAACAGACCCAGCTCTTTTGGTCTCCTCATATGACAGATACTCCAGTCCCTTAATCATTCCTGTGGCCCTTTACTGGACTCTCTCCAGTAAATTCTTGCCTGTTTTGAAGGCAAGAACTGGACCCAGCACAAGCGTATCTCAGCAGTGCTGGGAAGAGGGGAAGGATGATCTCCCCTCAACCTGCTGGCAAAACTCTTTCTAATTATACTCTAAGTCCTGTTGGTTTCCTCTGCTGCAAGGGTGCTTTGTTGTCCACCAGGACACCCAGATCCCCCTCTGTAGACATTCTTTTCATTATGTACCTGAGGATGTATTTGTCCCTACACTCTTCTATGGCAGGATTTGTTATTTCCATGTGTTGCACTTTATGAGGTCTTTATCAGACCATTTCTCCAGTCAGGTTAGGTCCTTCTGAATGGCAGCAGAACCATCTGTTATGCCAACTGTTCCTTCCAGTTTTCTGTCATCTGCAAACTTGCTGAAGGTGCAGTCTGCCTCATCATCCAGATCATTAATGAAGATGTTAAACTGCATTGCACTAACTTCCCATCTTTGGGGCACAACAATGAATAATGACCTGCATGGAATTTGTGCCACTAATAACAACCATTTTACTTATGCCAGTTTCCAGGCCACATCACTGTCTGCTTACCAACCCATAATCAAATGGTTAGTCTTTGGGGATGTTTTGAAGACAGCTTTGAAAGATTTGTGAAGGTCAACATAAAAAAATATCAATTTTTCCCTACACATCCACCAAGCCAGTCAGTTCATTATGGGGAGCTATCAGGATGGTCAGACATAATTTCATCTTCATAAATCCATGCTGACTAGTCCCAGTCACCTTCTTGTCCTCAATATTTTAAGGACAAGATTTCAGCGAGACCTGGACAGGCTGGAAAGATGGGCAGGAAGAAACCAAATGAGGTTTAATAAGAGCAAGTGTAGAGTCCTGCACCTGGGAAGGAACAACCGGACGTATCAGTACAGGCTGGAGAATGACCTGCTGGAGAGGAGCTCTGTGGAGAAGGACCTGGGGATCCTGGTGGATGACAGGTTGACCGTGAGACAGCAGTGTGCCCTGGTGGCCAAGAAGGCCAATGGGATCCTGGCGTGCATTAAAAGAAGCGTGGCCAGCAGGTCAAGGGAGGTGATCCTCCCCCTCTACTCTGCCATGGTTGGCCTCACCTGGAGTACTGTGTCCAGTTCTGGGCTCCCCAGTACAAAAAAAGACAGGGATCTCCTGGAAAGAGTCCAGCGGAGGGCCACAAAGATGATACAGGGCCTGAAGCATCTTCCCAATGAAGAAAGGCTGAGAGACCTTGGTCTGTTCAGCCTGGAGAAAAGAAGACTGAGAGGGGATCTCATCAATGTGTATAAATACCTGCGGTGTGGGAGACTGAGAGATTTGGCCAACCTGTTTTGAGTGATTTGTGGGGACAGGACAAGGGGTAATGGCCACAAGACGGAGCACAGGAAGTTCTGCACCAACGTGAGAAAGAACTTCTTCACAGTGAGGGTGATGGAGCACTGGAACAGGCTGCCCAGGGAGGTTGTGGAGTCTCCTTCTCTGGAGATATTCAAGGCCCTTCTGGATGCCTACCTGGGCAGCCTGTTCTAAGGAACTTGCTTTGGCAGGGGGGTTGGACCCGATGATCTTTCAAGGTCCCTTCCAACCCCTACAATTCTGTGATTCTGTGAATATGTTTGGAAATGGATTCCTGTATTAGTTGCTCCATTCCCTGCACAATGATTAAGGTGAGGCTGATGAGTTTGTAATTTCAAAGGTACTCCCTCTTTCCCTTCTCGAAATTATGTGATATTTAATATCTTCCAGTCTTGAGGAACTTCTTCTAAACTCCATGAACTTTCAAATATAATTGAGAGTGGCTTCAAAATGACATCAAGCATTTCCCTCAGCTCTCATGGGTACAACCTCTTGGCTCCCATGGACTTGTGTATCTCCAGTTTGTTTACAAGTTTTCTAATCTGATCCCATCCCACAGCTTCAACTACAGATGGGCTTTGGCTTTCCTAATACTGTCCATACACATGTGAACAAACCCTGAACGTTATAAGTGGGTGCAAAACACAAAACCAACAAATACTTTAGAAATATTTTTATTTCCTAGCATTGTGTTTTCTGTTTCCTTTTTCTTCACATTTAAATCCAATAAATGAGTTAAACACAAAATTAGACTATCTGCTTCTTCTTTCTGTTCTCTTTGTTATTATTAAAAAAAAAAAAAGGAAATAAATTGTAAATGTCTGCAAAGTAATGAAAAAAATTCAACAGTTGTCATTAACTTTTCTCCAGTGCCAATGCAACACTAGTCAGTTAAACCAGACTGAGAAATAAAATTGAAATTTCTTCCACCCAATATATTGGGTGAACATTAATCTCCTTAAAAGGTCCACAATCTTTTATTTCCTAATGCTTCATCTGATTACATGACATTTATAGAGTTTTCCTAAAGTTGAAATAACCTCATGATAACCTACTTAGTAAGAAACTAATGAATTATGCTATTGTGATTCTATTGTTTGTAACTTCCTTTATTTTTTTTTTCCCCCCAGAACTTCAGGGTCTCTAGAGCCCTCTGTAAATCAAGTACTGCTTTCATTACTCACAATCAGATTCCCACAAGCAGCTTTTGAGTTTGCCCCTGTGCACTCCTGTATTTTTTCCAAGTGTGATGATATCAGATCATATGTAAAAGTAATGATAGTAAGCTGAAGTATAAGGGCAAGGCTGAAGTGCAAGCGTTCAGTCAGTGCAGCCTCTCTCCTTTTGAAGGGGAGTGTGACAGACATTACCATGTGGGTCAGCTGAATTTATGTCTTGTTCACAGGACTTTCTCATTAGCAGGGAGAACAGCAGCAGTATTTGTTAGGGAAGCAATGTGCACAATCTGTCAGCAACTGATCTGCTTCAAATACCTGGTGTGCTGAGGGTTGCCTACCTCTCTAATGGAAGAATCATAGAATCATCTTAGAATCAGGCTTAGGCTAGAGCTGGAACCTTAAAGACTAACTAATTCCAACCGCTCTGCCATGGGCAGGGACATCTCCCACTAGACCAGGCTGTCAAAGCCGCATCTAACCTGGCCTTGAACACTTCCAGGGTTGGGGCATCCACAACTTAATATTCTTTACCCTTTAGAGAACAGAAACTTCTCAAGTGTTGTACAAAAACATTGCACAGACATGAATTTAAGATCCCACTGCTGAAGCTCAGTGACATGTAGATGGCAGTCACTCTTCAGTACTCAACTTCAGTATTGGAACAAGACCAAAATGACCCGGATGAACAGGAACACTGGACAATATTCTCCCACAATATTTCATACATTACTTTGTGTACTAATTGGTCAAGAATGAAGATTCCTGTCAAATGCTCTGTTCTTTCTCCCTCTCTCCATTCTGGCCCCCATTGTCTGATCACAAAATACTATTCAGCATCATGTTTCACATGACTGCATTCAGCATTTAAAGTCTATAATATATAAATCATGTTGCTCTGATAGCTCTCTCTTTATTTTGTTCCAAAGAAGAAACAACATGCTAGAAGGTATTGATTCCATTTATTTTCTGCCCACAGAAATTAAGATATGAACAGATTCAGACATATTAGGAAGTTTTTAAACTATAACCCAGATGGTTTTGAGATAATCATTTATATCTACCTAATAAATTCTCCATCCTTCCCTCTAGCAGGTTGTTTCTTTAGGTTTGCTCATGTGAAAAAAAAAAATATGCATTTTTTTCAAACCATAACATTAGTCCTTCAGACGTTTCATTTAAGACTTTTGAAATGAGCTTCTACAATCTCTCTTTTAGGCATCCTGATCATCAGTGTGCATAAAATCAACAGTAGATATGCATGAACTTCAGCTTTACACATTTTCTCTTATGAAAACCAAACACGGTTGGTACAAGGATTTTCAGAGATGAAAATATTCAAGAGGTATTAAATCATTATAATTCCATCACAGTAAGTGTAGCTATAATGATTTAGAGTAGTTGAGGCTCTGGTTGTAAATAACAGAGAAGTCATTCCTCAAGTGTAGTGTTATGTTGATATAAATTCAATACCTCCTTTGAAATAAGAAATTATAGGAGTTTAAAATATACATATGTTTGAAGATGATCAAGTTCCTTAATTTACACTGTCAGTGATCAAGTTCTCTTGCATCTTCTGGGAAGAGGTGAGGAGTGAAGCAGGATCTTTCTCTTTCTCTCAAATTTGATTTGTTCTACTTTAATTAAAATGATTAAATATTCATTGACTTGGGTTGTAGGCGGTTAATCATTGTGGAAGAGGTCATCTCTGTGTATATTCTTCTATTGACAGAAAGCACTAGCAGTAGAAGGAAAATTTATGCATAGAAGAACCAAAAAGTTGTCAACTCATGCACTAAATTCAGACAATAAAAATGGAATTAACTTCCAGTCTCCATGTTTTTTGGGGGAATAACCACTAGCTTCTTATTTACGCAACGGAGAATAACTACTGGGTCTACCATAGCAAACCCAGTCATGTAAGAAAGTAATAGATTTGTAATAGTTAATAGTGGGGATTGCAACAGTAAACTGGGGGATGAAATGGCCACTTTTTAAAATAAACAATAAAATGCTCAAAATCAGACTGAAAATTTAAATTCAGAAGATATCTGAAGTTTACATCTATCCCTAAGTGGAATAACACTTCAGGACATGCAGAGTTTTTTGAAACAGTTCACAGGACAGATAGTTCCCTAAATCTGAGACTACAGTATAACTATGTTCAAGTCAGCTATTTAAAACTGAGAAATTAGATAATGTTTTGATAAAAACCTATAAAGCAGCAATGTTGGACTGAATTATGGGTGAGATTGTGACTCTTTCTGGTCCATCATGGTTGGATCAGAAAGACCTGGTTGGTATTTATGATTCCCTGAACTGTGTGTTTTTTTTATTTTTTTTTTTTGCTTTTTTGTTTTGTTTTTGTTTTTCAACTCAGAAGTAGCAATCATATTATAAATTTATTTCAAGCTATGAGAAAGAGGCAAAATGGAAGAAGAAAATTCATCCCTGAAAGAGAAACTTTAAAGAAATTCCTCTGTAACACATTCCCTCTGCTCTGGCAAATTGTCTCTACTTATTCAGCAGACACCAGACACTGCAAAAACAGAAGCACACAAACCAGTATTATTTTTATATCACAGAGCTATTTCCTTAGACTACTCTTATTAGTTTCTGGGCTTCAATTTCTATATGTCCAGTGGCAAAACACTTTCTGCAGAGAGGACAAACACCTGACATTTGCTGTTTTCAGGAGAGTGTCAGAAGCTGGATTTAGTAATCATCAGAAAACAGCACCAGACCTGTTTTAGTATTGTTTCTGAAAAAAAATTATGAGAGTATTTTAATTCTTGTTTGTCCCCTCCTCCCACCTTTTTAAAGCACAAACTAGGGCCTAAGTGGTCATTGAATTCAAATGTTATTTCTAAACTCTCATATAAAAGAACACTCTTAATTTCATAAGTTTTTAAGCTGTATTGCTTAGAGTTAGCTAAAAAACTTTTAGGTTGAGCTCTGAATCCTAATTCTGTCCAGGAAAGTGTCTTCCTTTTCCCCTTTGTTAATGTTCACACAGGGGTCTTTGGAAGGAATTTCCAGCAGATCAGGATGCAGTCGTGTCTGGGGATACATGTCACTCATCTTAAAGCTTTTTTGCTTCCAGGAAAAAAATACACTTGCTCTGGCTGCCCCTCAGATTATAGTAGATATTGAAAGCATTATCAACTACAAATTTTTAAATTAAGTCTCAGATATACTGTACTTTATTGGAAAGCATACTGAAATCAAGTATTAATAATTTTTATGTTATTCTTTCATCAAAATTAGACTTACAGGTTCAGAAGAATATATATTTTAGTATTCAAGTCCTAAAAAACATTTTGCTAGGATGTATATTATCTCTGTGACCATACAAGCTAAAGACTTAACTTATACTACATTAGAATTAGCAAGATAATATTTTTAAACTTGGTTTAATTGGTTTTAACTTGCACCATCTACACCCTACATCTTATAACAAGCAAGCAAATAAACCATATTTTAATTATATTAGTTGCTGTGGAAGAACAGGAAATCTACTATCTTTTTGATCAATAACTTCATACAGAATATCATTTGTTTTCATTAAAACATTGCTGTTTTTATAGGATCTGGAATATCTCCTGCACACAGCACAATATAATGCACTTGCACAGGGATGCATTACTTTAACTGGGACACTTTATGTCCACGGCCCTGCCTAAGGAATGTGATACAACCTTTTTGGAAAAGATTTGAGTTATAACACTTGATTTAATTCTTTACATCTAGACTATCATTCCCTATCTTTAAAACTTATAAAGAAATGCTCATTTGTTTCCAAAAATGTGAAATACTCACTATGTATTCTTTAGGTACTTTGCCTCTCTCTTTGCTTTTGCTTCTCCAAATGCTTTGAGAATGATCTAAAAATAAAAAAATAAAAAAAACGTTATTGTTCATATAGTTTTGTTAAGGAAAAATGGATAGCTGTTTTAGTAAGGGTTATACTAGGTATGCCAGAACCTTCTCTCACACTGCTATTTCTAATTGCAGAGCACTTCCTCCATGATGCAGATATGCAACCAGGCCTTTCCAGAACACACACAAAAAAAATGTATTATACAGCTTCTTAGACAATTCAAATAGTTCCTGCTTCGACATATGTTTCCAATTAAGCTTGGAAAATATGCAGCTTTATTTCAAACAGCTCTACCTTTCATTGAAAGCAAACAAAAAAAAAGGAAAAAAGAAAATAAAAGACAACAACAACAAAACCAAGAATAACTTGGGTCTCTCTTGCTTCGGTAGCAAATGATCCCAATGTGTCACAGATACAAAGCATAATATCACACAAGCACAGTACCTGGAAAGCGTATTTCAAATTGTGCAATTATGAACTCACATTATGGAGGATATACTATCATTACAACTGGAAAAGTATCAAAGAGTATGTTTTTTATTTTCCTGAAATTAAATTGCACCAGTGGGAAGCTTAGCTGCACATTACATGATGAAAAAAAAGACTACAATTGACGGGTGTTTTTCGAAATTACAGCAATTTTATAATTGATTTTTAATGAATGTTTACAACTTGACCAACTAAAATTTGTTGAACAGGTGTTTGTACAGGCCAATTAATCAACATTTTCTTACTTTTGGATCACTTGAGTTCTTCCCTCACTCCTCCCCCCCACGCCCCCCCCCCCCCCCAAAAAAAAAAAAGCGAACACTTTACTAACGTGAGTTTCCTCTTCAAATTGAATCTGTTAAGTACTATGGAAACTAAAGAAGATTACCATTGAATGAAACATGGAGTGATTTGTAAAACAGAAACTAGCACACAAAGATAACCAATTACAAGATCTTTTCTTTAATGTCTTTATATCTTCTGAAAGCCATTACTCAAAAATATTTTTATTTTATTTGAATCAGAAATTAGTCTCCAGCAACAGTCCTATTGACCCTACTGAAAGGAAAACAAATCTCCACAGCAGAAGATAATCTTAATTCCTGTTGACTTCAGTTTGATCAAAAGTTTTTACTCAAATTTGCAAAAGCAATTAAAAGTTACTGCAACATTTCCTTGGTTAACATTTCAAATACAGAAATCTCTATAGTATCTGCAGTAGCCATCACTGAACACTGAGTACTGATGACACCTTTAAAACTGTTCTGTTTTCTGACAAATGATGTTTTGTTTCAAATTAAAATATTCAAAACCTCTGTGCAGACATTCATGAAAGTCAGCCTATGAGGAAACTTTCAAACCAAGTCACTTCCCTTCAAAATTCTGTTACTTCGTTCTCTCCTCTCTCCTCTCCTCTCCTCTCCTCTCCTCTCCTCTCCTCTCCTCTCCTCTCCTCTCCTCTCCTCTCCTCTCCTCTCCTCTCCTCTCCTCTCCTCTCCTCTCCTCTCCTCTCCTCTCCTCTCCTCTCCTCTCCTCTCCTCTCCTCTCCTCTCCTCTCCTCTCCTCTCCTCTCCTCTCCTCTCCTCTCCTCTCCTCTCCTCTCCTCTCCTCTCCTCTCCTGTCTCCTCTCCTCTCCTCTCCTCTCCTCGAGTCTCCTCTCCTCGAGTCTCCTCTCCTCGAGTCTCCTCTCCTCGAGTCTCCTCTCCTCTCCTCTCCTCGAGTCTCCTCTCCTCGAGTCTCCTCTCCTTCAGTCTCCTCTCTTCGAGTCTCCTCTCCTCTCCTCTCCTCTCCTCTCCTCTCCTCTCCTCTCCTCTCCTCTCCTCTCCTCTCCTCTCCTCTCCTCTCCTCTCCTCTCCTCTCCTCTCCTCTCCTCTCCTCTCCTCTCCTCTCCTCTCCTCTCCTCTCCTCTCCTCTCCTCTCCTCTCCTCTCCTCTCCTCTCCTCTCCTCTCCTCTCCTCTCCTCTCCTCTCCTCTCCTCTCCTCTCCTCTCCTCTCCTCTCCTCTCCTCTCCTCGAGTCTCCTCTCCTCGAGTCTCCTCCCTGCCCTGCCCTCCTTTTTCTGAGGTGGAGGGGGGGAAAAACTGACATAAATTTTCATTACTATACTGAACTCAATAGAAAAAAAATCTATAATAGGGCTTCAGTCAGCACTAAGTAAGAACCGCATTTTAGCATTTTTGAAGCAAAATAATACCCAAGTGTTTCAGGGCTGAGATTGTGTTAGAGATGAGTTAGAGAGAGTTCTGTGAGATATACCTGTAAATTCTATGAAATAACAGTAAATCATAAACATCCACTAACATTTTTCCCTTAAATATTATTTTTAAATATAAATTAAAATAAATCAATGTCATTTACATTACATGAAATGTGTGTTTTCCTCTATGGCTTAAAAATAAAGATGCAAGTTTTTAAACTGAGGAAAAAAGTCTCTCTCATTTAGAACTTTAGAACTTTAACATAGGACAGGTCAAATCAATAGAATTTACAATGTAGCAGTGTGTAGTTTGAAAACATAAATCAAACATCTAAAGTTTTATTATATAAGGGCATTTTAAATGCAACATGTTTTCTCCTGCTGAATTTTCTCTTTTATAAAAGACATTGGAAGAGTTTTGCTTCATTTGTTTCAATATCCTTGAAATGCAGATATGGGAGTGAAAACTAAAGAAACTATTTTGAAACAAAAAGAAAATACTTCATTTTATTTCTTGCTCCAATAATAACTTATATTCTCTTTGTCTTTTCCAATAAAAATCACATTTTTCACATGTGCTTCTAACTTTAGTGCATGGATATTACCTTTAGAATGATGCTAATGTATTTAATGTAGCATGCAAGCTAAAAAACGTAGTGTGCAGCATATAAATAATGAATATATAAATATTTTTAATCCTTCAACTATTGGTATAATGTCAATTATACCCTAAAATGCCCTAAAACTTGTCACGAAAACATCCTTTTTTCACAAAATTTCTTTTTACAGTGATGTATATTTACAGAGTATGTGTTTATATAATGCAGTAATATCTCCATGATTTAATGCTTTTTCAGTTACAGAGTTCAGTCTTAATTGTGTGCTACGTTGTCAGAGCAGCATCTGTTGGATAATGTACAGCTATATTTGTAAAACTTGCATTCAGACAATGGGTAACTCAGGTACACATTCCACAATCTTATAGGAGCTTGCTAACTTTTTTATTTTTTTAAATGAGGTGGATGAAGTAGAAATGAAAGACATGTAGAGAGCTCTTGCAAGAGGACCAGCATTAACTATGGAAAGCTTTCCTATATGCAATTTCAAAGACACTCATTCAATTTAATATAATTTTTATTTTATTTTATTTTATTTATTTGGTTTTTTTTGTTTTGTTTTGTTTTGTTTTGTTTATTTTATTGGAAATCTATATTCTCTAAAGAATGTGATCTACTTTTCTTCCAAAGTGTCAGTGATGTGTTCTTTCAATGGGTAGTGAATTTATTCTTTTACTCAGACAGAGACCTGCTTTGGACTCCAATAGGGAGAATTCTTCTTCCCTAAGTTTCCATCCCAGGAATCTAAGATGAAGGCCTTGTCCTGTTGTCATTGGTGAGGGCAGAATTCAAACTTGCTTTCTACAAGTACGTGGAAACACTTTCTGCAGTATAGGAAATAGGAAACCTTGAACTTTACACCACAGACAAGAATGGCAGTACTGGGACTGGGACAAGCAGACCTGCAGTGTATTGCTAAGCAACAGATTAATGCAAGTCTTCATGAGTCACAAGAAAACGTGAGATGTGTTGCAGGTATCATCAGCTTACATTACTTAAAATAAATATTTGTGATGTATATCCAGCTATGGGAATTATTTTTTCTGGCTAAAAAAAAATAATTAAACACAGAAATTTCAAAAAGTAAACCAGTAGATCCTGCTTAACAAAGAACTAATTTTCAAGTCAGGTTCTTCTGATCTATTTACTAAATCACCTATTTTATACCCGCTTCTGTTTCTTTAAGGGCTTTTATTGTATCATTGTTGTAAACTCTTGCTTCTGTTCTCAATATTACTGAGATTTGCTCTGCTATCCCCAGGTCAGAATCAATCCATAGAGATCACAAAATCACAGAATGGTTAAGGATGGAATGGATGTCTGCAGGTCATCTGGCCCAAACCTGTGGGAGTGTGGCCATGGGGGTCGATGAGCCCCATGGTTGGTGATAACATCAGACTCTTAACGATGAGGCCATCAGGAATGTAAAGAGTTTAGAGGGAACAAGGAAGGGTGATTCAGGAGATGCCTTGTTGTCTCGGGTTGCTTGTTCTCCAGCTGTTAAGATATGGAAGTTGCTGGGTGTTTGCTTTTGCCGGGCAAAGTTGTTGACCAATGAATAGTTAGTGGAAAAATACTGCTGTGGGGCGAATGGTATAAGAAGGGAGCCTGCCCTCGATATGGGGATTGCAACAAGGTAATGAAGTTGTCCCCTCAATATGAGAGATGAAGTTAGGCCCTCAGTAAGAGAGAACTGAATTTATGTCATCAATAAAGTAGCAGTTACTGATCTTAAAAGAACCCTGGTTTCCGTGTGGTTGTTTCGCAACACAAACCCACTGTTCAAGCAGGGAGACCTAGAACAGGCTTCCCAGAACTATGTCCAGATGCCTTTTAAATATCTCCAAAGAGGGAGAATCCAAAGCCTCTTTGTGAAACCTGTGAAAATGCTCAGTCACCCAAACAGCAGTGTTTTCTGATGTTTAGATAAAACCTATTGTTTTCCAGTTTGTGCTCTTTGCCTCTTGTGCTGGCACTGGGAACCACTGAAAATAGCTTAGGTCCATCTTCTTTGCACCCTCCATTCAAGTATTTTCAGACAGAATCATAGAATGGCTCAGGTTGGAAGGGTCCTTAAAGATCATGTAGTTCCAATCCCCCTGCCATAGGCAGGGATGCTACCCACTAGATCAGGTTGGCCAAGGCCCCATCCAGCTTGGATTTAAACACCTCCAGGGATGGGATATCCACAACTTCTCTGGGCAACCTGTTCCAGTGCCTCACTACCTTTACAGTGAAGAATTTCTTTGTAATGTCTAATCTAAATCTATCCTCTTTTAGTTTAAGACCATTCCCCTTTGTCCTCTGCCTGAATAAAGAGCCCCTCTCCATCCTTTCTTTATGACCCCGTTAAGTATTGAAAGGCCACAATGAGGTTTCCCTGGAGCCTATTCTTCAGGTTGAACATCCCCAGCTCCCTCAGCCTTTCTTCACAGGAGAGGTGCTACAGCCCTCTGAGCATCTTTGTGGCCCTCCTCTTCTGGACCCTCTCTAGTGGATCCACATCTTTCTTGTGCTGTGGGCCCCAGACCTGGAGGCAGTACTCCAAGTGGTGCCTCATGAGGGCAGAGTGAAGGGGGACAATCTCCTCCCTTGACCTGCTGGTGTCGAGAGAGGTGATTGTCTCTTTTGATGCAGCCCAGGATGCAGTTGGCCTTCTGGGCTGCAAGCATGGACTGCTGGCTCATGTCAAGCATTTGGTCCACTGGAACCCCCAAGTTCTTCTCTACAGGGCTTCTCTATAGGGCTGCTCTCAATGAGATCTTCTCCCAGTCTGTACTCCTATCTAGGATTGCACTGACCCAGGTGCAGCACCTTGCCCTTGGGCTTCCTGGACCTTATTCACTCCACATGGACCCACTTCTCCAGCCTGTCCAGGTCCCTTGGAATGGCACCTCTTCCTCCTGTTATATCAACTGTACCACTCAGCTTGGTGTCATCTGTAAACTTGCTGAGGGTGTGCTCAGTCCCATTGTCTATGTCATTGATGAAGATATTGAAAAGCACCTATCCCAAGACAGACCCCTGAGGGACACTGCTCATCACCAGCCCCCCCCCTGGACATTGAACCATTGACCACTAATCTCTGGGTGTGTTCACTGAGTCAATTCCTGGTCCACCCTTCAAATCCATGTCTTTCCAATTTAGAGATCAGGATGTCATGTGGGACCTTACATGCCTTACAGAGCCTTACAGAGGTCCTGGTAGATGACATCAGTCTGTTTTCCCTTGTTAACCGATGCAGTCACTCCATCATAGAAGACAACCGGATTATTATAGATATTACAGAATCACAGATTCATAACATCTTTGACATCTATGATTCTAGATCTGATCGCTTCAGCAACCAGATATCTGAAAGCATTGTCCAAATGCTTCCTGAACTCTGGTAGGCTTGGTTCTGTGACCACTTCCCTTGGGAGCCTGTGCCAGCGCCTGACGACCCTCTCACTGAAGAACCTTTTCCTAATACTTAACCTGAACCTCCCCTGACTCAGCTCCATGGCATTCGCTGTTGCTGTCCCCAGAGAGCAGAGCTCAGCGCCTGACCCTCTGCTCCCCTACTGAGGAAGCTGTAGGCTGCCATGGGTCCTCTCTTCAGCCTCCTCTTCTCTAGGCTGAACAAACCAAGTGACTTCAGCTTCTCCTCACATCTTCCCTTCTAGATCCTTCACCATCTTTGTAGCCCACCTTCGGACACTCTGTAATAATTTTATGTCCTTTTTATGCTGCGGTGTCCAGTACTGCACGCAGTACTCAAGGTGAGGCCACATCAGTGTAGAGCAGAGTGGGAAAATCACTTCATTGCCTAGAAATTCTGTGCTTGATGCACCCCAGGGTAAAGTTGGCCCTCCTGGCTGCCAAGGCACTCATGTTCAACTTGCTGTTGACCAAAACCCTTTCTGTGAGGCTGCTCTCTAACCTCTTGTCCCCCAGTCTGTACATGTAGCCGGGGTTTTTTCTTCACTTGTGCAGAATCTGACACTCTTGTTAAATTTCATACTCTTGGTGACTGCCTAGCTCTCTAAACTGTCAAGATTTCTCTGCAAAGCCTCTCTAACCTTGATGGAGTTAACAGCTCCTCCCAGTTTATTATCATCAGCAAAATTACTAAAAACACCTTCTAGTCCTACATTCAAGACATTTATGAAAATTCTGAAGAGAACTGGCCCTAAAATGGAGCCCTGGGAAACCCCACTAGTGATTGACAATCAGCCAGATGTAACCCCATTCACTACAACACTTTAAGCCTTACCTGTCAGCCAATTGTTCAGCCTAAATTGTTCATCGCTAAAAATCCTCCTTGAGCCTCTTCTTCTCCAGTTGGAACAGTCCCAAGTCTTTCAGCCTCTCCTCATATGAGAGGTGTTACAGTCAGTCCCTTGATCATCTCAGTGGCCCTCTTTTGGACTTTTTTTTAGTTAGTCCATGTCTCTTTCATACCGGGGAGCCCAGAACTGGACATATTGCTCCAGGTGCAGCCTCACTGGAACTGAGTAGAGGGTAAGGATGGCCCCTCTTTACCTGCTGGTAATAATTTTCCTAATGCATCCAGGAATACCATTAGCCTTCTTATCTGTAATGGCATGTTCCTGACTCACATTTAGCTTTATGTCTTCCAGGAAGTCCAGACCCTATTCTGCAGAACTGCTTTCCAGTTGGGTGGTCCCCAGCATGTACTGGTGGGTAGGTTTGTTCCTCCCCAGGTGTAGGACTCTGCACTTCTCCTTGTTGAACTTCATGAGGTTCCTGTCAGCCAATGTCTCCAGCTTGTCAAGGTGCCTCTGCGTGGCTCTCTGGCGAGCCAGTCACTCCCCCCAGTTTTGTATCATCTGTGTTTTTACTGAAAGTGCACTCTACCCCATTGTCCAGATCGCTTATGAAAATGTTAAACAGGACTGGACCCAGTATTCATCCCTTGTGTACTCTGCTCATTACTGGCCTCCAGCTAGACTTTTCACCATTGACCACTACACTCTGGGTCCAGCTGTTCATCCAGTTTTCAATCCACCTCACTGTCTGCCCATCCAGACAATACTTCAACAGATTCTCTAGGAGGATCTCAGGGGGGACAGTGTCAGAGACCTTACTGAAGTCAAGGAAGACAATATCTACTCCTCTCCCTTCATCCATCAAGCTAGTGATTTCCTTACATATCTTTCTTGTAGTGAGGGGCCCAAAAGTGAACACAGTACTCGAGGTGGAGCCTCACCAGAGCTGAGGACAGGGGGATGATCACCTCCCTGGACCTGCTGGCTGCACAATTATTCTCTGACCTGATCTTCCTCCACCAAAGATACATATTCCTTGTTTCAGCTTTTCATCCTGGACTCTCAGACCTGGGCTTCTGGAAGGCTAGTCTTGCTCATGAAGATTGAAGCAAAGAAGGCTTTCAATACCTTGGCCATTTCACTGTCACTGGTAACCAGGTCTCATGTTTCCTGCAGGAGAGAGCCCACATTATCTCTACTCTTCATTTTATCACCAATGTACTTTTAGAAGCCTCCCCTGTTGCCTTTGAAATACCAGGTCAGATTCAATTCTGTCACAGCTTTAGCTTTCCTAACTCTCCATCCATGGCTACTCAGTCAGTGTCTCTGTGTTCTTCCCCTGTCTTTGCTCCCACCCTCTGTAGGCTTTTTTTGGTTGAGTTTGTCCAGGAATTTCTTGTTCATATGAGTAAGCCTCCTGGTGTTTTTGCCCGACTTGCTCTTTGTTGGGAAACATTACTCCTGAGCTTGGAGGAGGTGGGCCTTGAATATTAACAAACTTTCCTGGGCCTCTCTTCTGTCCAGGTCTTTATCCCATTATACTTGTCCAAGCAGATCCCTGAAGAGTCAAAAGTCTGATCTTCTGAAGTTGAGAGTAGTGAGCATGCTGTGTGCTCTCCTTGCTGCCCTTACGGTCTTGAATTCTACCATTTCAAGGTCACTGCAGCATAGGCTGCCCAAGAGCTTCCCATTCACCACCAGCCCCTCCTTGTTGGTGAAAACAAGGTTCAGCATAGCATGTCTCCTCGTTGGCTCTTCTATTAGTTAGAGAGGGAAGTTATTATCAATGAACTACAGGACCCTCGTGGATTGCTTATGCCCTACTATGTTGTCCCTCCAGCAAATGTCAGAGTGGTTGAAATCCTCCATAAGGACCATAGCTTGTGAACACGAGGCTGCTCCTATCTGTATGTAGAGTGCTTCTTTCACTTGGCCTTCCTGGTAAGGCAGCCTGTAGCAGAACCCCACCATAATGTCACTTAACCTTGTCTTCTCTTTAATCCCAGCACATAAACTCTCAGCTGGCACCTCAACAACCCCAGGCATAACTCCATGCACAAATCATATGTTTTCAATATGTTTTGCTTTGATTTTGCCAGGCTGTTTGTGTGTGAGTGTGTTGCTGTGATGTACAAAATAACACTTGATGAGGCAAAGCAGGTATAAGAAGGACTTTGGTAAGCCAAAATAACCCAGGTATCTGTTGCAAAAGCTATACAGCAGGCTGCAAGCAATCAAGGGACTCCTGGAGTGCTTGGAGGATAACGTCCTGGTCCAGGTATTAGACAAGACAACCAGAAGAGAAGAGTTACTGGATGTGGTGTTTACCAATGCAGAGGAACTCATTAAAGAGGTTAAGATTGGAGGCAGTGTGCGCTGCAGCGACCACTCCCTGGTTGAGTTTGTGATCTCAAGGAATATGGGCCTGGCTAAGAGCAAAGTCAGGACCCTGAACTTCAGAAGAGCAAAATTCCAGCTGTTCAAATAATTAGGGGATGAGATCCCATGGGATGCTGTCCTTAAGGACAGAGGATATGATCAGAGCTGGCAACTCTTGGTTATTTTTCCTAGCACACAAGAGCTCTCTCTTTCCATATGTAATAAATAAAGCAGGGAAGGAAGGAAACCGAGACAGATGAATAAGGACCTGCTGGTTAAACTGAGTCAAAAGAAGGAAATTCATGGACAATGTAAACAGGGCCATGTGTCTTGGAAAGAATACAGAAATGCTGTCCAGATTTGTAGGCATGGGATACGGAAAGTGATGGCACAGATGGAACTGAGCTTGGCAAGGGATGTAAGGAATAGCAAGAAGGGATTCTGTAGGTACATTGGCCAGAGAAGAAAGGCCAAGGAGTGTGAATCCCCTCTGATAGAAGATAAGGGAGAACTGGTAATGACAGACATGGAGAAGGCTGAAGTACTCAACAACTTCTTTGCCTCAGTCTTCACTGCCAGTCAGGCTTCCCACATCTCTTGAGTCCCTCAACCTGTGGATGAGGGCTAGGGGAACAAAATCAATCCCAGTGTAAGCAAAAAGCAGGTTTGGGACCACTTTATGAAAATGAACAGGTACAAGTCTATGGGGCTTGATGTCATGCATTCTAGGATCCTAAGGAGACTGGAACATGGAGTTCCCAAGCTTCTCTCTATCAGATATGAAAAGTCCTGCAAGTCAGGAGAAGTCCTTGGTGACTGAAAAATGGGAAACATCACTCCCATTTTTAAAAAAAGGTAGACAGGAAGACCCAGGGAACAACAGATGAGTGAACCTCACCTTTGTGCCTGGAAAAATCATGGAACATCTTACTGGAAGCAATGTCAAGGCACATG
This sequence comes from Anser anser, assembly GCF_964211835.1. Classification (NCBI taxonomy): domain Eukaryota; kingdom Metazoa; phylum Chordata; class Aves; order Anseriformes; family Anatidae; genus Anser; species Anser anser. The sequence continues at coordinate 15,489,321 of NC_139723.1, forward strand.
CAGGACAAGGAGGTGATCTGAGACATCCAGCATGGCTTCACCAAGGGCAAAGCATTCCTGACCAATCTGGTGGCCTTCTATCATGGAGTAATCACATCAGATGATGAGGAAAGAGCAACCAATGTCATCTTCCAGGACTTCTGTAAGGCTTTTGACATGGTATCACACAACCTTCTAATCTCTAAATTGGAGAGATATGGGTTTGAAGAGTGGACCATTCAGTAGATAAGGAATTGGCTTGAAGGATGCACCCAGAGAGTTGTGGTCAATGGTTCAATGTCCAGGGAGAGGCTGGTGATGATCAGTGTCCCTCAGGGGTCTGTCTTGGAGCCAGTACTGTTTAATAACTTTATCAATGACATAAACAGTGGGATTGAATGCACTCTTAGCAAGTTTGCAGATGACACCAAGCTGAATGGTGCAGAAGGAAGGGAAGTGATCCAAAGGGACCTGGACAAGCTTGAAAAGTGGGCCCACGGGAGCCTAATGAAGTTCAAGGAATCCAAGTGCAAGGGGCTGCACCGTGGTCGGGGCAATCCCAGACAGATTTATAGGCTGGGAGAAGAACTCACGGAGAGCAGCTCTGCAGAGAAAGACTTGTGACTGAGGTCACAGCTCCAATGCAGGTCTCACCAGGGCCCCGTGTTCCCTGCCTGCTTTCTTCATGGCACTGGGGTGGCCTGGGCCTGGTCAGCCACAGGCTTTGTGCCCACTGGGCTTTGGGAAGAGGGCAGTGCCCAGGCCATTCCCTCCAAAATAGCCTCCTGGTCTGGGAGCTGTGGGACAGTCAGAAATGGTCACAGTGTGTTCCAGCTTGTCCTGCTGCATGGACATGCAATGGATGTCTGTGACTGGGAATCTTTATCAAATGCTAGAATATCCCCAGCTGGAAGGGACCCCCCACAGATCCTCAAGTCCAGCTACTGGCTGCACACAGGAGTCCCCAAAATCCAAAGCACATGCCTGAGAGCATTGCCCAGACGTTTTGTGAACTCCAGCAGGCTTGCTGCCCTGACCACTTCACTGGGAAGCATGTTTCAGTGGCCAAGGCCTCTGTCAGTGAAGATTTTTTTCCTCACTGTAGTGGGCTTACGTGGCAAGGTTTTGGTAGCAGGGGGCCATAGGGGTAGCTTCTGTGATAAGGATCTAGAAGCTGCCCCATATTTGGTAAGGGCCCCACTGCTGACGAGAGCTGAGCCAATAAGTGATGTTGTTTTGTGCCTCTGTGAGAGCATATTTAAGACAGGGGGAAAAAATGCTGTGCTACACAGCAGCTGGGAGTGAGAGGAGTGAGGAATAGCTTTGCAGGCACCAAGGTCAGTGAAGAAGGAGGGGGAGAGATGCTCCAGGCGCCAGAGCAGAAGTCCCCTGAGGCCTGTGGTGAGGACCATGGTGAAGCAGGCTGTCCCCCTGCAGCCCATGGAGTACCACAGTGGAGTAGGGTTTCACGCTGCAGCCTGTGGATGAGCCCCCAGTGGAGCAGGTGGACCTGCACCGACAGAGGCTGCGGCCTGTGGAAGACCCCTGCCGGGGTCTGGGATTCTGGGTCGGACCTGTAGACCATGGAGAGGAGACCACGGAGGAGCAGGTGACCTGGCAGGAGCTGCTGCCCATGGGGGACCCAGGTTGGAGCAGTTTGCTCCTGAGGGATGGACCCCACGGTACGGACCCATGTCTGGAGGAGTTCTTGAAGAGCTGCTGCCTGTGGGCAGCCCACGCTGGATCAGTTCAACAAGGACTGCATCCCGTGGGAGGGACCCCACAGCACAGGGAATGAGAGTGACCGAGAAGGAGCGGCAGAGAAGAAGTGCTATAAACTGACCATAACCCCTATTTCCCCATTCCCCTGCGCCGCTCGGGGGGAGGAGGTGGAAGAGGGTAGATGGGGGGAAGGTGTTTTTGGTTTCTTTCCTTTGTTTCTCACTTCTCTAACTTGTTAGGCAATAAATCTTACTATCTCCCTATGCTGAGTCTGTTTTGCCCATCAGTATAACTACTGTGAGATCTCTTCGTCCTTATCTCAACCCTTGAGCCCTTTTCATCGTATTTTCTCCCCATTCCTCTTTGAGGAGAGGGAGTGAGAGAGCGGTTGTGGTGGAGCTTGGCCGCCTACCCGAGTAAAACCACTACACTCACCTACAGCCAGACCCTCCCCTGTCACAGCCTCATGCCATTCCCTCGAGTTTTTTCACTGTCTTCAGAGAGCAGAGATCAGCGCCAGTCCCTCCACTCCCCTTGTGAGGAAGCTGGAGGCCGCCATGAGGCCTCTCCTCAGTCTTCTGCAGGCTGAACAAATGCAGGGACCTCAGCTGCTCCTCATCCGTCTTGCCCTCCAGACTCTTCACCATTTTGAAGCACTTCTCTGGATGCTCTCTGAGAGTTTTATGGCCTTCTGATATTGCAGTGCCCAAAACTGCACACAGGACTTGAGGTGATGTTGAAAGAGCACAGAGCAAAGCACAATAATCCCCACCATCAACCGGCTAGCAATGCTGTGCTGGAGGCACCCCAGGATGCGGTTGCCCGTCCTGGCTGCCAGGGCCCATGGTTGACTCATGTTCAACTTGCTGTTGAACAAAACCCCTACGTCCCTTTCTGCGGGGCTGCTCTCCAGACTCTCATCCCCTAGACTGTCCGTACAGCCAAGGTTGCCCCTTGCCAGGTGTGGAATCTGGCACTTGCTCCTGCTAAACCTCATATTGTTGGGGATTCCTCAGCTCTCTAATTTGTCAAGATCTCTCTGCAAGGCCTCCCTAGCCTCAATGGAGTCAGCCACTCCTCCCAATTTAACATCATCCGTAAACTGACTCTATATGCCCTCAAGTCCTACATGCAAGTCAGTTAGGACAACACTGAAGAGAACCGGCCCTAAAATGGAGGCCTGCGGAAGCCCCCTAGTGACTGGCTACCAGCCTAATGCAACACCATTTACGATAACCCTTGGAGCCCAACTCATCACCACTTCCTCACTCATCGCATTATTCATTGCTCTAGCTGTGTACTGGTCAATTTGTCCAGAAGGAGTCAGTGAGGAACAGTATCCAGTCTTTACTGAAATCCAAACAGATGCCATCAGCTGTCTTCCCTTGGCCAACTAGGTGTCTGACCACTTCATGAAAGGAAATCAAGTTCGTTAAGCAGCACTTTCACCTGGTGATCCTGTGTTGGCTATGACCAACGACTGCATTGTCCTTCAGGATTTTTTGAAGATTTTCCAGAATACTTTTCTCCATATTTCTACCATTTTTTTACTGCAGTGGGCTGAGGGATAGAAATCTAAACAAAGAAACAAAGTAAATTTATGTGGGTTGAGATACGGACAGTTTAATAGGACAGAAAATTAAAAGAAAAAATAAATAATATAGAAAGCAAGTAAGGCACACACTAAGCGATGCCCAGCCTGTCCCTGAGCAGCGATCCTACCACCACCCCAGCCAACCAGCCCATACGAATTTTTCATATAACTCCATTATATGTTATGCAATACCTCTTTGGCCACTTGGAGTCAGCCGTCCTGCTTCTGTCCCCTCCCAGCTCCCTGTGCACCCCCAGCCTCCTTGCTGGCAGACCAATGTGAGAAAGTGAAATGGTCTTGGCTTAGTGTAAGCACTGCTTGGGAAAAACTGAAACATTGCAGTGCAGGACCTGGCACTTGCTGTTGTTAAACTTCATCCCATTGCCCTCAGTCCACCAATGCAGCCCTTCCAGGTCCCTCTGCAGGGCCTTCCTACCGTCCAGCAGGTCGACGCTTCGCCTCAGCTTGATGTCGTCTGCAAATTTAGTAAGAGTGCACTCAATTCCGTCATCCAAGTCAAGACCTTTAGTAAGATGATCTTTAAGGTCATCTCCAACCCAAACCATTCTATGATTCTGTGATTCTGTGTTAATCCACCAATTAAACTGAGGTGCTGTTGAAGTACTGAGGATTCGTGAGGTTCCAGGGGCTTCCTGGTGTATTTGCATACCAATGATTTATCTTTGTCTGCCCTGATAGTAACGTGAGCTAGAGAGGGTCCATGAAAAATAAAACTTGATCCAAGCAAGATCATCCTTGAGCTTTATGATGGAATGGTGGCCAATTCTTATTTGATTTATTTACAGTGTACCAGAATATTTGATAAAATATATTATGCTACTAACTCTCACAGATATTATACTTACAGAATTAATCAAAAGAACAGCACTGGCTCCAGCAGAACTATGCAGTGTATTGATAACACCCCTTGAGTTCTATCTGGACTGAGATAATGGGCTACAAACTTATGGCACATTAAGGCCAGCCACGTGGAAAAAAAAAATATTGTAGGTAGCATTTTCTCTCTACATAGACCGAAACATAGTTCATTTTTTGTGCTCACAGGGTGCAAAATATTCAAATTCTTCATCTCTGTTTTTTCTTCCTGATGGGACACTCAGGTTACAGTATTACAGGAGCAGGACTGGATGGCTTTCTTAAACTGGGTCTCATTAGGTATAGTTTTTTTCCAGAAGATTGCAGTGTTTGTCCCCAGACATAATGAGCAGCACCCTCTGATGTTACCATCTAGACTCTTGAAACTTCTGATAATTTTAGGAAATATTTGAGGAAGGAGGGACCATCCTCCACCTCCCAATCTCCTCAAAGTAATGAATCTAACACCCTTGACAAATTAATATAATTGTTTATAGACATTAACACCCAGGAACATGTAACAGTAGTGTTTGCTTTACTACCTCAAAGCCAATCCTTGCAACTAGGTCAGTTTTGCAAACAAACATATAGTTGAAGAAGAGAAAGAAGAGGAAGAGGAAGAGGAAGAGGAAGAGGAAGAGGAAGGGGAAGGGGAAGGGGAAGGGGAAGGGGAAGGGGAAGGGGAAGGGGAAGGGGAAGGGGAAGGGGAAGGGGAAGGGGAAGGGGAAGGGGAAGGGGAAGGGGAAGGGGAAGGGGAAGGGGAAGAAGAGGGAAGAAGAAGAAGAAGAAGAAAGAAGAAGAAGAAGAAGAAGAAGAAGAAGAAGAAGAAGAAGAAAGAAGAAGAAGAAGAAGAAGAAGAAGAAGAAGAAGAAGAAGAAGAAGAAGAAGAAGAAGAAGAAGAAGAAGAAGAAGAAGAAGAAGAAGAAGAAGAAGAAGAAGAAGAAGAAGAAGAAGAAGAAGAAGAAGAAGAAGAAGAAGAAGAAGAAGAAAGAAGAAGAAAGAAGAAGAAGAAGAAGAAGAAGAAGAAGAAGAAGAAGAAAGAAGAAGAAAGAAGAAGAAGAAGAAGAAGAAGAAGAAGAAGAAGAAGAAGAAGAAGAAGAAGAAGAAGAAGAAGAAGAAGAAGAAGAAGAAGAAGAAGAAGAAGAAGAAGAAGAAGAAGAAGAAGAAGAAGAAGAAGAAGAAGAAGAAGAAAGCAGCAGAAGAAGAAAGCAGCAGAAAGAAGTTATGAAATATAAAGAAGTACTTTTTCTCAAGTGGGTTTCCCCATTGGATTTCAGAATCAGGTTGGGTTTACAGGATTTGCTCTTGAAGAGATGGGAAGGAAAGAAAAAGGAAAATAACTATTGTTTTAATAAAATGGGAGTTGTCTGTCACAAAGGTTGACAGAAAAACAGGTGTACAATCCCAAAACAACATTGTTACTGTCAAATATCAACAGGAGCTAGTACCTCTCCTTAAAATGTAAAATCCCCAAAACATTTTGCTAAAGTGATAAATCTCTAGTATTTGCTATTATTGTTTTTAAGAATAAATAAGTAATAATAATAATAATAATAATAAACAACCAGCAGCACATACACCTAGAAGGTTGCCAAATCGCACTATCTTTTAAAATTGTACAAGCTGCAAAGACAGCTTCATGACATTCTGATTGCATTAAGGTAAGAAGTTTTTTACAAGTTTACAATTTTTTACAAGTTTACAATTTTACAAGTAGATCCTCTAGATCCACTTCATGACAAACATGATGTTGCAAATTGACTCTATGGAGAAGTTCTAAGATAGCTACAAAATAAATCATTATACTGAAACTTTCTCTCATTTTTGGTAGTGTGATTCTTAGTCTGTCCCTGTATGACTTTAATGGGAACCTACAAACAAGGTCTAGAAAAGTAGCCACAGGACTCTTTTACTTAACAACCCTCACTTTTGAAAGAGTAAACAATCTGAACTGCACCAACCAGAAAACCTGAAGCAACTGAAAACAAGAGTTCTGGTTTACAGAAATTCATAAACCAGAAAATAAAATAAAACAAAATAAAAGGCAATAAATTGTCACACCCCACAAAGAAGTGCCAAAGCAGAAAAAAAACAAAAACAAACAAACAAAATCCATCACTATGGAAAACCTCAATCATAAAAAAAAAAAAAAAAAAAAAAGGAAACAGTTGTCCCAATAGCTGCCAAAGTCCCTGTAAGCTGCCTTCATATGATGTAGTGCTGTTTACTAGCCAAGCAAATAGGTGTTGCTGCAGTAGATGAATGGGAGCCATCTGCAGAACATGTGAAGTTACATTTACAAGCTGGAAAAAAAAGAAGAAGAAGAAAAAAAAAGCTATTGTTTCATGTTCCATTGTAAACGTGAGACTAAGGAAAGAAATCTGCTTTTCACCAAGCAGCTTAATGCTTCAAGTGCACCATTTTCACGAGAATGAGGAAAGAACTGAGTTTTTTCTGTTTTGTCATTTTATTACTACCCTCAAGTCCAACTAGACTACTGAAAATTTGAGAGCAAGCACATTTTTCCTCACTACAGAATTTTGATAATCAGAATTCTCCTGTAAGTCATATAGCTCTGATGCAGAATCAGATACTGAGTTTCATTTCCTTAGGTGTCAGATTGCCTGTTATCTGCACAGGAGTTTGACTCATATGTCAGCTAATTCACTGACACCATATCATAAAAAAATATCTGAAGATAAGGCAAGCTAGATGGAAGAGCTGAAGAAACAGCAGAATTATACTGTCTTAGAAAATACATACATTCCAGCTGTTGCACTCTGGCTTGTAATTGATGGTGCTTCTTTTCTCTGTTGGTTACCATCATTTCCCAATTCTTTTTTGCTAACCTTTCCTTTCAGATGTGGGGCAATCTTGGCACTGCTCTTGCTGGGCCACTTTCTGCAGCATCTGCTCCTTGATATCCATAGGAAGGCACATTTGATACCCAGTTTCCTTGGCTCTTCTCTGTGGTTCTAGCCCCACAATGCAGTTTGGTCAAGCTACATGCATCCAAATCATGGTTCATTCCCTCCTCTTCTGGAGAAAGAATTTGTCACTGGCATTTTCCACCCAGAGCCTTGATCTAATGGAGGAAGGAAACTGTTGCCTTTCACCTAGCAGAGCAGGGAGGAGCTAGAGAGCAGCCCTCTAACCTTCTCCTTTCGTTTTCCTAGCCTTGAAACCATAGCACTAGTAAGCAGGTCTTTCATTAAAATTAGAAAGATAGTAGCAAGGAAGAATTTGGGTTAAAATATTTAATATAATAATGAATTAACTAATCTTGATGCATTTCAAATATGATAATAACAGTATTTACCCAGTTCATTTCTAAGGAGATTATGCAGTGTGTACTTAACGTGTTATTTCATAATTTTATTTTATTTTTTTTGGGGGGGCTATGGACATTCTGTCCTGGTTCCAGTTAGGACAGAGTTAATTTTTCCTCATAGTAGCTGGTAGGGTGCTATGTTTTGGCTATGTTTGTGGCTTTTGGCATAGCTGCTTTGGAGACAGAGGACATTAACAGTTGTCTACCTTGCCTGGTCTCTCAGAGGACCCTTCTGTTGTGGGGTTGCTGAGGGTTGAAGAACAGCAAGTGCCGATCGCTACCACAACTGTGCACCGGCGGCAATATCGCACCAACCGAGACTCCCTGAGTCCCATCCATAAGCTAATTCGTCAACTGGAGAGCCAAGGAGTGATCAGCAAGACTCATTCACCTTTTAATAGTCCCATATGGCCAGTGCGAAAGTCTAATGGTGAGGGGAGACTAACAGTGGACTATCGTGGCCTGAACGAAGTCACGCCACCACTGAGTGCTGCAGTGCCGGACATGCTAGAACTCCAGTATGAACTGGAATCAAAGGCAGCCAAGTGGTATGCCACAATTGATATCGCTAATGCATTTTTCTCCATCCCTCTAGCAGCACAGTGCAGGCCACAGTTTGCTTTCACTTGGAGGGGAGTCCAATATACTTGGAATCGGCTGCCCCAGGGGTGGAAACACAGCCCTACCATTTGCCATGGACTGATCCAGTCTGCGCTGGAGCAGGGGGAAGCTCCTGAACACCTGCACTACATCGATGACATCATTGTGTGGGGTGACACTGCAGAAGAAGTTTTCGAGAAAGGGAAGAAAATAGTCCAAATCCTTCTGAAGGCCGGTTTTGCCATAAAACAGAATAAAGTTAAAGGACCTGCACGAGAGATCCAGTTTTTAGGAATAAAATGGCAAGATGGACGTCGTCAAATCCCAATGGATGTGATCAACAAAATAACAGCTATGTCTCCACCAACTAGCAAAAAAGAAACACAAACTTTCCTAGGTGTCGTGGGGTTTTGGAGAATGCATATTCCAAATTACAGTCTGATTGTAAACCCGCTCTACCAAGTAACCCGTAAGAAGAATGCTTTTGAATGGGGCCCTGAGCAACGACAAGCCTTTGAACAAATTAAGCAGGAAATAGTTCATGCAGTAGCCCTCGGGCCAGTCCGAACAGGACCAGATGTAAAGAATGTGCTCTACACCGCAGCCGGGGAGAATGGTCCCACCTGGAGCCTCTGGCAGAAAGAACCTGGGGAAACTCGAGGTCGACCCCTGGGGTTTTGGAGTCGGGGATACAGAGGATCTGAAGCCCGCTATACTCCAACTGAAAAGGAGATATTGGCAGCATATGAAGGAGTTCGATCTGCTTCGGAAGTGGTCGGTACTGAAGCGCAGCTCCTCCTGGCACCCCGACTGCTGGTACTAGGCTGGATGTTCAAAGGAAGGGTCCCCTCTACACATCATGCAACTGATGCTACATGGAGCAAGTGGGTTGCACTGATTACTCAGCGGGCTCGAATAGGAAACCCCAGTCGCCCAGGAATCTTGGAGGTGATTATGGACTGGCCAGAAGGCAAATACTTTGGAATATCATCAGAGGAGGAGGTGGTTCGTGCTGAAGAAGCCCCACTGTACAACAAACTACCGGAAAATGAGAAGAAATATGCCTTGTTCACTGACGGGTCCTGTTGTATTGTGGGAAAGCATCGGAGATGGAAAGCTGCTGTATGGAGTCCTACACGACGAGTTGCAGAAGCTGCTGAGGGAGAAGGTGAATCGAGTCAGTTTGCAGAAGTAAAAGCCATTCAGCTGGCTTTAGATATTGCTGAACGAGAAAAGTGGCCAGTTCTCTATCTCTATACTGATTCATGGATGGTAGCAAATGCCCTGTGGGGGTGGTTACAGCAATGGAAGCAGAACAACTGGCAGCGCAGGGGCAAGCCCATCTGGGCTGCGGCATTGTGGCAAGATATTGCTGCCCGGGTAGAGAACCTGGTTGTAAAGGTACGCCATGTAGATGCTCATGTGCCCAAGAATCGGGCTACTGAAGAACATCAAAACAACCAGCAGGTGGATCAGGCTGCTAAGATTGAAGTGGCTCAGGTGGACCTGGACTGGCAACATAAAGGTGAATTATTTATAGCCCGATGGGCCCATGACACCTCAGGCCATCAAGGTAGAGATGCAACCTACAGATGGGCTCGTGATCGAGGGGTGGACCTGACCATGGACACTATAGCACAGGTTATTCATGACTGTGAAACATGTGCTGCAATCAAGCAAGCCAAACGGTCAAAACCTCTTTGGTATGGAGGACGACGGCTGAAATACAAATATGGAGAGGCCTGGCAGATTGATTACATCACACTCCCTCAAACCCGCAGCAGCAAGCGCCACGTACTTACAATGGTGGAAGCAACCACCGGATGGCTGGAAACATATCCTGTGCCCCATGCCACCGCCCGGAACACTACCCTGGGCCTTGAAAAGCAAGTCCTATGGCGACATGGCACCCCAGAGAGAATTGAGTCAGACAACGGGACTCATTTCCGAAACAACCTTATAGACACTTGGGCCAAAGAACATGGTATTGAGTGGGTGTATCACATCCCCTATCATGCACCAGCCTCTGGAAAAGTTGAACGATACAATGGACTGTTGAAGACTACACTGAAAGCAATGGGTGCTGGGACATTCAAAAATTGGGATACACATTTGGCAAAGGCCACCTGGTTAGTCAATACCAGGGGATCTGCCAACCGAGCTGGACCTGCCCAATCAAACCTGTTACGCACTGTAGAAGGGGATAAAGTTCCTGTAGTGCACGTAAGAAACATGCTGGGTAAAACAGTCTGGGCTACTCCTGCCTCAGGAAAAGGCAAACCCATTCGTGGAATTGCTTTTGCTCAGGGACCTGGATGCACTTGGTGGGTAATGCAAAAGAATGGGGAGGTCCGGCGTGTACCTCAAGGGGATTTGATACTGGGTGAGAATAGCTCATGAGTTGAATTGTAGTATGTTAATTATTATATAATACTGTATGTCATCACTACCATGATTGCTATATATCATAGATGAAAATGGTGATTAATTACAAGGTATTGAAAAGAGTGTAACCTGAGCATGACACAAATGGTATAGAATAAGGGGTGGATATCTGTCCTGGTTCCAGTTAGGACAGAGTTAATTTTTCCTCATAGTAGCTGGTAGGGTGCTATGTTTTGGATTAGGATGAGAAGAGCGCTGATAACATGCTGATGTTTTAATTGTTGCAGAGCAGTGTTTACACCAGGCCAAGGACTTTTCGGCTTCTCGCTCTGTCCTGCCAGCAAGCAGGCTAGGGGTGCAGCAGGAGCTGGGAGGGGACAGACCCAGGACAGCTGACCCAAACTGGCCAAAGGGGTATTCCATACCATCTGACGTCATGCTAAAAAATATACAGGGGTGGCTAGCCGGGGTGGGGGGCCGGCTGCTCGGGGATAGGCTGGGCATTGGTCAGCGGGTGGTGAGCAATTGCATTGTGCATCACTTGTTTCTTACACATTATTATTATTAATACTATTATCATTATCACTATTATTATTATTATTGTTATTATTATATTCCTGTCTTAATAAACTGTCTTTGTCTCAACTCACCGGCTTCACTTTCCCGTTTCTCTCCCCCATCCCAGAGAGGGAGGGGGGAGGGTGAGCGAACAGCTGTGTGGTGTTTAGCTGCCGGCCGGGTTAAACCACAACACATTCTCACAAGAAGACATGCTAAAATGGCTTTTCCAATGTTCACACCATACTAACATTTTCAAACTTTTTTACTCTTTCAGAACAGCCAATATCCCTTGCTTTCATGTATTTCAGAGAACACATATCTGAAATTCCAGCAAGAGCACCATCACTTCTTAAAAGCTACTTACGGTATACCACCGTATTCTCTTGGAGAAGCTGGCAGCCCATGGCTTGGACAGGTACACTTTTTGCTGGGTTAAAAACTGGCTGCATGGCCAGGCCTAGATAGTGGTGGTAAAGGGACTGAAATCCAGCTGGCAACCAGTTATGAATGGTGCTCCCCAGGGGTCGGTGTTGGGGCCCAGACTCTTTAATATTTTTATCGATGATTTGGATGAGGGAATTGAGTGCACCCTCAGTAAGTTTGCAGACGACACCAAGTTGGGGGGAAGTGTTGATCTGCTCAAGGGTAGGGAGGCCCTGCAGAGGGACCTGGACAGGATGGGTTGATGGGCAGGGGCCAATGAGATGACGTTCAACGTGACTAAGTGTCGGGTCCTGCACTTTTGTCACAACAACCCCACTCAATGTGACAGGCTTGGGGCAGAGTGGCTGGAAAGTTGTACAGAGGAAAAGGCTCTGGGGATGCTGGTTGATGCACATGAACATGAGTCGGGAATGTGCCCCGGTGGCCAAGAAGACCAATGGCATCCTGGTTTATATCAGGAATAGTGTAACCAGAAGAACCATGGAGGTGATCGTCCCCTTGTATTCTGCTCTGGTGAGGCCACACCTCGAGTAATGTGTTCAGTTTTTGACCCCTCAGTACAAGAACAACATCAAGTCCCTGGAACATGTCCAGAGAAGGGCTATGAAGTTGGTGAAGGGCCTGGAATACAAGTCTTATGAGGAATGGCTGAGGGAACTGGGGTTGTTTAGTCTGGAGAAGAGGAGGCTCAGGGGAGACCTTATTGCTCTCTATAACTACCTGAAAGGAAGCTGGGGGGAGCTAGGGGACAGCCTCTTCTCTTGGATAACTAGCAATAGGACAAGATGAAATGCGCTCAAGTTGTGCCAGGGGAGGTTCAGGTTGGAAATTATAAGAAAATTCTTCTCAGAAAGGATGGTTAGGCATTGGAATGGGTTGCTCAAGGTGGTGGTGGAGTCACTGTCCGTGACGGTGTTTAAGGAAATGTTGGACATGGAACTTATGGACATGGTTTAGTGGGTAATATTGGTGGTAGGGGATGGTTGGACCAGATGATTGTGGAGGTCTTTTCCAACCTTAATGATTCTGGATTATTTAAACAGAGAGTTAAAAGTATATTCCTAATGAGTTTGAACAGTGTGAGAGGAGGCTGAAGATGACGACATACAGATGGAAAAGGTATTCTCCTGTAAAAGCATTTTATATTGTTTTGATGTTCATTTGAAGGAAATCTTTCTCTTTCACTTTGCAACAAAATTATTACTCCAAAGATCTGTCTTTTTCCAGTGAAGATCTAATTTTAAATCACCATCTTCATAGTTTTAAGAGACTGACCAAAAACAACTTGTAATGTCCACAGTACTTATGAATAATTTTATGTCAAGATTGATTAGAATAGCTATGGGGAAAAATCATTGTTAATATAATTACATTTCCAGATGAAGTATTTTGTCACTCATTGCTCTATCATCTGCTGTTTTCCATATTGCACTTGTAGTGAGGGATGAGAAGGGTCCAGGATATACCTTGTTAATAAAAATACCTAGGGAATCACAGTAATATTAACTATGAACTGTAAATGATTTTTAAACTAATGTAGTGTCACAAGTAAATAAAAATATTTTAATGTTAATATTCTGCTTGATTCACTGCAGATGTATGGTATATATTATCTAATATATCAACAGCTGCATATGCATATTTCTTTAGCTTATACTTTTTTATTTTTATTTTTTCCCCATACTAATTTCCCCACTCAAAGAAGAAAACTAAAGGGTTCTCTCCTCTGGTAGATATAAATTTTCTACACATTTTTTCCATGCATGTTATCCCACTTCTTAAGTACTACATATAGGCTCTAGGCAGTGCAGTAGAAAGTTGCCATTTTTGATTGATCTAGTTTCCCGTAAGTATTGGGTTTAGGTGGCAAGGGTTTAGTAGTAGGGTGACTTCAGGGGTGGCCTCTGTAAACAGAGACCAGCAGCTGTCCCATATCAGAGCAGAGCCAGCTCCAGCTGCTCCAAAAGGGGCCCGCTGCTGGCCAGAGCCGAGCCATGAGCAACAATGATTGGGCCTCTGGGAAAGCAGAGATAAGAAAGGGAAAAACTGCTGGCCAACAGCAGCTGGGAGAGAGGGCTGGGAAACAGCCCTGTAGATACAGGTCACTGCAGTGAGGAGGGGAGGGGGGAGTATGGCGGGGGGGGGGGGGGGGGAGCTCACAGCCCCTTCAGTAATGAAATGTCTCCTAATATCCAGACTAAACGTCCTCTAGTGCTACTTGAGGCCATTTCCCCTTATCTTATCACTTACGTCTTACCACTTTCTGCTTGGGAGAAGAGCCCGATCCTCACCTCACTACAACCTCCATTAAGGTAATTGTAAAGTACAGTAAGGTCTCCCCTAAGCCTTCGTTTCTCCAAGCTAAACAACCCCAGTTTACTTAGTTGCTCCTCATAAGTCTTGTTCTCTAGACCTTTCACCAACTTTGTTGCCCTTCTTTGTAAATGAAGTTCCCTTTTGGCCCAGGGAGAAGCCCATGGTGGAGCAGGCTGTCCCCCTGCAGCCCATGGGTCCCACATGGAGCAGATCTCCACGCTGCAGGCCGTGGAGGAGCCTCCAGTGGCCTGGAGGAGGCTGCAGCCCATGGAGAGCCCCCACAGGAGAAGGCCCCGGGCCGGTGCTGCAGCCAGTGGAGAGGAGCCCACGCAGGAGAAGCGGTCTGGGGGGAGCTGCCGCCCATGGGGGATGCGTGCTGGGACATTTTGCTCCTGGGGGATGGATGGACCTCACCGTATGGAGCCATGTGGGAGCAGTTCTTGAAGAGCTGCTGCCTATGGGCAGCCCCTGCAGGATCAGTTTGGGAAGGACAGCATCCCGAGGGAGGGACCCCACATGGAGCAGGGGCAGAGAGTGACTGTGAAGGAGTGGAGGAGATGAAGAATCATGGGCTGACCACAGCCCACATTCTCTGTTCCACTGTGCTGCTTGGGAGGAACAGATAGAATAGGGTAGATGGAGGGAGAGTGGTTTTAGTTTGTTTTTATTTTCTCAGTGTTCTAGTCTGCTAATGATAGACAACATATTCTATAAATCTCCCTACTCTGTGTTTGTTTTGCCCATGATGATAAGTGTTGAGTGATCTTCCTGTCCTTACCTGAACCCCTGAGCCCTTTCCATCATATTTTCTCCCCTTTTTTCCTTTGAGAAGGGGGCATGAGAGAACATTTGTGGTGGAGTTCAGCTGCCCAGCAAGGTAAAACCACCACATTTTAACACACAGAGTTCAGTACCACTGTAATTCTGGATATCCATTTCAAGCACAGCAATGATGCAAAAGTTATTTTACACATGCAATGAATATGTAAAGTAAACTTGGATGGATTTATTTAAAAGGCTTTTTCTGAGATACAAATAAGCGTTTACATAATATTGAAGACTTCAATATTAGATTGAAGATTTAATCAGTAACTTCATATTTAAGTTGCATATTTTAAAGTTCCTGTTTTACTCCAGAGAAGGATAAATCCCATTACACAGTTGTGAAAAACGTGGTGAAGGATCAACTGACAAAGGAATAGGATGAAGTAACAAGTTTTATTAGAATGGCAAAAAACTAAAACAACCATGTAAAAGATGCAACAGATTCAGGAACAAGAAGCAACACAAAACAAAACTGACAAAAGAGATGAAGTAATAGAATAACCTGATCTCAAAATTGGGGAGATATGGGTTTGAAGGGTGGACCATCCAGTAGATAAGGAATTGGCTTGAAGGATGCACCCAGAGAGTGGTGGTCAATGGCTCTCTGTCCAAGTGGAGGCTGGTGATGATCAGTGTCCCTCAGAGGTCTGTCTTAGATACAGTAGTGTTTAATATCTTTTATCAACAACATAGACATAGTCTTTTATCAACAACATAGAATCAAGTGAACCCTCAGCAAGTTTGCATATGACGCCAAGCTGAGTGGTGCAGTCAATACAACAGAAGGAAGGGATGCCATCCATAGGGACCTGGACAGGCTGGAAAAGTGGGCCCATGAGAACCTAATGAGGTTCAGCAAGTCTGCGTACAAGGTGCTGCACCTGGGGTAGCGCAGTCTCAGACAGGAGCACAGTCAGGGTGGAGAATTCATTGAGAGCAGCCCTGCAGAGAAGGACTTGAGGGTTCTGGTGGATTAAAAGTCTGACATGAGCCAGCAGTACATGCTTGCAGCCCAGAAGGCCAACTGCATCAAGGCTGCATCAACAGAGGAGGCAATTTGCTGAGGCGATCGGCTCCGGGGCACATGCGTTCTGCAGCGGAGTGGGGGATCGGGACAGGCAGGGCTTTTTTTCCGGCATTGAGGCCACTCGAGGGAGCTGCCAGGACCTGGCAGCCCTCATGAGGGAGGCTGACGAGGCGTAGGTGGAGCCAGCAGTGCCCCCTCCCTGGCTGTTCAAAAGCAACCCCTAGGGAGCGCGAGCGAGCAGGAGCGTGGCGAACAGGGTGGGCAAACAGGGTGTGGCACATCAGAAGGGCGGGGCACGGCAGTTTGCGTGGCAGACAGGGTGTGGCGCATCAGAAGGGTGGGGCGCGGCAGTTTGTGCGGCAGTTCGCGCAGGCAGGTCGAGCAGGGAGGGCAGAACGTTCCCCCCCCCGCCCATACGAACAACTCCTCTAACGGCTGTTGACCGCTGGCTGTGCTGCAATGGTCTACACCAGGCAGACTGCTCTCTCTAGAAAGTCTGTAACCACCCAGACTGACTGCCTGCTCAAAAATGCGGCAGTTCAGGTCTCTGGATGCAGGGAGTGTCTGAGCCTGTTGCTGCCATCTGAGGGAGGCAGAGGGACTGTGTGTGTGAGGTGCGAGCAGGTGGATGACCTGGTCCACCTGGTGTCAGAGCTCAGGGAGAAGGTGGAGAGGTTGAGGGCTATCAGGGAGTGTGAGCGGAAGATAGACTGGTGGAGCAATTCCCTGCAGGGCCTGAAGGAGAGGTACCGGGGTGAGACACCCCAAATGGGGGTGGACCCCCTGCCCTGTCGGGCAGAGGGAGGGGACATAGGAGTTAAGGAGGAATGAAGACAGGTCCCTGCTTGATCTCGCAGGTGACGCCCCCCCCTCCCCACCGCCCCCACCTTCCGAGGTGCGTGTACACAACAGGTTTGAGGCCCTAGAGCTTGAGACACCAGTGGGTGACGATGAGGTAGAAAGTCTATCCAGGAGGATACCTAGGGTGAGGAGGTCGACTCCACGCCTCAAGACTGCCTCCACCAAAAAAGAGAGAAGGGTAATTGTTGTAGGTGACTCCCTTCTCAGGGGTACAAAGGGCCCTATTTGTTGGCCTGACCCTACCCGTAGGGAAGTCTGCTGCCTCCCTGGGGCCAGGGTCAGGGATGTTGCCAGAAAGCTTCCCAACCTGGTTCGCCCCTCTGACTACTATCCGCTTTTGATAGTCCAGGCTGGCAGTGATAACACTGAAGAGAGAAGCCTGAAGGCTATCAAACGGGACTTTAGGGGACTGGGACGGTTAGTGGATGGAGCGGGAGTACAGGTGGTGTTTTCGTCCATCCCTACAGTAGCAGGGAGGGGTACAGAGTGGACACAGAAAGCCCACCTGATTAACACCTGGCTCAGAGGCTGGTGCCAACACAGAAATTTTGTGTTTTTTTTGACCATGGGGCGCTTTACTTGGCACCCAGCCTGATGGCCACAGACGGGTCCCTATCTCTAAGGGGAAAACAGATCCTAGCCCAGGAGCTGGCAGGGCTCATTGAGAGGGCTTTAAACTAGGTAAGAAGGGGAACGGGGCTGAAATAAGGCTTGTTGCAGCTGTGCCAGGGGGAACAATGGCAAGGCCAGGGGAGAAGGCAATGGCCTGACTGAAGTGCATCTACACTAATGCACACAGCATGGGTAACAAACAAGAGGAACTGTAAGCCATCATGCAGCAGGCAGGCTATGACTTGGTTGCCATCACGGAAATGTGATGGGACCACTCTCATGACTGGAATGCTGCAATGCCTGGCTATAGGCTCTTCAGAAGGGACAGGCAGCACAGAAGGGGTGGTGGTGTGGCTCTCTACATTAGAGAGTGTTTTTATGTTGTGGAACTCGAGGCTGGGACTGATAAGGTTGAGTCTCTGTGGGCTAGGATCAGTGGGAAGGCCCAACAAGGCAAGCATCCTGGTGCGGGTCTGTTATAGACTGCTGAACCAGGATGAGGAGACGGATGAGGAGTTCTACAGGCAGCTGGCAGAAGTTGTGAAATCATCAGCGCTTATTCTCGTGGGGGACTTCAACTTCCCAGACATATCCTGGAAGCACAACACAACCCAGAGAAAGCAGTCTAGGAGGTTTCTGGAGAGCGTGGAAGATAGCTTCCTGACGCAGCTGGTTAGAGAGCCTATCAGGGGAGGTGCCCCACTAGACCTTCTGCTCACAAACAGTGACGGACCGGTGGGAGATGTGGTTGTCGGGAGCTGTCTTGGGCAGAGTGACCATGAAATGGTAGAATTCTCTATTCTTGGTGAAGCCAGGAAGGGGACCAGAAAAACTGCTGTCTTGGACTTCCGGAAGGCTGACTCTGAGCTGTTCAGGACACTGGTTGGCAGAGTCCCGTGGGAGGCAGTTCTTAAGGGCAGAGGAGTCCAGGAAGGCTGGGCACTCTTCAAGAAGGAAATCTTAATGGCTCAGGAGCGGTCTGTACCCACGTGCCCAAAGACGAGCCGGCGCGGAAGAAGACCAGCCTGGCTGAACAGGGAGTTGTGGTTCGAGCTTAGGAAAGAAAAGAGGGTTTATAATCTTTGGAAAAGAGGGCGGGCCACTCACGAGGA
Organism: Anser anser; assembly: GCF_964211835.1. Taxonomy (NCBI): domain Eukaryota; kingdom Metazoa; phylum Chordata; class Aves; order Anseriformes; family Anatidae; genus Anser; species Anser anser. Next base: position 15,507,566 of record NC_139723.1, read on the forward strand.
CTATAAGGATGTTGCGAGGCTGTGCAGGGACAAAATTAGAAGGGCCAAAGCTCATCTGGAGCTCAATCTGGCTACTGCTGTTAAAGATAACAAAAAATGTTTTTATAAATACATTAACACAAAAAGGAGGACTAAGGGGAATCTCCATCCTTTACTGGATGCGGGGGGAAACTTAGTTACAAGGGATGAGGAAAAGGCTGAGGTGCTTAATGCCGCCTTTGCCTCAGTCTTTAGTGGCAAGACCAGTTGTTCTCTGGATACCCAGTACCCTGAGCTGGTGGAAGGGGATGGGGAGCAGGATGTGGCCCTCACAATCCACGAGGAAATGGTTGGCGACCTGCTACAGCACTTGGATGTACGCAAGTCGATGGGGCTGGATGGGATCCACCCGAGGGTACTGAGAGAACAGGCGGAGGAGCTGGCCAAGCCACTTTCCATCATTTATCGGCAGTCCTGGCTATCAGGGGAGGTCCCAGTCAACTGGCGGCTAGCAAACGTGATGCCCATCTACAAGAAGGACTGGAGGGTAGACCCGGGGAACTATAGACCTGTTAGTTTGACCTCAGTGCCAGGGAAGCTCATGGAGCAGATTATCTTGAATGTCATCACGTGGCATTTGCAGGGCAACCAAGCGATCAGGCCCAGTCAGCGTGGGTTTATGAAGGGCAGGTCCTGCTTGATGAACCTGGTCTCCTTCTATGACAAAGTGACACGCTTAGTGGATGAGGGAAAGGCTGTGGATGTGGTCTACCTTGACTTCAGTAAGGCTTTTGACACTGTTTCCCACAACATTCTCCTCAAAAAACTGGCTGCTCGTGGCTTGGACTGGCATATGCTTTGTTGGGTTAGAAACTGGCTGGGTAGCCAGGCCCAAAGAGTTGTGGTGAATGGAGTCAAATCCAGTTGGAGGCTGGTCACTAGTGGAGTCCCCCAGGGCTCGGTACTGGGGCCAGTCCTCTTTAATAGCTTTATCGATGACCTGGATGAGGGGATCAAGTGCACCCTCAGTATGTTTGCAGACGACACCAAGTTAGGTGCGTGTGTCGATCTGCTCGAGGGAAGGAAGGCTCTGCAGGAGGATTTGGGTAGGCTGGACCGATGGGCTGAGGTCAACTGTATGAAGTTCAACAAGGCCAAGTGCCGGGTCCTGCATCTGGAGCATAACAACCCCAAGCAGCGCTACAGGCTGGGAGATGAGTGGTTAGAAAGCTGCCTGGCAGAGAAGGACCTGGGAATATTGGTTGATAGTCAGCTGAGTATGAGCCAGCAGTGTGCTCAGGTGGCCAAGAAGGCCAACAGCATCCTGGCTTGCATAAGAAGCAGCGTGGCCAGCAGGTCTAGGGAGGTGATTGTCCCTCTGTACTCGGCTCTGGTGAGGCCGCACCTCGAGTACTGTGTTCAGTTTTGGGCCCCTCGCTACAAGAAGGATGTGGAGGTGCTCGAGAGAGTCCAGAGAAGGCTGGTGAGGGGTCTGGAGAACAAGTCTTACGAGGAGCGGCTGAGGGAGTTGGGATTGTTCAGCCTGGAGAAGAGGAGGCTCAGGGGTGACCTTATCACTCTCTACAGGTACCTTAAAGGAGGCTGTAGCAAAGTATGGGTTGGTCTATTCTCCCACGTGCCTGGTGACAGGACAAGGGGGAATGGGCTAAAGTTGTGCCAGGGGAGGTTTAGGTTGGATACTAGGAAGAACTTCTTTACTGAAAGGGTTGTTAGGCATTGGAATAGGCTGCCCAGGGAAGCGGTTGAGTCACCATCCCTGGAGGTCTTCAAGAGACATTTAGATGTTGAGCTTAGTGATATGGTTTAGTGAAGGACTTGTTAGTGTTAGGTCAGAGGTTGGACTGGGTGATCTTGGAGGTCTCTTCCAACGTAGACGATTCTGTGATTCTGTAAAATAGTGTAGGTTTAGATGAGACATAAGGAAGAAATTCTTTACTGTAAGGATGGTAAGGATCTGGAACAGGTTGCCCAAAGAAGTTATGGATACCACATCCCTGGAAGAATTTAAGGCCTGATTGGATGGGACCTTGAGCAAACTGGCCTAGTGGGAGGTGTCAGGGGGGTGGAATTAGATGATCTTTGAGGTCCCTTCCAACCGAAACCATTGTATGATTCTACAATTCTATGAAAGAGAAGGAAAAAAGAAAATTGTGTAAATTTGCTGCAAAACTGAAAGTTGTCCAATGGGTAGACAAAAGCAGGGCTCTCTGGCTAGCTCAAAGGCTATTTGGATTTTTTCTATTCACCCTCCTCTAGATGGGAAGATGGAAAGAGAGTAATGGGAAAAGAACGAAGGGGAAGAGTTAGTACCTTAGATAAAACAAATATAAAGCCTGTCATCATAGACAAAACAATGGAATGTGCAGAGAGCTGGAAACAAGATTCTGTAAGGAAGAGGGCATTCCGGAGATCAACAACAACTAGGAGAGATGTCTGACAGACCACAAGCAGTGAGGAACCTGCTGAAATCCAAGTTTTCTGTGAGTATGTGCCCCAAATGCATGTGGACTGGGACCTCAGAGTGAACAGTGACTCTGAATGCATATTTTGTACATCCTTAAAAATAATAGGATATGTGTCAATCTCACACGTGAATTTCAATGAATAACTTCACATGTTCACATGCAAAAGGGCTTCTGGAGGAATTACTAGTATCAGTAATTTTTATTCATTTTATGTAGTGCAAAAATTCTGTGATTCTGTGGTTCTGTGAAGAGTGGCCAGCAGGCTGGGGGAGGGGATTGTCCCCCTCCACTCTACCTTCATTAGGCCCCACTTGGAGTACTGCCTCCAGGTCTGGGGCCCACAGCACAAGAAAGATGTGGATCCACTAGAGAAGGTCCAGAAGAGGAGGGCCACAAAGATGCTCAGAGCGCTGTAACACCTCTCCTATGAAGAAAGGCTGAGGGGGCTAGGGATGTTCAGACTGAAGAAAAGAAGGCTTTGACTACATTTGTGACTACATTGTGACCTTTCAGCAATTAAAGGAGGCTTACAAAAAAGATGGAGAGCAACATTTTACTCAGGCATATAATGATGGGACAAGGGGGAAAGGTTTTAAACCAAAACAGGATAGATTTAGATTGGATGTTAGAAGGAAGTTCTTCATTCAGTGGGTGGTGAGGCACTGGAACAGGTTGCCCAGAGAAGCTGTGGATGTCCCATCCCTGGAATCGTTCAAGACAAGTTTGGATGAGGTCCTGGGCAACCTGATGTAGTGCGTGGCATCTCTGCCCACAGCAGGGCTGTTGGAAGTAGATGATCTTTAAGGTCCCTTGCAACCTGAACCATTCTATGATTCTGTGATCCAACACTTATTCTGTATAGTCAACACAAATTAGTGACCTGGTAAAGGGCACAGAATGGAATGTGATTATTAGTAAATAACTTTACTGTATAACCTATCTTCTTCTTTTTCTTCTTTTTCTTCTTAGTTCATGAAGTATCTATACATCCCTTGTGATTTGCCCAGCATTTAAGTCATTCTAATCTTACTGTTATGTTATGATACGGTCAAGACTGCTCCGTGTCTTGTTGAAATCAGAGTACTGACCAATGCTACTACTTTGGTAGGGTTTAGATTTAGCCCATCTAAATCATAAGAATCCAGTTTCAATGAGAACAGACTAGAAAATTGGGCAACCTAAGTTATTTGAAGGCTCAAAATCAGTACCTCAAACACTGAGCTTCCACCAAGTGTTTCCAAACTTGGAAGGTGAGACTCTACCCAGACCTGCTGATGACAAATAAGATGAGTAAAGAAGAAACAGAGACCTTTCTTCATCTTTGGGATGTGTAAAAACCCCTATATATAGTTCGACCTACATAAAACTGTCTGGTATCTGCAGGATTCCTCACCTCCTTTGCTGCCAGCTTGCTCTGCAGATGGCCTCACATGCCTGACCGGCATTGGATGTAAGGGCTTCGTGGCTCATGCACTTTCTAATCCAGTGTTTTTTCATGGGCAATTGGCTGATTTTGTGCCAGAGTCCTCTGGAAAGTATTCTGAGTATTAGGGTATCCCAGAAGGAGGATTTTCCAGAAAACAGATTGTAGGTAATGCTTGGGACAAGATATTTCAGAGCGTTTGGGACAAGATGTTTACGAGCCTTATTGCCTTCACAGTTCAGTGCATGCACTTCCAGAAGGTCTACAGGTCTGCAGAGCTCTACTGTATATGTGATTTTATTTATTTATTTATTTATTTATTCATTTTTAATTTTAGTCAGGATGCTGGTTAAATTTCCATTTCTCTGCTGTATCAGTTGGACACATCTCCAGGTCAGTCTGCTGTCACAGTATAGTCTTTATGATGACATGGTAGCTGCATGATATGAATCAGAAGTCCCTCAGTCACAGCTAATAATTGCCCCAAGTCAGGCAAAATTAAAACATGCTTTTTGTCATAAAAGAATCAGACTTTCTACACAGCTCTTTCATTTGTTAAATAAAAGCACCTCTCATTTATGTCCTACAAATTAAAATGAAACTCTTGTCCCCTTCTCCCTGCTTGGCCTCTTCTAGAGTAACTGTGTATGGGCCTGAGGGCCTGGGCTTTGCTGTGTTATTTTCTGTGACACATACTTGTTTTCATTGCATATATCATTTCCTGCTTATAGGTTCCATGGCATGGTTGTATTCACAGATTAAAATGAATTCTATATGCAATTGCATATTCAAAAAAATAATTAATATTCTGGATGAGCGATAATTTTTGAATAGAAAACCACTGCTCAGAATATGCTACAACATGTTTCCAGTAAAAATCTAGGGGTAGCAGGGAAAGTTTTCCATATGACGTTTTTATTTCCTTTTTTTTTTAATTATTTTTTTTCTTTTTTTTTTTTTTTTAATTTCATCTTAAATTTCCAGACAAAAGTACTGAACTAGCTAGCCTGATAAGAACAACTACTCCCAGTAGATATTGAAAATAAGTACAAAAGTTCCTTTGGATGGGTCACAATTCATAAATCTTGTGGAAGAGAAAGAAATAGCTGAAAGGAATATTTCTCTCAGAAGAGCTGGTAATTTTTTATGAAAATTGATAATGTGTGGTTCAGAGAGTTTGATACAGACTTTAAACAGTAAGACAAAAATCTGTGCACTTAGTTTTGAAAGCTTTGCTTCATACAGCATGATACACAAATAGTATGAAAATTAACTATTTGCCATAGAATATTATTAATGGAATATAAACCAATCTTATTTAAGGAATACAAACCAATCTGATAACACTCCAGCAAGACCCTTCTTATTCTTTTTGCCAGTTTCTGTGGAGTTTTGCAAGAAGCTGTTATGGGGAAGTTAGATATGTGAGTAGGAATGAAATGAGTATTCTAAGATCCCTTTAAGACCTAAAATAACAGGGCAAGTATTCTGTGAATGGTCAACAATCTTACAAATTAGTCTATTAGTTAGTTATATATTAAGTATTTATAATGGCAAAATTTGCTATGTTATTTCAACACTCTTTATCTGATGTAGATTTTTTTTTTTTGAAAACTGCCAATTATGTGATTATAAGGATAATAATTTCAGAAACAAGAAATGTCATCTCATATCCTTTTAAGGCTCACTGCTTGGAAGATTAACTTAGCTATATACTAGTTTTGACTGGCAAAATTTATTTTCTTCATGTACCTCATATGTTGCAGTTTTGGATTTGTGATAAAAACCAGTGCTGATAACACACTGATGTTTTAGTTGTTGCTGAGCAGTGCTTGCTCTGACTCAAGGCCTTTTCAGCTTCTTGTGCTGTCCCACCGTTGAGGAGGCTGATGCCTTTGAGGAGGGGATGCACAAGGAGCTGGGAGGAGACACAACCAGGACAGCTGACCCAAACTGTCCAAATAGATATTCTATACTGTACGACATCCTGTTCAGCAATAAAAGTTGAGGGAAAGAAGAAGGAAGCAGGAGACATTTGGAGTGATGGTGTTTATCTTCTGAAGAAACTGTGATGAGCCATGTTTTCCTGGAAATGGCTGAACATCTGCCTACCAATTGAAAGCAGTGAATTAATTCCTTATTTTGCTGTTTTTGCATGCAGCCTTTGCTTTACCTATTAAATCTTTTCCTCAACTACAGGTTCTTGCACTTTTACCTTTCCAATTCTCTCCCATATCCCACTGGGGACAGTAAGTGAGCAGCTGTGAGGGGCTCAGCTGCCTGAAATATCCACAATCAAGTATTTCGGCAGTCTACCTTTTCTGTGATGAGTCAAAATAGGCAGTCTGTTAGGATGCCAAAATTTCAAGAGGGTATTGGAAGGCAAATGACATCCCATAATTACTTGCCAACCAACGACCTCTGTAGGTCTCTTTAAACCAGAATGAGTTGCAGCTGTCTTCATTGGTGGAAAGGTTTTATGTAATGAAAGCAGCCCAGTGGTTCCTTCTGGCTCTCTGAAAATCCTGACAAGGTCAACTCTGACAGTGCAGAACTCCGCATCTTCATTAAATAAGTTGGCCAGAAATTCCACCAGCATCTCTCACATTTTCTTTTATCACATCCTCTAACCTCTATATGAGATTATGCCTCATGGCTTTCATCTTCACTCCAAGGAGTGCAGGAATGGTAGATGAAAAGGAAAGGTAACAGGAGGCAATGTCAATAAACAGTAACAGACAACTGGAGATTCATCTCTCTTGCTAGAAGGTGAGTTGAATTTTCAATTAATAGAAAGAAGTATTGTTAAAACATGGCTAGAATTCCAAAGACCATGAATTCGTAATTTCTTCATAAATGATACAATGTATGTATTTTCTATATGAACAGTCTTATGAAAGATTTATGGCTAATATGTGATCTTCAGAATTCTTGCTGCATTGACTAACTATATAGATTGTGTACTTACTGCCTTTTTCTCACTAATGTAATCATTTGTTTTAATTAACAACTGTAGCCCACAGCTCAGAATAGATTCCATTGAGGTAGTCATTGTATGCACGGAAAACTTCAAAGATTTTACAACCTGTCAATGCAAGACCCCATGTAAACAGGAAAGGAGAGCATGCTGAAATGGAGGGGTTTACTTAAAATCACATGGGATGTTCACAGTTGAAATAATGTTAGACCCCCTACTCTAGCATGGTTTCAGTGGAATGTTTCCTCTATTCTACCAATACCGATGTAGTATTAAATTTTTATTTTCAGCACTTTTTAGCTTTTTTCTCCATAGGATGTCCATATTCACGAATACTGAAAAACAAATAAACAAACAAACAAACAACCATAGGACATACTTTTAAGAAAACAAAGAAAACAGAGATTTATTTTTCAGTAGGGCTTGGACAGATTACTCAAAAACACTTATTACTGACTTTCCACAAAGATATATTGTATATGAAGAGTCAGACCTGGAACATACATAATTAACATCATAACGCTCACATATCTATGATGACAGAAAAATAACAGTAACCACACTCTCCATGGTTCTGATTCCCAAGACAATAAAACTGAAGACCTCTCAGACCAGACATCTTGTGATCCGAAAGCTTTCCTGTATTTTCACTCCACAAGAAAATCAGGGGATAGATGGGACAAAGTCGTCATGTGTAATCAGGCGCAAAGGCTGCTCCTCAGTATGTAGCTAGTCTTTGTCTCCAAGTTTTTTCTTGGTGAGCAGCAATATTGTTGCATGATAAAATATCACAATTACTATTTAAATCCTGAAATAATAAATTAAGAGGCTATACGCTTTTCATGTCTTGTTTTCTTCATGTTCATCAGGCATGCACCTTCTATCTATACTCTTATTTACAAACAAAATAAAAGAAAGGGAAAACAACAAAGAAAGGATTGTTGGGTATTGGCAATTATTTCACAGAATTTACATTCAGTTTCTTTTATTACTTTGTACTGAGCCAAACTGTTCTTAAAAATTTTCCATAAATTATCAGTTAGGTAGCAATGACAGATGGTATATCCACCTGCTTCTTGTTCCCTTAGTAACATCAATAATATTATACAACTCAATAAAACAGCTTACACTAAGGAATTGTTGTCATCAGCATTCAATATTTATAGGGCCTGAATGATAATGAGGTCTTACTATGGACATAAGAACACTCACTGGTTACTCTCAGTAATGGAGAAATCCCACTTTAAAGAAAAAAAAAAAAGAAAAAAAAAAGCTGAAGAGAATGCTTTACCCAGCTCTGATTTTCAATGTCTAATAACTGGACTTATGATATGTATGATGAGTTATAGCAGACAGGTGTCTTTCACTTTAATTGCAAGCCAGAGACTTTGGACAATAATGTATTCTCTTTTCATTTGGCATTCTTGCTAGATTTTCATCATAAATGCTTTCATATTTATTTATTTTGATTACCTATACAAATTTATCTTCAGGGCCTGTAATGCAGGGATTATGCAACTGGCCCTTTAAAGATGAAAGAATTAGTGTAGACATTTTACCCATTATTGTCCCTGAGTTATTCTGGTTTGGTTCTTGATGAAGTGACCAGGGTGCAGTGCAAGTCAGAAGACCATATGGTAACACCCTTCTGGCTTTCCCTGCAGATAGACTTCAAAACTGCAACGGACCTACAGTTTGGGGGGGGGGGATGACATTTAAAATAAGTTCTTTCTTTTTTGATAGGTAAGCTTCCCTGTTTCTGCTTGGCTCTGCCAAGCACGCCCTCTGCCTTGGTGCTCCTACATCCAGTTCTTTCCCTTCTACAAGATAGAGCTGTTTCCCCAGGTCTCAGGTTCAGCAGACAGACCAAGACTGTTCCCTGGGTGGCCCCGCCACCATACTGTTGCCTCCCCTGACCCGCATCTTACATCTTCCTAGTGTGCAGATTTGTAAACCACTGGGGTCTCCCAGTGGCATGTTTCACAAAGCACCATGTAGGTTTTGCAGGATGATACAGCAGTGAGCTGCAAAACAGCCTTCAGAGATCATTAGTCTGAATGATAGTGCCAGTTCTAGTTAGGTGGTGACTGCACTTTTTCAGGGAAATACGGGTCTCCTGCAGGAGCTTTGCTGGCTGAGGATTCTCATGATTTTTCCTCTTCTGCAACAACACTCAGGCTGCAAAGGGAACCTTCATCCTCTTTCATTTCAGTGTTCATCCTGACCCTTCTGGCCTCAACTTGCAGTGTTTAGCTCACACTGCCTTTGGAACAATATTAACAGTATTTCTTTTGAGATCTGATGCTAGAGAGAACGTTTGCTCCTGCAAATTAATTACACTATGGCATGACAACACATCTAGCTACTACTGGTAATGCAATCATTGTGGTTTAAATCTTAAATTAATCAAATGTTGTAGGAAGAACTTGATTGTTTTTGTTTGTTTGTTTTCATAACACTTTACTAATTAACACAATTGGAGAAAAGAAGATGTTACAGTTGAAGGAAAAATATTTATAAAAAGTCATTTTGTTAGCCAATATATTTGTTTATTGTAGAATAAACAGTTTTTAAACAAATTCGTTATTTTTTGGTTGTTGTTTAGATCAATGGCCAAAACAAAACAAACAAACAAAAAAACCCTTTCTCCTTTATGGAGGGATCGCTATATAAAAAAAAAACTTGATCAAACATCTACATTTTGTAAAATGGTTTTCCTTTACAAAAATTTATCTTGATGCACATAGTTTATGTGAAATGCTCTCCAGATTTCACACACAGGTTTTCCTACAAAGCTACATGGTGAGATATAGGTTTCTTGAGGAAAATATAGGGCAATGACCTAATACAGAGACACATCTTTCTATCTGTTAGTTAGGGAGACTAACTAACATAAGAGAGAAGAAAATAAACTCAGGTGACAAAACCTGACTGGTGTCCACAGCTATTCTTGGGAATCTTAGATATTTATGCAAGAGAAGCAAAAATGCAACAATAATTTCCTCAGATAAATGCTTTCTTTTCTGAGAGGTTTTTCAGGTACCTTTTGCAGTGGGTTTACATGGCAAGGTTTTGTTAGCAGGGGCCATAGGGGTGGCTTCTGTGAGAAGAATCTAGAAGCTGCCCCATGTTAGATAAGGGCCCTGCTGCTGGCCAGAGCTGAGCCAATAAGCTCATGTTGTTAGTGCCTCTGTGAGAGCGTATTTAAGAAAGGGGAAAAAAAAAAAAAAAAACACCTGCTGCTACACGGAAGCTGGGGGAGCATGAGAGGAGTGAGAAACAGCCTTGCAGATGCCAAGGTCAGTGAAGAAGGAGGGGAAGAGGTGCTCCAGGCACCGGAGCAGAAGTCTCCTGCGGCCTGTGGAAAGGACCATGGTGAAGCAGGCTGTCCCCCTGCAGCCCATGGAGTATCATGGTGGAACAAATCTCCACGCTGTAGCCCATGGAGGAGCCCCTGGTGGAGCAGGTGGACCTGCGGTGATGGAGGCTGTGGCCTGTGGAGGACCCCTGCTGGAGCAGGCCCCGGGCCGGAGCTGGAGCCTATGGAGAGGAGCCCATGCAGGAGCAGGGCGTCTGGGGGGAGCTGCCGCCCGTGGGGGAGCCGTGCTGGAGCAGTTTTCTCCTGGGGGATGGATGGACCCTGTGGTACAGAGCCATGTGGAAGCAGTTCTTGAAGAGCTGCTGCCTGTGGGAAGCCCCCACAGGCTCAGTTTGGGAGGGATGGCATCTCAAAGAGGGACCTCATGCGTAGAAGGGGCAGAGAGGGACCGTGAAGGACCAGCAGAGGTGAAGTGCTACAGACTGACCACAACCCCCATTCCCCCGTTCCCCTGTGTCGCGCAGAGGGAGGAGGTAGAAGAGGGCGGATGGGGGAAGGTGGTTTTGGTTTCTTTCATTTCTCACTTCTCTAGCTTGTTAGCAATAGTCAATAAATCTTACTGTCTCCCTACTCTGTCTGTTTTGCCCATCACGATAATTATTGAGCGGTCTCCCTGACCTTATCTCAACCCTTGAGCCCTTTGTGTCGTATTTTCTCCCACTTTCCTTTTGAGGAGGGGGGAGTGAGGAGCGGCCATGGTGGAACTCGGCTGCCCACCCAAGTAAAACCACCACACCTTCTCAAATGAGAGAATTTGGGTTTACCAGTTATTTCCTGTCATCATAACAAGGACTGTTATAAATTGTAAAGGATAAAGATAAGTAAAGGACATCTGTTTTTACAGTAAGCAGCTGTAAGGAAAGGTTTATATAACTTGTCATCTCACAAGCACATTTATTTTCATTTTTCCTAAGTTTATTTGAATAATAATAATAATAAAGTATTAGTCACCAAAATAATAAACGAGCATTTATTACTCAGACATGGCAAGACACTTTCGTAAGGGTAAATACAGTTTTATTTCATTAATAGTTCTACATTTCTGACTGAAGCTTAGTTATCATCGATAAAGAAATGACAAAGCAATAGAGATGATAAGATTCGTTGAAAAGAAATTTTTTTTAACCTCTTGCATCTAACACCATTTTGGACAGAAGGATTCATGACAGAATGACAGGAACAAAGAAGTCATAGAAGGATTAGATCTTAATACCTATCTTTGCTCACGAAAAGATTATTCACTTTTTGGATATATATATATATATGCATTAATGAAACTCAGTTGTCAGCTCCTGATCGCAACATCAGAACCACTACCTCTTCATGACAGTCTGTCACAATGCATTGCAGATTTACAGTATTTCTATTTTAGATGACATATTGATTTCAGCTAGTCCTTTTTTTACAACTGGACAGAAAGTGTTAATTTTTGTCCCCTTCCTCTAAACAAGAAGAACAACAATAAACAAAAACAAAGAAAAAAGGAAGGAAGGGAGGAGGAAGGAAGGAAGGAAGAAAAAGAAAGAGAGAGAGAAAGAAAAAGAAAGAGAAGGAAAAGAAGAAGGGAAAAGAAGAAGGAAGAAAGGAAGGAACAAGTATTATTTTCAACATTCAAAAATATTCCCTTTTTTTTTTTTTTTAAACTATATTTTCCCTTCAGAATAGCTCATAGATAAATGAAGGTGAAGCTGTCTGTGGAACTTTATTATGTAAGCAGCCTGTATGTCATTACAAAATAAAGCTGACAAAAAAAAAGTTTCATTGCAGTGAAAGTTAATTGTCTTACTGTATTCTTATGTAGTATTTTCTGGCTATAGACGAGTTACATGAGGTTTCCTTCTTGTCTTTTGAACACAGTTCATAGTTCATTTGAGCACATTATCCTGATGCTAAACTGTACCGTTAATGCTTTTATGAGCATATACTCTTGAGCTGTGCTCCTGAGTATCTTGGCTACAGGGCTTTTAGTTATCACGGAGCAGAGGTAGGACAATCCAAATACGCTGAGAATATCTGTGAAGAGATCATTACCTCTGCAAGACAGCAAGAACATTAACATGTTGAAAAGATCATTTTTATCCTTATCATGTTAAGGTTAATGTTAAGGACAGAAAAAGCCATGATAGTAATAAATGATATGGACAAATAAAGTCATGGATTTGATTTCATATAGTTGGACATGGCATCTGGTAGCATAAAGCACTGTCATCTATCTGTAGACCTTATGGAAAATCTGGTCAGTGCCATAATATGCCTGATAAGAGATGGAAAAAGGAAGACCGCTTCTCTGCTCTTTTCTCTTTTTCCCCCTCAAACTTCACTTTTATGAAAGGATAGCTTTCACATTGAATTGTATTCTCTGAGAAAAGAGCAAAGAGAAAAGCTTCTTCTGAATTTTCTCATTGATATTCCATAAGTATATCAGAAAATGTCAAAGGAAAAAAAAACACTACAAACTATTCAACCTTCATTTCATCTGAAAGTGCTATATACATACAATCAGATTTCCATTAACCTGGAGAATGAATAAAACTGGAATCTCAAATATATATATATATATAATTATATATAATAGTCTGACATCATTTTTTTTTCCAAAGAAAACATGAGAAATATTTCCCTGTATTTTAGAGAACCAGTGAATAGTGATATTTTGGTCATTCACAGAAAGAACTATTTCATTCTTTGTCCTTCTGCCTTCCAGTTTATTTAATGTAATTATTATGAGAATGCAGATGAAGATGAGCATATGACAAAGTAACAAAAATTAGTTTTCCTACATGTCTTGAAATCCATTTCAGTTATTTTTTCATCCCATATGGAAGTATCCTTTAAATCTAAAAGACATTGTTGAAACTGGACAGATGACTGACAGTCGCCTTTTAATGCTCATGTAACTAAACTGGTAATGTGGAGAAAATCAGGTTGTCTTTAGAGGAGGGGCATGGAATGGGATGGGTTGGGATGGAGGTGAGATAGTCAAGGGAATAGCGTTCACTTTCCATTTGTCTTCTAAAACAAATAAATATTTCCATTCTTACCTAACTCAGTGTAGTTTCAGGTCTTTCCCTTAAATCACTATATTTTAGTAACTTCTGAATGGAAAGGTGGAGCTAAAGGTCAAAGAATACATTAAGCTTGCAGTAAAGTAACCTAAATGAAATGTTCTCCATGTATTGCCATACACTTCAAAATGTTAAGAAGATGACAAAAATCATTTCTCAATATCCTTCCAATTAGAACAATAACTTAAAATTGTTGTGTTGACAGCTCTGTAAGCCAATGAACATTGGACAGTTTTTCAAGCCTGTGAAGCTTGGTGAAGATTATTAAAACCTAATGAAAAAGTGTTATTTAAAAAAAGCTAAGTAATAATCCAATTCATTTGGAAGAAATAATATATTTGATAGAGTTCAGAACAGAGCTGAAAATCATGTGCAAGAGGCTTGCCTGATCCTGAGTCATTTGCTGCTACATTTGAAGAGATGAAAAAAAGAAATAGAAAAAAGTTTGTTAAAGTAAACAAAGCTGTTCTGTTACACTACAGAGAAAGCAAAAAATTACATTTAAAACAGCATGCTAATTTTTCCTTGTCCTTTTATAGCAGTTTTGCTTTTGGCTTCAATATTCCAACCTTTTCCTTTTATAGATTTTTATTCTTCTCACCTCACATAGCCTAGTCTTAATTCCCTTTTATCTAACCCCAAGGGTTTGTTGCTAGAAAGGACAAACATTAATGTTCTGTTTATTGTGCTGTACAGAAAAAATATATATATATATATATATATATAAATCACATCCCTTGATCCCTTGTCCCCTTCAGAATTTTCTACATTTTTTTATTATTATTTTTATTTTTGTTTTTTCCTCCAGACAACTACAAGCTTCTGAATGGCAGAACAACAGAAATGATATGGGCTTCCCTTGGCATAGGATTCCCTGTGGTGCAAGTAGTGTCACCATGGCTGCTGACCCACAGTGGTGGTGCAAGGACAACTTCTCCACACTGCTTCTCCTCCACTACTTACTGGCATCAACCAGTGTTGTTCACAAGAATTAAAGCTGTATTTCTTAACTCATGCTGAGAATTTTACCAATATTTCTGAGAAAAAAATGGTAATGGGGAATAAAACCCAACTCATTATTTTGCTTGATTCATTATATCTCATACTATATTCTTTTGTTATGAATATGAACAGCCTGAACTGCATAATTAAAGCAAGCGATGAACAAGTGATGAACTTTGCAGATGTTATCCAAAGTTTAGAACAAGTTGGTTAAGTCATCCAAGCTCATGAATTACCCTGGTAATACACCATGAATCTGGAAAATTAGATACCCTGTGGTAACACATATGTGATTGCACGAATCTCAAAGTGAAATCATGGTGGGGCACAGAATTTTCACAGAATCATAGAATGGTTCGGATTGGAAGAGATTAATGATCATCTAATTCCAACTCTCCTGCCACAGGCAGGGACACTTTCCACTAGACCAGGTTGCTTAAAGCCCCAGCCAACCTGGTCTTGAACACTTCCAGGAATGGGGCATCCACCATTTCTCTAGGCAACCTGTTCCAGTGCCTCACCACCTTCACAGTAAAGTAACTCTTCCTAATATATAATCTAAATCTACCCTATTTTAATTTAAGGCCATTACCCCTTGTCCTATCACTACACTGCCTGACAAAGAGTCCCTCCCCAGCTTTCCTGAAGGCCTTCTTTCAGGTACTAGAAGGGCAATCTAGGATCTCCCTGAAGCCTTCTCTTCTGGCTGAACAACCCGAACTGCCTGGAGCCTGTTTTCATAGGAGAGGTGCTTCAGCCCTCTGATCATCTTCATGGCCCTCTGGTCACCTTTAATTTGTCCATGTCCTTGTTATGTTTGGGGCCCTGGAGCTGAATGCAGCACTCCAGGTGGGGTCTCATGAGAGCGGAGGAGAGGTGGAGAATCATCTCCCTTGACCTGCTGGCCACTCTTCTTTTGATGTAGCCCAGGATACAGATGGCTTTCTGGGCTGCAAGTGCACATTGCTGGCTCACGTTGAACTTCTTGTTAAACTACACTTCCAAGTCCTCCTCAGGGTTACTCTCAATCCATTCTCCATCCAGCCTGTGTTTGTGCTTGGGATTGGCCTGACTCAGGTACAGGACCTTACACTTGAACATCATGAGGTTTGCATGGTCTCATCTTTCAAGCCTGTCCTGGTCCCTCTGGCTAACAGCCCTTCTCTCCAGAACATCAACCACACCACACAACTTGGTGTCATCAGCAAACTTGCTGAGGGTGCATTTGATCCTGCTGTCCATGTCACCTACAAAGATGTTAAATAGTGTTAGTCCCAGTACTGACCCCTGAGGAGCAACACTTATTACTGATCTCCACTTGGACATTGAGACATCGATTGCAACTTTTTGAGTACAACCATTCAGACAATTCCATACCCACAGAGTGGTCCATCCATCAAATCCATATCTCTCTAATTTAGAGACAAGGATGTTATGCTGGACAGTGTTAAATGTTTTGCATAAATCCAGGTAGATGATGTTTGCTGTTCCCTATCCACCAATGCTTTAACCCCATCATAGAAGGCCACTCGATTTGTCAGGCACAATCTACCTTTAGTGAAGCCATCTTGGCTGTCACCAATTGCCTCCTTATTTTCCATTGGCCTTAGCATAGTTTCCAGCAGGATCTGCTCCATCGTCTTGCCAGGCACAGAGGCACAGAGGTGAGACTCACTGGCCTGTAGTTCCCCGGGTCTTCCTTTTTTTCTCTTTTTAAAAATGTGTGTTATGCTTCCCAATTTCCAGTCACTGGGAACTTCAACAGACTATCGTGACTTTTCAGATATGATTAATAGTGGCTTAACAACTACATCTGTCAGTTCCCTCAGGGCCTGTGGATACATCTCATGGTCATGTGCACCTTTAGGTTCCTTCTCAAACTTGATATACATACACTGTGTCCCCACAAAGAAAGGGAGAAATATGTAGCAGTTTTCCACAGTAATCCCTTAAAACACTGTGTTAAGCATGCTCTTCTCCACATGGTTGGCTGGTAGGAGAGCAAGGCTTGTGTGCTGGACCAGCTCACAGAATTCCTTCCTTCTGCAATTAAAATGATAATATTTCCTATGCCATTGAGTAAGTCACAGATTATATTTCTCAGTTTCCAGTCTGCCCAATAGGAAGAGTACATCATTACTTCAGGGAAACTTTTGGAAATAAATAAACAAGCAAACAAACAAACAAAAAGCTTCTTATTTTTAGGGGCTTTGGTAGCTACAGATATAATTGCTAATGAGGAAACCAGGTAACAGAGAATGATGATTCTGCCTACATGCATGTGAAAATCTCCCTCAGTTTGGTATTGGATATCCTGTTCAAACAACAAAATAAGAAATGGCAAGTCAAGAAATCTGTGGTTTAAATGAGAAGTGTGATATAGATTTTTGTTGATGTTAAGGTCTATCTTATTTCCTCAGCTGAGGCCAAACAAACTGAATTAAGAGAACTGCAGCAATATGAATCTTACACCACTTTTCACAGGAAAATCAATAGAAGCCCAGACCATACTGGCAGTACTGTACCTGCTTAAACTTCTGTAATAGCTACTGTTAGTATTCTTCCAACATAAAATGAAGGCAGGATGGATGCAGAGCATTACTGAGTAAGTCTGTCTCTAGTATAAAGCATTAGAAAACCTTTGGTAAAATAAATATTCCATTCCCCTGTTTGAAAGATTGGGGTAAAACTGAACAGGATCAGCTATTTGGCCAGCTATAGATTTTTTCTTATATAAAATATGACTGCAATAAATGGCAAAATAGGAAGATTGATAGATACCTATGTATACTAAAGACAGATCATTTACAGAGGAAAGCAAAACTCTTCAGCAACCATAAAAGTACAGAATTGATTGCTACGGAAGATCACATTTCTGTTTCATAAAATTTTTGCAGCATTCATTGCTTGGTCATTGCAATAGAAACAGATGAATGGTTATTCTGAGGGTCTCTGGCAGTATGTGTGTGTCATGAACTGCATTTTTCAGAAGCAATTCAGAGCTTTAAGTCAAAAAAAGAAAACAAACAAAACAAAACAAAACAAAACAAACAGAAAAAGATTCGAATATATGTATGAGTGCTGGCACAAGCTTCAGGAAAAATCTTGGTGAGTTTTAGAAAGGTAATGGAACAAGATTTCAATATGTTTTCTATGTAAAAGTAACAACTTAGTAAATTTCAGCTCAAGTAAAAAAGGAGCTTTTTGTGCCAAATATGAATTGCTTTTTCCTTTCTTCTCTCCCTGTCCTTCTTTTGAAAATCATACCTATTGTATATGTCACTTGTATTCTGCAAAGTACTGAAAGCCTCTGCTCCCACTTAACACCAGCAGACAAAAGGTTTATGACAGCCTTGAAAGAGGTACATTCCCATACTCCTTTCATATATGTCACCTTGTAGGATGAAACCTGGGGCTTCCTTCCTTTCTCAACATCTCTCAAAAGTAAAACGTTTTTCAAGGCAAGGGTGATATTTTTTCAGGTTGGGGTTGGGACAAAAGGGAACAGTGCAGATCTGGTTCCTGCCGTCCTTGCCACTGTATGCCAGAAAGACATGTTTGGCAATCTGGGAGCAGATCTGAAGACTGAATTTAGTGCACAGATGATTAAACTAAGGTTTAAGCTAAACTAAGTAGTGTACAGCAAAGACTTTATCCTGTATGAATAACTAGATGTCTCCAACTACCTAACAATGAAGTGATCAGAATTGTGTGGTAGTTGCACATTGCCTAATTTCATAATGTCATGTAGATACAAACAACGAGGAAGAAACAGATGTATAGCAATTCTTACCAATTTCTTCCCTACTGTTTTTTACAATGTGTTCCTAGGTGTTTTATGGAAGCATACACTGCCCATGCCCACCTGAAGAAACTCCCATCTCTGGTCATTGTAGTAAGACAAACCATCAGGAGTTGAACAGACTGGTTTAAAATCTGGCAAGTACTTAACTATCTCTGTCACACTCAACTATACACAAGGGTGTGCATATAAACTGGTTTTTGAGTGTTCAGACTCCATTTACATAAGGGTTCAAAATTTTTGAGGGAATAGTAGCAAATTCTTGAAAAGCTCAAAAGAGAGATAAGGCTCTGCACCTGTTGTATTGTAAGTATTCTTTTACCACACCCTCCGAGAAAGCACTCCTCCTGTGGTGGCTGTCTTTTCCTTGGCTTGATCTGATTGAAACACAGAGCCATCCTGTAGAATTGATGTAAGGTCAGCAGAGGTTGATTTTATTATATGGCAAACAAACTCAGAAAGCATCCCTAGATGTGGAGATACTCAGCCTGCAAAGTCTCAGCTACATGTATTTTCATTGCAAGAAAGATGTCAAAGAACAGTTTGTTTGTTTGCTTTTTAATCATAAGCAGCAGAAACAAATACTGTAACAGAGGAAATTGATTTTTTCACATTACTTTCAGTATCAAAATGCTATATATTCCTACTCTCAAACTCATGCCTAACAGCCAACAAAACAATGCTCTCAGGTATGATTTAGCAAACCAGTAAAATCCCTCAGGTAGTAATATCCCTGAAAAGTGATGACATTTTATTCTTATTTACCTCTCTTTGGGAGAATAAAGGTGAACTTATTTAAGAGCTATAATCACAGGAGTGAACAAAACAGGAGTAAGACAAGGAAAGAAAGGGAGAACATAAAAGAAAATTACTTAGCCTGTGGATATGTCCAGATGTGATTCCTGGGACACCTTTCACTGGTAGAAAATGTAGCCCTTGTCTTGCCCTTCAAGTGTGGGTAGAAGCTGAGGAGACAGATTTTGATTTAGATTTATGATTTGAATTGTGTCTGAAATCCATGCAGCTTTCAAAAAGTACTTCAAATTTACTATTTCCCTTCTACAAGGTAGCAATTGTTTTTTTTAAAGTCAACTTTCATTTCCGGAAGTAAGAATTAAATATATTTCCCATATTTGGACCTCTAGGCAGTGGGTGTATTTGTTGTCTAATGAATCAAGAAATACGAGAGAAGCATGTTAACATTAGACAAAGAATGAATTTTTATTTATGACATCTTTTTTTTTTAATTATTTGCTTTGTAGTCATAAAAGGTAAAATATTCTAATTGTAGTCTAATTATTTACATTGTCTTGCCTTAAAGTTACTACAGCAATTTTTGCTATAGTAAAATATATATATTAAAACAATAATTACAAAATTCCAGCCTGTTATCTCCCTTTGATATATTCAAGGACTTGAAAGTAGGGGAGGTATTTTATTACCACGTCCCAAAAGCAGACTGAGACTAGCAAGCGATATTTTGGAATCACACAAGACTAGCTGTGCTACTCAAACTCTTTTTCAATGACACTAAAAATTCTTTAAAATAGAGTGTAATATATTTTAAAATGTAAGTTTTTGGGAAAACTATGAGGTTAGTCAGGAACTTTTTTGAAAGAACTTTGTTTCCTGACTTTATTCCATATTTTATATTTAAAGTGATACCAGGAAAAAAATATATACATATATATATATATTTCAAAGTAGCATGGAATGTACCAAAGAACAATGCCATTTGTAGCCATATCAAAGTCATGACTTATATTATAGTTTTACAATTTAAGATTTTATTAAAACAATAAAGATCAACTTGATTCTAATTATAAGATCTCTACTGTGTGTTAAGCCTGGCAGGCAGCTGAGTCCTACACAGCCAATCATTCACCTTGCCACGGTGGGATGGGGAAGAAATTCAAAGGGTAAAAGTGAGAAAACTTATGGGTTGAGAGAAAGGCAATTTAATAGGTAAAACAAAAGTTGTGTACAGAAGCAAATTGAAACAAGGAAATCATTCACTGCTTCCCATGAGCAGGCAGAAGTTCAGCCATTTCAGGAAAGCAGGACTCATCATGCATAACAGCTTCTTGGGAAGACAAACGCCATCACTCCTAACATCCCTCAATTCCTCCTCCTTTACCCCAGCTGTTACTGCTGAGTACCTTCTCATACAGTATGGGATATTCCTTTGGTTATTCTGGTCTGCTGTCCTGTCTGTGTCCTGTCCTCTCCCAACTTCTTGTGCAATTCCAGCCTACTCACTGATGGAGCAGTGTAGGAAACAAAAACATATATTGACTGTGTGTAAGCAGTCCTCAGCAACAACTAAAACATTGGTGTGCTATCAACACTGTTTTTCATCACAAACTGAAAACAGTGTATTATGAGCTACTATGAAGAAAATTAACCCCACCAAAAATTGGTATAATATTTTTGATTATTTCCAAAAATATACACATATAAAACACACATACCCTATGTACCAAGATAATATCAAGATATATCTGATAAAAAAAAAAAAAAAGTATATCCATGAATATTTGCAGTGCCTGTAACAGGTGTGTATAACAGATATTTACTTCATGAATGGAGTTTACTTTATATCTACATGAACTTTAGCAGTCTGAAGTAACTTCACCCTACAAATTTATTTCACTAGAAGTTAATATATAGGGTAAGACTGCCAGGCAAATCCTTTTAAATGTTGCAGGCAGTGCCTCCAAACCACACATTGATTCAATGAGTTCTTCTACATAACCTCTTTCTGAAAGGAGCTGATTACCTCTGCTTTCACCAGCTGCCACTGTGAGCACACAACAATATGTGAAAAGAAGAAAACAGCAATTCAAAACCACAAGGGAATCCAAAAAGCAAAAGTGATGAAAGCTGTAGATCGGGTTTCAGCCTATTTCAAGTTGCAGAATAAGAAGACTTACCACGTGTCTATCAGAGGGGAACTGGGGATCAAACATGAAAAGGGCCAGGAACTCAAAAAACATCTGGGGAAGAAAAAAAAAATCTGCTAAGAAAGGCATTAGAATCCAGTGGAAACCATGACCTTAGGCATGTTTTCAAAAATTTACAGGAAAACACAGTAGCAGCCAACAGTTCCTTACCAGCATTAAAGCTAGGGAGAAGCCACTAAGACAGCTGAAAAATAGCCTTTTATTGTCCATAACTGATGTCTTCAAAAACAACATGACAGGAATATAACAGCCCTGAGAAGGTGGTTGGTAGAAGTCATCAGTCAAAGAGCAAGGTGTAAACCAGTTATCCCTGCAGCTAAGCAGACACTTCATGAAAGGCTGTTTTCACCTCCACTGACCTTTTAGTTAAGGTAGCAGTGCTTGGGTGTACATGAACTAAAGGTGTCCCTGCAACACCGAGCTCAAAGACCAAAGGATACTTCAGGCCAGCAGAGATCTTGAGATATTTCTGGTCCAAACCCCTGCTCAGAGCTGGCTCAGTTGTGTGGTCAGAATAGGTTGTTCAGATCTTTAGGGTCTGGAAACCATCCAAGGAGGGGGACAGCACTATCTCCCCGGGCCATGGCCTTGCTGCCTAGCTGTGTTCATGGGGGGGGAAAAGAAAAAAAAAGAAAAAAAAAAAAAAAAAAAGCTTTCCCTTCTTTCAAGTTTCTCTGGCCTTGCTCAGTTTACTTTTTAATGTATTTTTCCCATTTGATGTATTTTTATAAGGACTGAAGATGTCTTGGTTATAACATCAGCTTTTCCAGTGGATGTCCTAAACTACAGGAATTCTCAGGCTGTTTGCTAATCCTGAAATCTGCTGATTTTATCAGGAACTCATAATTGCTATGTAAACACAGAAACAATACCATTCAACATCCATTCATAGATTTTATTAGTGATTCTGAGTTTAAATAAGTAATTCTGAGTTTAGACTGGATTTATGTCAGCTGCAGAGCATAATGCCTGACAGTAAAAAGTTCACCCAAAAATACTGTTATACAAATTTGAACGGACCCTATGTTTTGAGTCATGCAGCTGAAGAACCCTAGGCATCAGAGGATTAATAAATCATGACTGTCATAAATATCCATGTCATAAACATGACGTACAGAATCTGTAATCACCTTTATTTTGACTCTGATGTAAAAGCATGGGGCAAGATACCAGCTAACAAAGAGATACACTAAGGCAGTGGTTTGTCTGACAACCATATCTGATGACCATAACTCTATGCTGAAAATCAATATGGAAGATATTGACAGAAGACTGCTGAGGAGGTCATGGCAGCATCTTTGTGTATTTCCTTCCCTTGATATACACCGTTATTTATAACAGATGTAGGAGTATCACATATGCTTCAAATAATTTCCCCAGGACCCATATTTTATCTCTTTTCTCTTTCCCTCAAATTTTACATACATTTCAAGACCATAAAAATTCATTTCAGCCATTTAACTGCAATAGAACAGTGAAACCCACATTTTAAATATTTTTGAGAAGGAAGTTCATGGAAAGGGAGCAACATTAGCAGTGTAGTACTTCTGGCTGTCTTTGAATAGATTGAAGCTACTGTAGTGAAATGTTCAAGATCCACAGCTGTACTATTGTTGCTCTTGAATGCAACACAGAGAGGTGGTACAGCTAATTATTACCTTATTCACATTTAAAATGAAGTAGAATGTGGTTACAACAGCCTGCTGTTTGCAGTACAGTGATCTGCCCACAGTCCTCAATTTCTTTCTGCATATGAGATGACTCATGTTCTGGTCTCACTGGTATTCTTTAAATACCAGGTAAAAACTGAACTTGCTCTACAGATAATTTCAGATAGTGTTAGTAACTAGTTTTATGACACTCTCTTTTCGAAAACTGAGGAGGGAAGCTTTCATCAGGGATAAGATCTCATACTATTAGTCAGAGAATGGTTTTGAAGACAGAAATTAGTACTTGTACCACAGAAAGATCAAACTTCTCAATGTTAGACCACAGATAAACAATTGGAAACCTTACTTGATATAGCATAGGACTTCACGTCCTGTTCCCAATTATAAGCAGTCAGTATGTGTGGCCACTACTGAGCAGTATTGTACCTCTGAGGAATAGCATTTGTTCTTAGCATGCTGAAATTTCACATAGGTTACATGGTTATATCACAACTGCTGAGTTCTTTTGTACATTATATAAATGAAACCTAATCAGTATTAGCTCCCTTAATTGTGGGTCCTGAAATGAAACATAATTACAATGAATAATTTAACATAATTTAATTGGATCTTGGGAGTGCTTTTATATAAAGTGAGTATATATGACTATCTACAAAATTACATTCTGTCACTCGTTATTTACACAGAAGTGTAACTTGTGCATTGCCATAATTAAAGGCACAATAGCAGAAATATAATTGTGGCCAAAATCTTCACATGCTAGTATATTTTATAAAACGTTAATAACAAATCGACTGGAATCTGAATGGCTCTTCTTCCTGTCCCCTCCATTCCATCCCGTCCCTCTCCCCCCCCCCCCCCAAAAAAAAAAAAAAAAAAGGAAGAACTGAATTACTCATTCTGTTTTAAGTTGATTTTAATGGAAGACTCATTTGTTTTGGTCTTCTGCTGAAATTCTTTATGATTCATCGTATCCAAGTAAAATGTTTTCTTATTGCTCCCCCTTTGTGGTATTTTCTTCCCTCCTCACTCCCTTCTTGTGCTATTCTCCACCCCACCCCCAACAGGAAAAACAAAATTCTTGGTGATAAATAAATACGTAAAATAAAATATAAAGCATGGGATTGCCTGAAGGAAATGAAGCAGATCTTCTACCTTTCATAAGATGATGTTTAGCTTGCGCATAGACAATCTTTTGGATAGTGAAGACATGAATAAAGTATTTTTAATAATGTTGTGAATGACTTGAACCTGCAGAGGAAATTTTGACTGAGAGGTTAGTGAAGCAGGATACTGGTCAAGAGTTGGCTAAAGAACCTAAGAACAGAGAGTGATAAAAGCAGAAGTATCAAACTAGAACTGAAATATCCTCAGAAATTAGTTGAGGTGCATCTTTTTGTATTCACATTAACAGCCACAGCGTCAATTCAAGAGTGTCAACTCTCACCTTGAGTACTGCGTGCAGTTCTGGGCACCACAGTACAAGAAGGACATTAAACTGTTGGAGAGTGTCCAGAGGAGGGCGACGAAGATGGTGAAGGGCCTAGAAGGGAAGACACATGAGGAGCGGCTGAGGTCACTTGGCCTGTTCAGCCTGGAGAAGAGGAGACTAAGGGGGGACCTCATTGCAGTCTACAACTTCCTTGTGAGGGGGAGTGGAGAGGCAGGTGACCTATTCTCCGTTATCACCAGTGATAGGACCTGCGGTAACAGTGTTACGCTGAGGCAGGGAAAGGTTAGACTGGACATCTGGAAGAGGTTCTTCACTGACAGGGTGGTTGCACACTGGAACAGGCTCCCCAGTGAAGTAGTCACTGCACCAAGCCTGTCTGAATTTAAGAAGCGTTTGGACTGTGCACTTAGTCACATGATCTAAAATTTTGGGCAGATCTGTGCAGTGCCAGGAGTTAGACTTGATGATCTTTATGGGTCCCTTCCAACTCGGGATATTCTATGATTCAGTTAAAATAATAGAATAATAGAATCATTAAGGTTGGAAAAGACCTTAAAGATCATCTGGTCCAACCATCACCCTACCACCAATGTCACCCACTAAACTATTTCCCTAAGCACCAGGTCAAAACTTTAATTAATGATATTTTTATTATACAAAGCAGAGAGGCATCACCAACACAACTAATATAAGAAGCTGAAGCAATAAGCATGGAATTCAATCCAGCAAATTGAAATCACGTTCTTAAGAAATCTCTTGCTTACTAACATTATTTTCTTTTCTATAAAAATTGTTCACTACTGTATTATTTTTCTTACAAATACTGGAGAAATCAAGTGCCATGGAAGATGCAGAGGTCAGTCACTGATGGTGAGCAACTGAGCGGGCTCTGGGGAACAAGAATCACAAAAATGAATATGTACTATGAGCAATAGAGACAATGCAGGTCATGCTGATTCATGCTGGTTAAGACTGAGAGCAGCATAGCACAGATAGCTATGCTTCAAAGAAGAGGAAATAAAAACTCTGTGCAAGGACTGTAGTAGAGTACAGAATTTATTTAGTGTCACAAGCAAATAATTGATTTTATTAAGGTGAAGGCTGGATTCAAGAACTAGCTGCAAGAACATTGTTGGAAGGTGAAGGAAGGCAAATGTCTATTTCTGTTATGTGTTATTTCTTTACTTTGACTTTTTTTCTCTTCAGAAAAGTTGCCTTTTTTTTTTTTTTTTTAATTCCAGGAGAGGAGCGATTTATGTTATTTACTTTAAAACACTTAAAAGTGTGTTATATTACCAAATGAAATATTCTTTTTAAAGGAAACCTCAATACAGAATCTGCAATCTGACAATAAATAAATAAATAAATAAATAAAAATAAAAATAAAAGGCACTGTAAGACAAATAAACCTTGTTTTCACATGCAAACTATACTCAATGGACAAACCCAGTTCCCACAATTTATTCTTTTATTCCACCTATCCAGCTAAAACTGCAGCTTGATATACATAAAGGTTTTCCTACTTCTATATTTCTACTTCCTTCAATAAATACTTTCAGAGATAGAGGTAAATATATATTAATGATTGTATTTATAGATAAGTTAAATTGAAATTGGAAACCATTTCAGTTAGTATCATATTATGATTGGGCTCAATAATTCAGAATTTCTGTAATTCTGAATAAAATAAAATTAAAAAAAAACAAGTCTATTCCTTTTGTTCTTTTTTCTTGCCCTGTCAAACAGCCACTGACTTATTCATCGTACTGTGTTGCACATCACCCGGTTACAGACAGAACCAGATATAGTACTATTCTGTCTTCCACCTCAATTTTTCACATCAAGTTCTACTTCACTGGAGACCACTGCATATTTCTATTGGCAGGATAAGCCAATAACAATAAATATGAACAATTTCTTGGTGCTTTTGAAGGTGAAGAATAGACATTTCGACAAATTTTATTATTTCAACCAATTAAATACAATGTTAATTTTCTGGGCAATAAGTTTAAAATAAAAGTATATGTAGATCTTCGGTTATTAAAGGTCACTACTCTTACAATAAAACGTTGGTCTCTGGGCAAACCTTTACAGGAAACATCTGTAAGTGAGGTTAATGAAACATCATCTGATAACTGGCAAAAATAACCTCTGGTGACTGCAAGAGGTCACCACAGCTACCAAATTACAGTGAGCAGATACTGTTTGGAAACCTTGTTGCTTCAACAGAACCTTAGCTCTGTACATTTGGGCACCTTGCTCTTCAGCACACGTGACACCAGGAAATCCAGTATTTACTGAGAATAACTTTTGAAGTAAAATTCTTTTCCTCTTCCTCACCACCGTTCTCTTAAGTCTGGGGAGTGGGGTAGACTGTGCTTACTAACTGTGCACTGGTTTCAGTTTAAGGAGAATCAAGATAATAATGTAATCATCAAAGGTATGCAAAAAAAAAGTTTGAAAAATAAAGAGTTAAATGCTGAAGTAGGGATGAAAAATCAGCTGCCTAAGACCTGGTGCTAGGTCACCAAGCACTGCATATGTTACAGTAATCTGAGAGACCTTTGGAACACATATGGCAAATAGCAAAATATTTCCTTCCTAGTGGTAGCAGAGTTATTGGTATTGATTAAACAGTGGGAGAGGTAGCCAGTTGTTGCTAACATTAAACATTATTAAAATTATATAAAACAATCATTAAAACATAAAACACAACTCATACAATTATTAAACTTTTTTTTTTTTCTATATGTAAGTACTTCTAAAAGTTCTTACCTATAAAGAATTCTCCTGCAAAACCTGAGATGCATATAACAGACACTTCTTTGAGTAAAAAGCTTCTTTATGCTCTTTCCTACCATAGCATTTGGGATACATAGCTGTTTTTTTCACATGTATTCTTCAAGCACAGACACTGGCAAAAATAGAAAGTGTGCTTTCTCTTCATTTTTGTCTGAAATGTACTTTTCAATGACATCAGGTGATGTCAGCAGGGGGAGGCCAAATCCAGTACCCCACAAGTTTTGTCAAGGCTGCCACAGCTCATATTACCAGGTCTGATGAGTGGCAAGGCTGAACATGCTCTACCAGTGGGCACACACACAGAAACACACATATGCATACAATACATACATACATGTGAACATGGTTGGCCACACAAATCACCACAGGCAGACACACAGAGCACTCACAGCAGCAGCACCATCAGCTTCATCTGGCTGCTCCCTTTTACTGACCATGATCGATGTCAGTAGTGAGCAAAAAGTGCATGTAGATTTATGCAGAGGCTGGATGCCCCCAGAAGCTGGGCTCAGACACCCAGTCTGCCCAGTAGTTGCCCCTGGATCCCAGTCTCTCCCATAGCTAGATTTGTACATACAAGCCCCTGAGACCACATAGAACTCCAGTAGCTGGTACAGAGCGGTGCACACACACACACACTCACAGACTCACCTCACTCAGGGTAAGAGTTAGAAATGGAGCTCCGTAAGAAGACAGGACAGACTGAGCTGACCTAGTTCAGGGCATGTCCAGATCTACACACTGGCCAGCACTTTGCACATGCAAACCGACCATTTTATCAATTTATCCCTCTATTTTCCCATGTTTCCATTACCATAATCAGTCCTACGCTATCCTGAAAAAACCTTACCCTGCATCCCAAAATGTGCCCCTTACCCCAAGTGGTTGGAGATGCCCTGCAGAGCTGTTCCTGGTGACCCTCCTGAGATGGTTGTCCCCCTGCCCATGGGGCTGGGGCTCTCCTGGGGCAGCCCAGGAGGGTCAGAACAGGGGCTTGTTCCCATGGATGGAATACTGGGGTACTTCCTCCTGCTGTGGTGCCTCTAGGATCCTTCATGGGTGTGGAGAAGGCCCTTTACTGGGATGACGGCTCATGTGATGCCCAAGAGCAGACTGTGCTCTGCAAGATGCAGGCAAGATTTTTGTCACAGAACTTAGCATGCACTAGTGGGATACCAGCAGGACTAAAAAGCACACAGCCTTAGTGCTAGAATTTGTTGGCTGGGTGCCAGTTTTGTATTGCCTAGAATATAACTAAGAACTTCTCTACCAAATAACTTGAAGCACACTTTATTCTGAATTTCAACAAGTAAGTGAAAATCTTAACATGAACAGCCTATGTTAGGTCAAATAAAAGTCATTCTAAAAATCTGCTCAATGAAGTAAAATATTTCTCCAACACTTCTTCCTTTTATTCTGGTTATTTCTTTTATAAGTGACGTGCCAATCATAATGTGTGCCTAATATTGTAAAGAATATGCTGGGATTTGGATCTAGGAGTATCTTCATAACTTCAGATGCAAGTAGTCTACTTAAAAACTTTCATTTTGGGACTTACTCCATTTACCTTGTCTTCTGTGTGACGTCAAAAATATGTGTCCTTCAAAACAACTGTATGCATAAATAAACATAGAGCACATCTTGGTACTTTATTTAAAGCATGTTTTCTCAAAATATCATCTTACTGCTCATCAAGCTGTTTTCACAGCCATCAAGGCCATGACTAAAATGATTAGTGATCATTTTAGCAAACTGATTATCAAACTTTCCTATCAGTCAGATCATCTCATCAATAAATATAGAAAGGTAGACACTACAACAAACTATAAGTAAGTAAGTTAAGGTCTTGTAAAAGGATCATTTATGGCAACAGAAAGATTTGCTTGGACTTTCTGGACTGTGTATTGAACTAAAAGTCTTGTCAACATGAAATACCTACCAGAAGTAACAATACATCCATCCTGATAACTACATAAATTAACAGAACTGGTAACAAGACTCTGCATTAAAAGATTGCTCTGGAAGTTCATTATCCATGAAACTCTCACTTAGCGTCTTGAAAGTTTCTTTCTTTCTGTCCAAACCAATCACTTTAGAAAGCAATCTTTGCCAAATCTTAATCATCATCTCATCATTGCAACCACTGAAACCACTGCTATTGAAGTATCTAGAAGGAAAGGTTGCTAGGATTTGAGTGATTTTTAGTGTTTATGTTGCTTCAGTTCTACAGTCTTTATTCATAGCAGGAGCCTCTCTTTCACTATGTGTAAGGTGTTTTATTTGATCTTTTACTTCAACAGGAATATATCATCTAAATTTAAATAGAGACAATATGTGGAAAGACAATATACTCACTTCCATTTTCTGAAAATCAGATTATTTATTTGTATTAAAGTACATTAGGCATTCCCAGAACTGGATATTAGGTGTACTTCAAACTCCAGAAATAAGTAGCACCCTTAATCAAAACCACTCAACAGAGTGGTAGTAACTGAAGGAGGCAAAGAACAGATTCAAGCGAGAAGAGATAAAATTCACAGAAATACCAACAGCAAGCAGATTGGTTCTACAGTGCACTTTGTGCACTCTTTGTAATATTTTGGAAAGTATCAAAGCAATATCTACATATATTAGGAAGAAGGAAGAAAAATAAAATAAAATGTTTCACACTCTAGTCTGTGACTTCCATGAATTGTACCAGAACCTAATCCTTCACATTCACTTTTCTCTACATCTCAGTTTCTATACCTGTGATTTATTTACTACTTAGATTCCACATCACAGAAACTCAGAATCATAGAATGGTTTGGGTTGGAAGGGACCTCTAAGGATAATCAAGTCCAAATCCTACCCCTTCTGTGGACAGGAACATCTCTCACTAGATCAGACTGCCCAAAGACCCATCCAGCCTGATATTGAACACATTCTGTTAGGCTGTTAGAAGAGAAAAGCAATGAACAAAGCTTTTTGATAAAGCAAACTACATGCAAGAGGCAGGGAAGCTTACCATTTCTCACAACAGAAAACATTTTTTTTTTTAACATCAGAACTTAATAATTTTGTTCATCTTATTTGTAGTCCACATCAGACTTTCAAAACAGTCAGTGAAAGGTATAACTATTCCTTTCATAGATTAAAAGAATGGGAGAGAAAGATACTGAGAACAAAGGTTGAGGAGTTTAACACTGCTCCTGGAGAAATAGGAAGGGCTTTTTTCTCATGTGTTCTATCCTAGCTGCCACTTCTTTTGGCAAGATCAGCCAGACATGGAATTGGGTATCAATGGCAGAAAATAACAAAGAGCTGTTCCTCTCAGACATTAAGAACAATGTTATGTGACAAAGAAGTTATTCTACTTAAAAATTCCCCAGAATTTTCCAGAACTTTCTTCCAAAAAGAAAAACCAGAGTTCCCTACACTACACCAAATAATGACATTATTAGTACTGAAAATTATATTTTTTTTCTAACAAATTCTGCAGTCATGGCATTGTCTTTTTTTTTTTTTTTTTAAACTTGTTTCAAGATCTATAAGAATTTCTTTTCTTTGAATTCAGAATATATCTTCTCCAATACATGTTGTACTTCTGGATGTGAATGGCACAATGTCATTCACCCTATCCTGTCCTTTTCACTGAAGGTCTGACAAAGAGGAATTACATTTAAAGTTACTTTTGAAATAAATAGAAGATTGCAAAAGCGTAACATAAAAATAAAAATAAAAATAAATCGCCTCCAGTTACAGTGTACTTGCTGTCTTGTTGTCGTACTTTACACGAATTCTCTAGACAGAAGCTACTGTAGCAAAGTCTTTTCAAAACAACATCCTACAGAAAGTCATCTGTTTTAAATAGAGTGAGAAATATTCAGAAAAGTGAAGGTGTGCTTTTTTCCTAGTCATACATAATTTGCTTCTCTATATCTACTCCTGTGAACTGAACTTTAAGAAAGATACTGCAGATCATTGTGGCTACTTCGGGGAGAATGCTATAATATAATGATATAATATATTATATATATTATATATATAAATATATATATATATATAATATAATGATATAATATATATATACATTTATTTATCTCTTTTTTCAGCTGCAGGTGCAGTATTCCTCTTGTGACTTCCGGTCTGTGAAAGGTAAAAGAGCTACATTTAGATACTGAGAGGAGCAAAATAAACAAACAAGCAAAACAAAAAACAGAAGGTGGAATGGGTTGTGTGATAGGTGAAGTCCTTTCCGTGATATAAATTGTAACAGAGACAGAGGCTATGTGGTTATGCTTTCACAGCAGGCCTCCACCAAATGGATGAATTTCTAAATAAATAAATAAAATAAATAAATAAATAAATAAAGGAGGATTCACATAGTTACACTGATCTTAATCATATAATATTTCACATTCTTATCACCAGAGTCTGTTTTTCCAGTGTATTTTTCTCATAATTACCCCATGAAATTATAACATTGGGAAGTGGAAATGCTTGTACAGAAAGACAGAATATAAAATTTGCATGGAATAGTTTCAATCCATTGCATTTTAAACTGCAATGAATTAAATGTTTAGATGGATTTGGATTTTTTTAGGAAGGTTAAAACACTAGGTACATTTTTCAGTTCCAA
This sequence comes from Anser anser, assembly GCF_964211835.1. Lineage (NCBI taxonomy): Eukaryota > Metazoa > Chordata > Aves > Anseriformes > Anatidae > Anser > Anser anser. The sequence goes on from NC_139723.1 coordinate 15,539,188, forward strand.
ATCTGATCACACTACTTATCAAAATCCCAAAGTTTCCTGTCAAGATACCATTAAATAGTTCTTCCAGTATTTCTGCTCCCAATTATTAGCAAAGAATGCATATATTGACAAAGTACATTTACTCAGAAAACAGTTGAGGTCATGTTGGCAGTTGTTTATAAACTGACTGAAGCATTTAAATAGAAAGTCTTTGCCCTTAAATTACTTATTCCAGATGAGAGCATACTAAGGGAAAGATACATTGAGTGTGACATTTTGTGTAACTGTGACAACAGCAGTCTCACAGAACTTAAAAGAAGGAACTTCCTCATTCAATACTGTATTCCTCTGTGAAAAACTCAGAAAGAATCTGTCATATATTTTTATCCATCAGGGATCTTTGATGTAATTCCAACATAGATTGTGGAAGATGTTTCTTCCACTAATACCTGGAGAATAAAGTGAGTGCTATTTACAAATTATAGTGAAGAATTTTCTTAATGCTTCTAATGATTATCTTGGAACAAAGGAACAATTTTTCAAGGGCAAAGATATATTATGAAATAGGCATGCTGTATGAAGATCTGTTAGGAACATTACTGGTATTTTGAAAATGCTTGACTGTTCAGTCATAGTAGAGACACAAATTTCCTGATGAAATACAAATAAGAATATGAAAATTAAAAAAAAAAAAAGAAAAAAAGTAGGCATTACATCACAAATTGTAAGGTGGAGACTAAGAAGCTGTAAAAAGTCATTACATGAATGACATAATATTTTTGCATGGTCATTGACATAGAATGAGATTTGTGCTTAGTATTTTTCCCAGACACTCACTTTTGTTACATGTACTTAAGGTTAACTACGAAAAGGAGAAGTGATTCTTAACAATAAAAGTCTGTTGTTTATGGATTATAAGAATGATACATTTTATGTTTTCCACTTTTTTCCAGACCTGCGGAAAATAAGTCAGAGCAGTTTTGCATGACTCTCACCAAGCTGTGGTAGCATGTGATTTCAGCCACTGAAATGAGCTTCTTCAGACTCTAATTTACCAGTCAAAATGCTTGCCTTATTTCCTGTATAGATTCCTCCATGCTGGATTAGATTTTTTTTTTTTTTTTCCCTGAAGGAGTTGTTGCTGCTTTTAACAACAAAACAAAACAAAACAAAACAAAACAAAAATCTATCAATGAGACAAATAGAGGAAAATAAACTAGACATGAAAGTTCTCCTTTGGTTGTTGTTGATCTATGCATATTCAGAGTTTATAAAAAATGTGCATTCCGTGTTCCTTTCTTTTATTTTTTCTGTTTCTAGAAAGTTATTGGAAACTATTTCAATAATCTTTTAAATTCAGAAAGAGAAAGAGCAAAATAGAAATAAACATTGTCTTTGGGACCAGGTGAGTATTAGGAAGTTTCAGACAGAAGAATGAGCTCCATTTTGGAAAGCTGAAACAAACTTTACCCAAGAGACACATAACAAGACAAAACAAAACAAAACAAAACAAAACAAAATGAGTAAAGAAAAAATACTAGCAACTAAAAGAAGATGACCTTCTCCAAAAGTTGTATTTTAACTTCAGCTTTTTCTACACTGAAATGTGTGTAAATGTTTTTGAATGAAATGGTATTCTCTTGCTTTTAACAACCTGTGTGTGCTCTTTCAAACTTGTGCAACTTTTTTTTTTTTTCTTTTTTTTTTTTTTTTCTCTTAAAACAGAGATCCTTAATAATGACCAGTTGTTCTATCCTTTGCCTTTTCTGGAATAAAGCCATCCAAGCATAAAAGAACTTATTAAATATTGCTACAGCATGTAGCATGTACATTAATATATAGTCTCAATAAAGAATGCCAGCAGAGCCCAGCAGCTTTGAAAAGTATCTATTCATCAACTCTGTATGTTGCATATCTGCAGAGGAAAAGAAAAAAAAAAAGAAAAAAAAAAGCCTCTCGGTTTCAACAAGTGCACATCTGCTTCAGAAAAAGTCTCAGGCTGGAATTGCAGAGCATCCCCTTTGAGCCAACACAGCAAACATCTACCTAGACAAAATCACAGTCTTTATACAGGTTAAAGGCTCTGAAGACACTTTCAGATATACTGAAAGTTTGTTGCATTTTTTTTTTTCTAAGAAAGTGGAGCCCATTCTTCTGGCTAAAACTTTATAGTTTTGTAATTTATAGTACAGTATAGTGCTATAATCATTTAATCCAAAAAGTGTAATTTCTTTCAGTTTTGTTCTTTCTGTGAATATAAAAGATCTTTGATATACAAGCCACCTTACCCACAGAATTAATGTTTTGAGTAAACATTTTGACACATTGAAAGTTGTTCTGCAGAAAATTAACTAGATATCTAAACAAAATACAAAATATGTAAAATGTTAGCAACATTAGAAAATTAAATATTATGCAAGAGTTAAAGAATAATTTTGCAAAGCCAAACTGAGTAATTTACAGAAAGACCAAAAAAGATCTTGGATAGGGACTATATACATGGTTTCACAGATAGTTTATCACAATGTGGATATAGAGAGAACTGAAGAAACTAATTCTTTTCTTATTATGATCTTATGTCTTATGTATGTCTTATTATGATTTTTTCACTGCACCGGAGCAATGATTTATTTTTTTTTGATGCAGTTTTAATGTACACGTATATATGTATATATATATGTAAATTGGTGTTTGATGCTACCATCTACAAAGCTCTATTGTTTCCATTCATTGTTTCAATAATTTCACTGGAGTTGTGCAAACGAATAATCTGTTTTAACCCTACTTTATCCAATTTGATCAAAGAATTGCCATACATGATTTATAGGAAATATTATCCCAGATCCAGCTTGCAAACCTCATTAAAGCAGTACACGTCTGTATCTTCTTCAGGTTCTACAAAAAAACAGCCGAATGATACAGATATTTAGCCAATAATTTGCATAAGATTTATTTTTGCACAACAAATGAAAGAGGCTTTTGAAAAATCCTCTTCAAAAAACTGATGCCTACCCTTGTAAGTATTGATGGTTAACAGCTAAAAAAGGAGTACTCAGATAAACTCTGGCCTCCTAAAACCCTTTAAAATTTGACAACTAACATTTAGTTCCAACAGTGTAGTCTTATGACCTCGGTATTATCACATAGAAGTTCATTGCTCCCCAGCTTGAAGAAGACAGCATTATTACTTTTCACTAACATTGACTACTTCTTTAAACAAAATAAAGTACATTAAACAACCTTTCTATATAGCTCATCAGTTTGCTTTGCTAGGCGAAGTGTATTTAAATGATTTTACATGCAATTCAATAGGCAGGTAACTACAGTGGTTTTTATAAACATGCTATTTATTTCCAAAATCCAGCAGATGAGTCTATAGAGATAATTTTAGCTGCGTTAAACTAGTTTTTCAAACACTCATTAAAGGAAAAAAAAAAGACAAAACACATAAAAAGTACTTTTTCTTAAATTTAATAACTTATCTGGTTCTTCTTGTACACTGTGGTGTGTGATATCTGACACTCTAGGAGTACATGTGGATTGAAGAGCTTATTATCCATTCCCATGTATAATTAATACTGTGCTATTATTGCTATAGCTTTATATAACTCAGCACAGTGTCTCATGAAGATATAATTGTTTAGTAATCAGAGTTAATGAGTATAAAAATTCAATATTTTCTTGTCACTGTGTACTACAGTTTTCTTTTCATTGCCAGTATTCTTCAGCTAATTATCTTCTGCAAACATTCTGGAGGAGAATATATTTAGGCAGTTTTAAAGTGTATGAAAGTACAGATAAAATACATTTTGCACATATAGAATGGGAAAGCTTTTGGAAAAAATGTTTGCTTTTAAGTCACCAGTGTGGGTTTAGTAGGCATAACTAGCAGTTTAAATTGGAACATATACCCACACTAAGCTGCAGCACATGTATACACAGATTTTATTTGGTCCAAGACCCTGTCTTTTGAGCTATGGTCAATATGGTACATATGACTCTCCAGAATATTGAAAAAGTCTCCCTGTTTTTTTTTAATTTATTATGCCTTTAACATTAATCAAAGTAAGTAAGACAAAAGCATAATATGGATCAAATAGCCAAGATGCTTAGTTATAACTCAAAAACCACAAACCAATAAAAAAGTTAAATTAAATTAAATAAAAAAAAAAAAACCGCACTTGGTAAAAACAATGCAGGAATGGCTACTACAACTTTTGGCCACTGTGGCTGGAACAAGAAGCAAGAGATTCACTACAGAAAATTCTGTGAAATAGGAACTGCAAGCATAATGGACTATAATCTGTATTACAATATAACAATATCCGTATTAAGCAATAAATTAACATGATCTGCGTAACAAGATATCTTCCTTGCAGAACTGGTAAACAAACAAACATTTATTTACTTAGTTAGTTATTTTAAATAAGAAAGTACATAAAACTACAATTTACCTTATATTTACAAGTACTGCAAAGTCTGACTGGGAGAAAAGAAAAAAAAATATATAATAATAATAATAATAATAATCTGTGTTGTACTAAACTCAAAACTCAGACAGAAATACCATGAAAGACATTCCACAGTAATGACAAAAGTGTGCTGTTGAGGGAGCAGATGTAAAAAAAAGATAGAGTAAAACTGCCCATTCCATATTCTATTTTGGTCAGTTAACAGTCAAACACTTAAATTTTAAATTATTAATATTAGAAAGAAATACATTTCTTTTATCCAATTACACTAATTGTTAATACTGTTATTGTCTTAAATGTACTAATGTAGGAAATCTTTCCAAACTATCTTTGCTACATAATATAATATGTTGATTTTTTTTTTCCTTTTCTTATTCTCAGCTCACTTTTAGGAATATTTTCAGAACAATACTGCCATTCATCAAAGTTATTATTTCAGTTCAGCTTCAGTTAATAGTTCTCATTGTTATTGGTAGTGTTTTTTTGTTTGTTTGTTTCCCCTCACCCCATCCCCCCATGGAAAATAGAGTAGTTCTGTTGCCATTTCACAAACTGAGCATATGAGAGACTGTAGGATATGAGAGACTGTAAATGATTTGGGTTGTCACTCACCATAAAGAAAATATGTGTCTTGGTGTGGGGCAAAACTGACTTACTGTGGTGCAAAACTCTCAGTCATCTTTCCTTTGGAGTCTAATCTCCTGAAACTGTCAGAGATGAAAAAATTGGGCTTTCCTATGAAGACATGTCAGATCCTCCAAAAATGTACCATGGAAAACTCAACACATGCTTCCTCTGGGCTGATTATGCTAATTTTGTCCTAAAAACAGACAATCAAATAAACAAATTATTTTCTTCCTTTTGAAAGATATATCTCTTCTGTTGATTTGATGTACAAAGAAAGGCTATCTCCAGACTTTATCTTAAACTTCATTCTATCTATATACTAATTTAATAGAGATAATTCCTTCCTTTTTTTTTTTTTCTTATTTTTTTTTTTTTTCAAGAATGAGCCATTTTAAGAAGCTGAATAACTAATTTGTAGATAATTTCTACAAACCTTGTTGTGGCTGGTTGTTAAGACAGTGCTTTTAGATCCACTGAAAAGAGACAGCATACCATTCTAAAATTTCCACAGTTAATCTATGGAAGTAAGCTTGTTTGGCTACGCTGTGTTTGACAATATTTCAAGTCTTTCTCTAATGGATGTTCCAATAGTTTAAAGAATTGAAGCAGGTGGAGGGCTAACATAATCCTCTTTCTTCTCAAGACTTCTCCAGTCTTCCAAAATTTGCAAGTTTTATGTTTTGTTTGTTGGATTGATTGATTGATTTTGGTTTGGTTTGGTTTGGTTTTTGTGGAAACACAAAAGTAAAATGACAAAGCATATGCCACTTCGTATACTGAGCCTTGGAGTATGAGTGCTTGCTGAAATCTTTCTGGAGTCAAAGATTCTTCAGCTCCACAGTCCTCCTGCCCCTCCACCCTACTCTCTCCCCTAAAAATAAGTAAATAAATAATATATATATATATATATATAACATTTATAAATATGTTGCTCACTATAATAGTAAGAATTCAAAAAAATAAATATTTCTGTACTGATGATTGTTTCATGTTAAAAAGTTGGGATAACATAAGACTCTAAAAACAAATAAACATAACATTCTGCTAGACACCTACAAAATTACAATTGGATTGATTCTTGTATTTGTTTTTATTTCCAAAGTGTATTTCATTAATTTTTTTTTGTTTGTTTGTTTTTAGTTTGCTACTTTTCATCTGATCATAAACATTTAGACCAAGATTCTTCTGAGAAGATTTCGAAATTTTTTTTCTTCTAGAAAACATTTTTTATTTTGTTTATCAGAACAACAATTACAGGAGTCACTATAGAAATACTTGGTCAAGTAACTATTCAAATTATGCAAAAATTGAATTATTTACAGAATTTTGTAGGATTACAACAGAATGAATAATTGTCAATAATTGTGATTAATTTTAAGTATGTATGGATGTTGTATCATGCTTATCTGATGATTCCTCTGATTACTTTAAGTATTCTTATGAGGAAGAAAACAAGCAGCGCATAGTTACATAAAACTAGTCACTTGAGGATTGACATGAAAATTCTAAATTATGAATCTGCCTGCTTATTCTTTACATCAGGTCTAACGACCGGTGCAATACCTTTTAAACTGATAGCGTAGAAACTTGGATACAGATGCTAAGCATGTGTAATTAAGGATAACTCCACTGGTTTACTCACTATTGATTCACACTTATTTATTAGAATAAAAAAAATGAATCTGATCAACCAAAGTTAAAATTTCATAGTTATAGGTTGAATGTGTCATTTTGGTAGCACCAGTTTACATACATTGAAAACTCAGATTAACTGTTCTCAGAACATTTTTAAGCCTTTGTCTATCTCATTGTTTAGGCATAACCCATACCATTTCGAATAGGATAGCATTAAGATAAGCAGAATAGTTCATTAAAACAAGACTAATTTTAAAAGGAAATTTTGAATGTTACTTAAGGTAAGTTTGAAATAATAAAATGTTCTGTTCTTATATGAATTTTAATCTAAATATACAAGTTTAATATTATTGCCATACTTTCCACCCTGGATACTGCTCTTCGTATTGCAGAGGGCTGCTTTGGTTATAAATTTATGTAATCATACCTAGTGATGTGGCTAAAGTGGCATAATTAAATAGAATTTTATGCATTTCTTACTCAAGATGTAAGATAACTCTTTTATGTACAGAATGCACATATAATATAGATGCTTAGTGTGATTATTAATAAAACAAACAAACAAAAATCCCCACAAAATTAATTCAAAGAGAATATAAAAGCTGAACTACTGTTTAGTTAATGGTTTACCGTCGGTATAAATTGGGCATTTTCAAAAGATGGAAAAATGCTCCCTGAAATTGTCCATAAAACATTTATTTTATTATTATTTATTTATTTATTTATTTATTTATTTATTTATTTTTACAACAGATTTTTGTGGCTGTAGACACGAGTACACAGGAAGAGGAGACTGTAGTGAAAGTGACCAGTTCAGCCTGTCACAGCACCAAAAACAGCATGGAACTGGGCCCTTTTGATGATTAGATCTCACATTCTGAATTGGAGATGGTCCTTCTGTGTCACTGGAGGAACAGTTTAGGTGCCCAAAACCTTTCACAAATGATACCCCTGGAGAAGTAACACAGCCAGATCTTTTATCTGAAATTGACATATAAAAACAGGATGCAGAACTAATAAATATTGGATTAACCTGTAGACTCTGAATGCAGGTTTTGAATATCCTAAACACCAGTTTGTGTTTTGTTTGTTTGTTTGTTTGTTTGTTTGTTTGTTTAATTGGGAACTTCAACTAATTCACTAAAAGACTCTTATATATTTCTTTTGGGCAATGTTAAATCACCAGGCCTCTAGGTAAAGTATAAAACAGCTTTCTTTTCTCATGTTTTTACCTGTATGTGAAACAAAAAAAGAAGAAAAATCTTTTTCTTCTAACAGTAGTTGCCAAAATTGAACACCATGTCTGAACTTAAATGCACTTTGCGTTGGCTTCTATTGCTTTGAATATATATATATTAAAAAAAAAAAAAAAAGTAAATCCAGGAAGAGATCTTCAATAGCTATGCTCTGCCTCATGAAATAAAATACAAAATAGGTGTATAGTGTAAGTATATTGAATTTTGGTCAACAGAAGTGCTCTTGTTGTCTACATGCTCTCAAGCTAACCACTGAAAGTGGTGGGAGCATAGGGACTATAGAAATCAAACACCAATAGGACAGAAAATGAAGAGAGTCCTCCAAGGCCAGAAGGATCAATGCTCTTTACAAGCAGACACACTATATAACTCTTTCTCACAAAACTGAACTAGACTTGCAACAGAAATAGCTACTTTTCTTGGCTTTGCCATGTTTTATTCTGTATTAGATGACCATGCACATCTGTATTAGAATATTTCATTAATTTTAAAGGAACTTTCCTTCAGTTTCCATGTTGTATTGCTTTCTATGCTGGTTTTGGCTGGGTTAGAGTTAATTTCCTTCACCTTAGCTCTTACAGTGCTGTGTTTTGGATTTGTGATATAAACCTCTGTTCCTAACATACCAAAGATTCCATTGTTGAGTGGTGCTTGCACAACATCAGGGCCTTCCTTGTGGAGCACTGCACCAGTGGAGCAGCGGGAGGGGACACAGCCAGGTACAGCTGAGCCAGAATAACCAAAGGGATATCCCATACCATCTGACATTATGACTATCAATAAAAGCTGGAAGGAGAAGGAAGCTGGAAAAAGAAGGAAGGAGTAAAGGGGCATTCAAGTTATGACATTTCTCTTCCCAGGTAACCATTACACATAACGGAGCCTGCTTTCCTGGAAATGGTTGAACATCTGTCTGCTGATGGGAAATAGTGAATTAATTCTTTATTTTGCCTTGCTTTTCTACACAACTTTTATTTTACCTATTAAATTGTCTTTGTTTCAGCCCATGACTTTTCCTACTTTTACATTTTCAGTTCCCATCCAACTGTGGGCAGGAGCAGCTGTGTGGAGTCCAGCAGGCTGTCAGTTAACTCACAACACCTTCTTGCACATCTTGACTAAAATGCTCTTACAGTCAAAACTTTGTTTCAGTGTCCAAACTGATAGGTCTTACATATGGTCATAACCAGGAATAGCTTGGTATTATAAAAATGTAACCTATGTTTTGGCAACTAAGAACCTATATTTGAAAATTAGAAAGGTTGTAATGTGATGTTGTTGACACTATTTGGGCATCTGTAGGATTATCATGACTACCAATTTCTTTACATGGAGAAAAAAAAAATAAATCATATTCTATTCCACTCTACTTGTCTGTCCTTCAGTTGCACACTGTCACTCACACATCTTGCTAGATTTCACAAAGATGTGAAACTCTGATTAAAAGATTTATCTGTTAAGTGGGGTGACTCAAGGGGTACAAGGAATTTGCCAGCATATGCAGATTAAAAATCAGGAAGGCCAAAGCCCAGTATGAGCTCAACCACATCACTATGGTTAAAGATAACAAAAAATGTTTTTATAAATATATTAATGTCAAGAGGAGGGCCAAGGAGAATCTCCATCCTTTACTGGTCACAGGGGGGAACATGACTACAGAAAATAAGAAAAAGGCTGAGGTTCTTAATGCCATCTTTACATGTGTCTTTACTTGCCAGACCATTTATCCTCGGAGTACTCAGCCACCCAACCTGGAAGTCTGGGACAGGAACAGAAGAAAACCCCACAGTTCAGGTGGCAAGAGTTACAGACCAGCTGCTCCACTTGGACTGTCACAAGTCCATGGGGCCAGATGGAATCCATCCAAGGGTGCTGAGGGAAGTGGCGGATGTGATTGCTGTGCTGCTTTCCATCATCTATCAGCAGTCATCATCATCCGGGGAGGTCCCATATGACTGGAGACTTGCTAATGTGATGCCCGTCTATAAGAAGGGTCTTAAGGAGGACCTGGGCAACTGCAGGCCTGTCAGCCTGAACTCAGAGCCAGCAAAGGTGATGAAACAGGTCATCTTGAATGTAATCACACAGCACATGTGGAACAACCGGGTGATCTGGCCCAGTCGGCATGGGTTCATGAAAGGCAAGTCCTGCCTAACAAATCTCATCTCCTCCTGTGACCGGGTGACCCATCTGGTGGATGACAGGCTGTTGATGTAGTCTACCTAGAATTCAGCAAGGACTTTGACACGGTCTCCCACAGTATTCTCCTGGAGAAGCTGGCAGCCCATGGCTTGCACAGGTATGCTCTTTGATGGGTTAAAAACTAGCTGGACAGTTGTGCCTAGAGAGTGGAGGTGAGTGGAGTGAAATCCAGCTGGCAACCAGTCACCAGTGGTGCTCCCCAGGGGCTGGTGTTGTGGCCCAGACTCTTTAAGATCTTTATTGATGATTTGGATGAGAGACTTGAGTGCACACTCAATAAGTTTGTAGATGACATCAAGCTGGGGGAAAACGTTGATCTGCCAGAGGGTAGGAAGGCTCTCCAGAGGGACCTGGAAAGGATGGATTGATGGGCAGAGGCCAATGGGATGAGGTGATGAGGTTCAACACGGACAAATTCTGGGTCTTGCACTTTGGTCACAACAACCGATCTGGATAGGCTGGAGCGATGGGCTGAGGTCAACTGTATGAAGTTCAACAAGGCCAAGTGCCGGGTCCTGCACCTGGGGCGCAACAACCCCAAGGAGAGCTACAGGCTGGGAGATGAGTGGCTGGAAAGCTGCCTGGCCGAGAAGGACCTGGTAGTATTGGTTGATAGTCGGCTGAATATGAGCCAGCAGTGTGCTCAGGTGGCCAAGAAGGCCAACAGCATCCTGGCCTGTATAAGAAGCAGTGTGGCCAGCAGGTCTAGGGAAGTGATTGTGCCCCTGTACTCGGCTCTGGTGAGGCCGCACCTCGAGTACTGTGTTCAGTTTTGGGCCCCTCGCTACAGGAAGGACATGGACGTGCTCGAGCGAGTCCAGAGAAGGGCGACCAAGCTGGTGAGGGGTCTGGAGAACAAGTCTTAGGAGGAGCGGCTGAGGGAGCTGGGCTTGTTCAGCCTGGAGAAGAGGAGGCTCAGGGGCGACCTTATTGCTCTCTACAGTTACCTTAAAGGAGGCTGTAAAGAGGTGGGGGTTGGTCTATTCTCCCACGTGCCTAGTGACAGGACAAGGGGGAATGGGCGAAAGTTGCGCCAGGGGAGTTTTAGGTTGGATGTTAGGAAGTACTTCTTTACCGAAAGGGTTATTAAGCATTGGAACGGGCTGCCCAGGGAGGTGGTGGAGTCACCATCCCTGGAGGTCTTTAAAAGACGTTTAGATGTAGAGCTTAGCGATATGGTTTAGTGGAGTACTTAGTGTTAGGTCGGAGGTTGGCCTCGATGATCTTGAGGTCTCTTCCAACCTAGAAATCTGTGAAATCTGTGAAACCTCATGCAATGCTACAGACTTGGGGCAGAGTGGCTGGAAAGATGAGCAGAGGAAAAGGATCTGAAGGTGTTGGTTCATGCTTGCCTGAACATGAACCAGCAGTGTGTCCAGGTGGCCTAGAAGGCCAATGGCAACTTAGCTTGTATAAGGAATAGTGTAGCCAGCAGGACGAGAGAGGTGATCATCAGTCTCTCTGTACTTTGTTCCGATGAGACCGTACCTCGAGTACTGTGTTCAGTTTTTGACCCCTCAGTACAAGAAGGATGTCGGGGCCCTGGAGCGTGTCCACAGAAGGGCTATGAAGCTGGTGAAAGGTCTGGAGCACAAGTCCTGTGAGGAGTAGCTGAGGGAACTGGGGTTGTTTAGTCTGGAGAAGAGGAAGTTCAGGGGAGACTTTATTGCTCTCTGCAACTACCTGAAAGGAAGTTGTGGGGAGCTGGGTGTTGGCCTTTTCTCTCAGATAACAAGCAATTGGACACGGGGGAATGGATTCAAGTTATGCCAGGGAAGGTTCAGGTTGGAAATTAGGAGAGATTTATTCTCAGAAAGGGTGGTTAGGCATTGGAACAGGTTCTCCAGGAAAATTGTGGAGTCACTGTCCCTGAGGATGTTCAAGGAAAGTTTGGACATCGTGCTTATAGACATAGTTTAGTGGGTGACGTTGGTAGTACAGTGATGGTTAGTCCAGATGATCTTGGAGGTCTTTTCAAAGCATAATGATTCTATGATTCTGTAATTCTATATCCTCTCCAAATGGATTTCACTATTTTATATTTTAGAAAGGTCATCTATGGTTCATAGACTAAACTCTTTTCATGTGGATTGAATATGATGTAGATTCTCTTTCAGGATTTCTTAAAAAAAAAAAAAAAAAAAAAAAAGGAAATATGTTTCTATGGATGATAGGGCCAGAAAAGAAATGTTTAAGCTGCCACAAAGGTGGTAATATATGTTAGTACTCTTGAAAACCTATCATTCTAAGTCAGAAAAGCATTAAAATGATGAAAATTGCAGAAAAACAATGAAAGAGAAGTACTTTCTTCATGGTTTATTGCAAGCTTATCCAGGTTTGTACACATGTTTGTCTTTAACAACCTCACTTTCATTCTAACAAAAAGCAAAGCAAAAGTGGCTACTGAAATTATTCTTTTGAAAGAAATAAAACTCTTACATCATAGTTAAGATTAGTTTTGTTTTAAAGATAAGAGACTCCTAACACATATTTGAGTTTCACTGGGTCATACTCTGAAGAAAAGGAAGAATATACGCTACATCTACCTAATACATTTCCAATTTCATAAGTCTGAACAAGTATGTCATGCCAAAGGATTAGAAACAACTTATTAGAAATCACAAATGTGATGAAACTCAGTAGTGGCAAACAGCCACGACAGTCATAGTTGGTTAAAACCTTAGCTAATGACAAAGAATCCTATGTTTTTAAGTGACAGATTTATGCAGACAGTGGTGATATTTCTGAGCTAGTACTGGTCTTCTCACATCTATCAGGACTTATGATTTCTCACATAAATTTTTTGCAAAGTGTCCTGTAGAAGCCAAATAATTTGTGACAGGCATATCTGTAAATATGTGGTATTAGAATTTATGCGTATTAGAATTTATAATGCTCATTAACAAAGCTATCTTTAGGGAGGAAGAATCCTTATGGAAAAGAAAAGGCTTGTAAGAAACTCATTAAAGTAATTTATGATGTCAGTATACACATTTTCTCTTTGTGCCTGCTGTAGTAAAGGAGCCACTCCCCAGTTATTACAGTTGAAATGGAGTGTCATTCTGAGGGCAGATTGAACCTTTTATTTTTCCCCTTCCATATCATTGAAGATATTCTTTAATTGCAGAAATAATTCATAGAATTTAATTGATCCTTTTTACCATATAAACAAATTCCAAAAAGGAAATTAAACAAAAGACAAAAATTATTTGCAGTAAGAAATGCATTGATATGGTTTTCCACGAAGCGACTTAAACTGTTAATTATGATGTCATTATGAGTCACATATCCACAGAGCAAGTGTTTTAGCAACCTGTAAGCCTGAAAGAGATAATAATATAGAATGAACAGTTACCACACAGTCATAGCATAACTGAGGTTAGAAGTCACTTGTGGAGACCATCTAGTCCAACTCCCCTGTCTAGAGCAGGGTCACCTATAACAGTTTGCTCAGGACAAAGTCAAATCAGGTTTTGAATACCTCTGTGGATGAAGACTCCACAACCTTTCTGGACAACCTGTGCTACTGCCTGATCTCTCACTAAAATATTTTTCCTGTATTTCAGCTTGTGTCTGTGGCCTCTTGTCCTGCCACTGGGCACAAATGAGGAGAGTCTGGCTCCATCTATACTTCCCACATCAGGTATTTTGAAAAGGACAAAATTTCCCTGAACCTTCTCTTCTCCAGGCTGAACTGTCACAGCTCTCTCAGACTCTCCTCATACGACAGATGCTCCTGTCCCTTCAACATCCTTGTTTTTTTATTTTTTATTTATTTTTATTATTATTATTTTTTTTTTCCACCCGACTCTCTCCACTATATTTATGTCTCTCTTGTACTAGGGAACCCACAGTTGTGCCTGGAACTCCAGATGTGTCTGTCTCACTGTGCAGAGGAGAAGGCAACACTCCTGTTAATGCAATTCAGGAAACTGCTGGCCTCTTTTTCTGCAAGGGTGCATTGCTGGGTCACAATCAACTTATTGTCCTTGGGGATCTCCAGTTTCTTCTCTGCAAAGCTTCTTTCTGGCTGGCTGACACTCAGTATGTATTGGTGGCTGGAGTTATTCCTCCCTAGGTGCAGAACTCTGCATCTCCCTTTTGTTGATATTCTTGAGGTTGATTTTGTCCCATTTCTCCAGCCTGTTAAGGACTCTCTGAATGACTGCACACCCCGCTAGTGCCACTCATCCCAGTTTTGAATTATCAGCAGACTTGCTGAGAATGAACTCTGACCCTTCATATAAGTCATCAATAAAGATTAAAAACTGTATTGCACGCCATATTGACACCTGGGGTACTCCACTAGTGACTGGAATCAAGCTGGACTTCATATTACTGATCACAACCTTCTGAACTCTGTTCGGCCAGATTTCTATTTACCTCACTGTCCACTTGTCTAAACATTATTATCATAGCCCAGACAGCTATGAGGATGCTACGAGGAGCAGTGTGAAACTGTTACTATAGTGGATGAAGATAACCTGTGCTCTCTCCCAATCAAACTAGTCTTCTCATCCTAGAAGTCTATCATGTTGATTGGGCATGATTTCCTCTCCATAAAGTAATGCGGACTTATTCCTAATCACCTTCTTGCCCTTTATATATTTTGAAATGGTTTCTGAAATTATTATTGTTATTGTTTTTGTTATTGTCATTGTTATTGTTGTTGTTTTTTTTTTATTATTGTTGTTATTTATTTTCCCTGTGACTTAGCGTAGGCTGGCCAACCCTAGATCTTCTTTTTTACCACTCTTGAAGATGAATGACTTCTGCATTTTTTCCAGTTTTCAGAAAACTCCACAGATCACGACGACCTCTCAAAAGTAACTGAGAGTGCCCTTACAATGATATGGGCCAGCACCTTTAGGACTAGTGGGTTCAACATGTCAGGTCCCTATGGCCTCTTCTATAACAATTTTGTTTTAAGTATTGCCTGATTTCATCATCCTCCACCAAGGGCAATTCTTTGCTCCAGACTTCCATTTTGGTCTCAGTAGCCTGGGATAGCTAAAGGACAGTTTTACCAGTAAAGGCAGGTAAAGAAGTCATTAAATCTATTCTATTTCAGAAATTCCTGTCTTGCAGTAAATTTGTGTTTCTTTTGGTGGAGAAATCAGCTTTCCATATGTTGCTCTCTTCCTCCATTTATCCACTATGGAAAGCTGTGCAGAGGAAAAGAATTTGGAGGTGCTGGTAGATGTTTACCTGAACATGAGCCAGAAGTGTTCCCAGATGGCTAAGAAGGCAAACGGCATCCTGGCTTGTATCAGGAATATTGTAGCCAAACACAGCAGAGGAGTCATTGTCCCTCTGCACTCTGCTCTAGTGAGGCTGCACCTCCAGTACTGTGTTCAGTTTGGGCCCCCTCAGTACAAGAAGGAAATTGAGGCCCTGAGGGGGTGTCCAGAGAAGGGCTATGAAGCTGGTGAAAGGTCTGGAGCACAAGTCCTGTGAGGAGTAGCTGAGGGAACTGGGGTTGTTTAGTCTGGAGAAGAGGAGGCTCAGGGGAGACCATATTGCTCTCCACAGCTACCTGAAAGGAAGTTGTGAGGGGCTGG
The DNA here is from genome assembly GCF_964211835.1 of Anser anser. Classification (NCBI taxonomy): domain Eukaryota; kingdom Metazoa; phylum Chordata; class Aves; order Anseriformes; family Anatidae; genus Anser; species Anser anser. The sequence continues at coordinate 15,554,920 of NC_139723.1, forward strand.
ATGTTGGCCTCTACTCTCAGATAACAAGCAATAGGACACGGGGGAATGGATTCAAGTTGTGCCAGGGAAGGTTCAGGTTGGAAATTAGGAGAGATTTATTCTCAGAAAGGGTGGTTAGGCCTTGGAACAGGTTCTCCAGGAAAGTTGTTGAGTCACTGTCTCTGGCAGTGTTTAAGGAAATGTTGGATGTGGAACTTATGAACATGGTTTAGTGGGTAATATGTGTGGTAGGGGGATGGTTGGACCAGACAGTCTTGGAGGTCTTTTCCAACCCTAATTATTCTATGATTCTATGATATATTCCAGGAAAGATTTACAATATTGTAAAATTAATGAGATGATGTATTTAACTAGTTAATGTCAAAGAAAATGGTATATTGATGTCACTTCAATTAATTGCAGGTAGCAAAGATAAGCAAGGAACAAAAATATAAAATCAAAGAAGACTCTTGTTACTGTGCTAATTACATATCTTCAATATATGAATATATTTCTTTGAATTGGATAAATTATGTTTGTTAAATCATAGAAAACAGTAGTTAAGCATTTAAATTACACCAATATATTTCAACGTGATATCTGTAAAGCATTTGAGAGCTTGACACAGGACGTTCCTGCCTAATTTAACCACTGGACTGGAAGTAACACACTAGAGATATCAGACCTACTTGTCATGTGAACACAAACATGACACTTTCGGGTTTGACCTAATATCTCCACTTCATATGGAGTTACACTGATAACATTTGTTTGGAAGTTAACTACATCTAAATACTGTGTTTTATGTCATGATATCTGTTCTTGGAGTTCTTCCTGGCATATGGAAGGCTACCTGCTTACAAGTGTCATTTCTGTGAGACTGTCAGACAATATAAATACCATCTCTTTTTGTGTGATGGACACAAAAATCAATGTGTTAGGTTAAGTAATTAAGTGATAATTAAGTGAACACACACACACACACACACACACACACACACACACAAAAAAGAAAATTAAGTGAACACAAAACTATGGAGTATCAGATAAAAAATGTCATGCAGAGGATCTCCAGCAACATAACCAATGAAAATAAAGGACATGGAATTAGTGACTCACAGGACTGTCAAGTGTGAACTCCACCAAGAAGAGTCATCAAATGAAACTGACCTCTCCCAGAATACCTTCTGGACTGAACAGGGTTCTTAAAGAGATATCAGGCTCATTATGGAATATGGGGAGAGATTTTGGGGATTCTGTAAAATAGCTTATGGGATATTTAAGGACATTTGAGAAATATGTGAAACTTACAAAGTTTAGGGAAAACGTCAAGAATAGGTAGAAGGAGTTGGTGTAAACAGAATGCAGGGTTCTACAGGTATCTGTTTGAACGCTTCTCTAAATCACTGCACAATGATCTCATTTGATCAGATGAAATCTCATGAGACAGTTCTCATCTGATATGTCTTCTGTGTCAATGCAGTCCAGTCTGAACCAGTGTGTGAACACTAGAGAACTTCAAGACAAACTAGCCTGTGATTACGACAAAAATCTGAGTAGCAACAACTGGAATGGAACCACAAACTTCTGAGTCTGACAAATCCAAGCACCAGCACCTGGAAAGCCTTGGGTCTAGCAGCCAGCTATTGGACAATCCCTTTAAAATGAAAAAAATGGAGATACTTGTATGGGTATGTATACATCCAGATTCTACTAGTAAACTTAAATCCTGATCAGGTGGAAAGAGAATCATGATCAGGCTGTCTATGTAGTTCATGTCTACATGGTTGCTGGTAAATATATTATTGTCCATCTGTACTGATTCATGCATATGGTCATACATATATTTTGTATATGGATGCATCTGCCTATTGGGAATCAACCTCACTACTGCCTCACTAGGGACAGGGAACCAGAGCAAGCCACAGGGAACCATATCAGGCCAGGCCAGGAAGAATCCGCTGGGTACTGAAGCCCAACAGACACAGTTACAACTAATATTGCTTATTTATTTAAAAAAAAAAAAAAAAAAAAAAGGAACTGTAATGATTTTAAAAGTTTTTAGGACCCACTGTGAACCCTTTTTTATCCAGAACATTGTACAAGGAAGAATCTGTATTGCCTGCCTTCAGAGTTCCTATGCAATCACCCATAAAAGGAAATTACAGTTGGAAAAACTTTCTGTTTCTCAGTTTTCTGAGGCTCCTATTTCCTTTCCACCCAGTTCCTTTAAAGATGTGATGCCCAGGATATATCTGCATTTTCAATGGAATCTTTGTGTTTCAATACCCCACAAAATACTGCAGGTATGCAATTCAGGTTGTTCTGTCCTCTCTCAGGCTGACTGGCTGCACCATCCTCCTCAGTGCACCATCTCAAGTCCTGTGCAAGCTCTAAGTCTTTCCCTATCAGATCAAGTGATCCCTTGAATATTTTCTCCCATCTATGTATCTATAGATTTCCTGAGGCAGGAGCTGTTGTATTGGGTTTATGTGGCAAGGTTTTGGTAGCATGTGGGGTGCAGGGGTGGCATGGATGAGCAGAGCCCAACAGCTGCCCCATGTCAGAGCAGAGCCAGCTCCAGCTGCTCCAAGAGGGACCCGCTGCTGGCCAGAGCTGAGCCATGAGTGACAGTGGTTGGGCCTCTGGGACAGCAGAGTTAAGGAATGGAAAGAAGTGTTGGGCAACAGCAACTGTGAGAGAGGGGTGAGAGCCAGCCCTGCAGCCCCCAAAGGCAGTGCAGCAGGAGGGCAGGAGGTGCTCCAGGTACGCAGTGCAAGTTCCCCTGCGACCTGTGGAGAGGCCCCTGGTGGAGCAGGCTGTGGCCCTGCAACTCATGGGTCCCACATGGAGCAGATCTCCACGCTGCAGCGTGTACAGGGGAGCACATGGAGGAGCAGGTGGTCTGGCAGGAGCTATCACCTGTGGTAAACACTTGCTGGAGCAGTCTTCATGGAGGACTATATGCTGTGGTACAGACCCGTATTGGAGGCTGTAGGAAGGCTGTAGCCCCTGTTCCCCTGTGTTACTCAGGGAGGAGAGGTAGAAGAGGGTGGATGAGAGGAAGTTTGCTTTTAGTTTTCACTGCTCTAGTCTGTTAGTTATAGGTAATGTATAATATTAATCTTGCTATGCTGAGTCTGTTTTGCCCAAGGCTGTAACTGCAGAGTGATCTCCTTGTCCTTATCTCAACCCGTTTGGCCTTTTCATTGTTTTTTCTCCTCCTGTTCTGCTGAGGAAGAGTACTGAGAGAGAGGTGTATTGGAGCTTAAGTAGCCATCAGTGTGAAACCACCACAGCTGCTGTCTTTAAAGAGAATCATCTGGCATAGTCCACTTAAAACATTATACCCGTTCTAAAGAGAGACCATGTTGAAGGCCTTTCTAAAGTCCAGGTGTGTGTCATTCTGTATTTTTCCCCTTACCCACACAGACTGTCATCTAATCACAGGGAACAATCAGGTTTGCTGGGAAATACTTGTCTTTGGAAAGAACAGGTTGCCTGTTTACAGTAACTTTTTGCTGGGGTTCTAAATGGCTTTCAGGAGGATTTGTTTCATCCTTTCCTTGGGTGTTGAGCTGAGGCTGACCCACCTGTAGTTATCATGGTCTTCCTCCTTGCCCTTCTTGAGGATGAGTACAACAACTGCATTTTTCCTGTAAGCAGCAATCTTCCTCAATTGCCACAGCATTTCAAAGGTGATGAAAAGCACCCTTAGTGACACAGACACCTCTCTGGGTACCCTTGGGTGCAATCTGAGTGGTCCTATTGACCCGTGTGTCCCAGTGGATAAAATGCTCTCTACTCTAGTTCTCTTCTCCTGTGGGTACTGCTTCATTCCCACAGATTCTGTTGGAGTCTGAAGGACCTGGGTGGCCTGAGAGCAGGCCTCACTGGTGAAAACAGAGGCAAAAAAATCATTAATGCAGCCTCTTCCATATCCCTTGTCAGTAGGGCCCCTGTCCTGCTGAGTAGACCTTCATTTTCCTTAGCCTTACTTTTGCTACTCACAGAAACTCATCTTGTTGACCATCGCCTCTCTTGCTAGTTTCATATCTGGCTGAGCTTGGTCTTTTTGGCTCTGGAAATGATCAAGACATTTCTTTCTTGGTCAATGTATCTATATTTCCCCAAGTGGTTGACTTGTCTGCATTTCCAGCATTTTTTTTATTTTTTTTTGGTCTGAACCCATGGCCTGCTGCCACTATTTCCTGATTTTCTGCTCACAGGAATGGACTGTCTGTATACTGTGATGGTTAACAAGGTCTTCTGACCCCCCCCCCTCTTACTGCCGTATCAGTTTCCATGGGATCCTGCCAAGCAGAACGCCTAACAAGCTGAAGCCTGTGTACTTTCCCGTATACTGCTACTCTCATCTCATCTCAAACTTCTTGTTTCATGGAATTACCTACTGCAGAAGTAAGGGGCTTCAGGACTGGTAGTAGAAGTCACCTCTGAGGTAAATTAAGAATAACACCTCTCTCAATGAAATATCATCATATTGTAACTTTAATCTATAAACCTTTTAAACTCTTAAAATACCTACATTGTTTCTTCTAGTATTAAAGTCATTTACTTGCAGAAAATGTAACTGTATAAAAAGGCCTGTGTTTAGTAAAACTTACTCCCAATGTATTTGATACAAATGAGAACTTGTTGCTGGAGATATCCCTACAATATTTTATAAAATATAAATAGTGTAGACGTTTTACTTCAGATTTTAGAAATATAAAAGATCTCACAGGCATGATTTTCAAACATTAGTTGTTCAAAAGGGCAGTTCCAGTTCCAAGGCCAATCTCATTAGTTAGAAACCAAATGAACGATAAGATGAAGGTTCATCCCTATAATTTTAGTAAGAGGTCTGTGGAGGGCCAACTTAATTTCCTTCAGACTCTGCTCAATGGCATTACTTAGTTAAATCAGCCCTTGTTTAAGCCTGAATTTAGTTATTTCAAGCATTAATGTTTTTCTGACATCAATGAGCAAATCCATCTGAGACAAGTATTTTAATTTCACTAAGATAATTTTATAATTCAAAGACTTACCAAATTCCCCAGTTGCACATCTCCAAATTCACAATGTGTGAATTGATATTAAAATATGAGCTCTCTGCTTTCAACTTTTAGCAGTGCAAGAAAATAAATGTTTCTGTGAATTTTCATGGTTCCTCATAAATGACAAATAATGTATGATAGGTCCTGAAAAAGATTTGAGTGATCAAAAGTGCAATGTATCTCTGGGAAATAAAATGTATCAATCCCACTCCTGTAAACTGCTTTACTTGACCAAAACCCAAACAAATTTACCCGTTCCTTGCATTGTCAGCAGCTTGACATATGTCCCTGTAAAGTTCCTCAAGCTAGGTGTTTCATTTTCTGTGTCACCTGACAGTTCAGTTCTGGTACGTACTGTTTTGCCTGGAGAAGAACCTAAAAATGGAAGTGAGCTTCCTCGTTTTCCTTCTAGGCAATGTCCCTCTAATTTGTTTATGAAAGGTATCAAGACACCAAACACAAAATGCTGAAAGAGCATTTAACTTGCAGTTTGTCTCTTAAAATAGTACCTTAAACTAATAATTTTTCTAAGGAGAAAAAATTGTCTTTGAAGCTCTACCACACCATACAGTTGGAAATGACAAAAAAGTAGTTTTGGTCCCATACCTGAGAGTCTACAAAGCATTTTATGCTGAACAATCATATTTGTAAACTAGTTGATACATACTTAAAGTATTATATGCATACAACTTCCTTCTGCCCTCCCTCCCCTCCCCCCCCCCCCCCCAAAAAAAAAAAAAATGTGAAAACTGGCACTAAAATAAATGGTTTTCAAATCTTGTCAGGGAAATTGGAAGGATTAAAAAGATCTGTCTCTGCATTCACCTGACTTTTTCAAAGCAGTCCTTTACATTGCCACCTTTTTGTGGCATGAAAAGTAGCCAGAGAGCAAGAAATCTGCATAGAATGATGTGAGGAGAGATAAAAATTAAAAAGAAAGAATACTTTAAGAAAATATGGCAACTGTCCAGTTAGGAGAAAAATAAAGTCTTAAGAAAACAAAAAGAGTGTAAAAGGAACAAGAAATTGAAGCAAGTGGTAAGACAAAGTAAAAATGAGAAAGGGGACAGAATAGATAAACATATCTGTTATTACTGGGCAGTAAGCACACAAAAAAATATTGTCTCTGTAACGGAATCATAGAATCATATAACATCCTGAATTTGAAGGGACACACATGGATCATTGAGCTCAATTCCTGGCTCCAAAAAGGACCACCCAAAAATCAGAACCTCTGTCTGAGAGCACTGTCCAAATGTTTCTTAATACCAGCAGGCTCGGTGCCAGATCACTTCCCTGGGGAACCTGCTGCAGTTTCTGATCACCCTTTAAGAACTTTTAAGAAGTTTAAGAAATTTTTCCTAATATCCAATCTGAATTTCCCTTGACACAACTTTAAACCATTCTCTTCTTCTCTTATTGCTTGTCACCAGAGAAGAGATCAGTACTTCCCTGTCTGCTCCCCCACATAAGGAAGTTGTAGATGGCGGTGAGGTCACACCTGTCTCTTCTCTAAGCTGAACAAATGAAGTATCCTTCACTGGTCCTCATGTTCTTTCACCATCTTTGTTGCCCTCCTTTAGACACATCTTTTATACCATTTTTATATTGTGGAACCCCAAACTACACACAATACTCAAGGTGAGGCTTCACTAATTCTGAGTATAGTAAGATAACCACTTCTTTCAGCTCGTGAGAAGAGCAGAAGAAGAATAGGGTACTAAGGAAATAAACTGGAGGGACTATGTTAATAAAGAGAACAACAGGAAGCAAATACCTTAAAAAAACAAACAAACAAACAAAAAACCACTAACATCATTTCTAGTTTAAGCCAAAGTTTCTGTATAGGAAATTATTTTTTCATAAAACATTCATAGTACAATTCTGCTTCATTACCTTCGTAGTAGGCAAAATTTCTGGCCCACCAAAAGATCAACTAGAAGAATAAAAGATTTCTGCAATAACACAGCTAAAGCCCTTTAACACACAAAGAGAACCTGCAACTTTTGAACCACAGAGGGCTTATAATGGTACCTCAAAGGATTTCATAGATTTCTCCATTTATAAATGTTTCCATTGGCACCAACATTACAGTTAGTAGAATGTCAGAGAAGAAAGAGAGAGACAGGGAACAGCTTGGTTTTCTTTTCCTTGTCTGCCCAGAAGCACTGCTGCAAGAGAGGAAAAAAGGCCATGATTTCCTGGAGGTAACACTAGAAATGATGGTTAGTTCTGGTTCTCAGAAATATGCGCTTGAGAGATGCAATACCTTTTCCAGTGGTAGGCTTCCAGTAGTGCTGTCCTCAGGGATCAGAATTAAACACTACTTTTTCAGGTTCTTTTGTATTAAAATTGTTACCTGGAATTCCAGAAATCCAAATTTATTTGCTCTGAATCACTGTAAGTGCCACTTAAAATTTCTGGTCCTCAATTCCTAATCTGTAGAATGATATTAAGATTTTCTTTTTTCTTTCCCTCTTTCTTTCCTTCTTAGCCTTTGTTTATAAGCCTCCCCAGATATTTCCTTTTCTGAATCTGAATCCATTGGTTCTAGACCTTTCTCAGCCCTGCAGAGCCCTCATATGTGTAACTGGACATGACATGGGCCATTTCTTGCACTAGCTGAGAATAAATGGTGGAAGGCGCAACTGATTGGCTTAAAGTGTGCCTTTGTTGAACTGCAGGGGTCAAAACTTTATCAGCTTGGGGTCATCAACCCATTATAACTGATTAATGGAGCACTTACCAAGACAAGGACATTGTGAATGGTATGTTACAGAGTTGTAATATTAACATTCTGAAAGCCTTCCAAGCTGTGCATTAAAAGTTAACTGATAAACAACAAATGACAAGCTTGCAGGAAAAATAACTTTTCTCCATCAGACTAAGAAGAAAACAGATATCTAAGGTGATCAGAAAGAAAAAAAAAAAAAGGAAAAAAAAAAGGAAAAAACATATTACTGTATTATACCTTCTAGAGTACACTGATTTTACAGAGTCTGAAACCTCAACAAGAAGTTGAGATAGATAGTCAGATTATAAGGGAAAACTTGAGGGAAGGTACTTAGAATGCTTATCCAAAACTCACTTCTTTTAAATCAAGGTGCAAGGAGTATTTAAAGTAAACTGAGGCAAAGATGGAACATGAGAAAGTGCAACAACATGCTGAGAGAGATACTCCTGCTACCCAGTTACCCTCTCTCTGCTTCACACAGACAGCAAAGAAAAATAGTTGGCTCTTGTTGCATCTGGGCTAATTTGTCATTTTAGTCTTGGGTCTAAAGAGAAAGGAAAACAAGGAACAGTGTGCATAGAGTGAGATCTCCAAGGGAAACCATAAGACAAACTGCAAGGGGATGCGCTGCTCCATCTGTAGAGTGAAAATCAATTAGGAGACTATTGTCATTTGACCATGGTCTTCCCATCTTCGCTTTGCCAATGCAAGCACCGTAATGCTCACTGTTCACCAACTGCAGCCAAACTGATAAAGGCTGCCTAAGTTTGGATAGAGATACACATGGAGCTGAACCAACAGACCTGGGAAAGCAGTAGACTTGGGATTGTCACTTGTATTCAGCTGTTACTTGGCAGCTGACTGTACTGTCAGGTGCATGTTCCTAAGTCACAGGAACTTAAATGAGTAAGTGAGTAAGCAAGCAAGAAGGTGATCAGGCAAATCCTCTCTCCCTGCTTTGTTTTGCGTTAGGCTTAAAGTCTGAGAACACTTTTATTCCAGATTTTAACTCTGAGTAGCCAACAAATAAAAGTAGAAGGAAGATTTTCTTTGCTAATCTACAGACAGATAATTTAGAAGTAATAATAGATTCCCAGTCCCTAAACTGATATTCAGATTTATTTAACTTACTTTCACTTAGCTTCAAGAAGTTCCTTTGGTGCTGTTCTCTGAAAAACAAAAATGAGTATGTTCTTTATGTCCCTAATTTCTCATACTACAGGCTAATCTTGATATCCCATTCCTTGCCTGATCTTATCAACATGTTAGACAAGGTCTACGTAATACGAATTTTGAATATCTTCACATTTTGCATTCAGTACAATACTTTTAAACATGAAATACTAAACATGTAATAACGATAGAGAAGGAGAGTGGTGCCCAGTGATGTCAGTTGCTCTTTCTGATGCAACTTACACTGAGAGTTCAAACCAACTGCCTGGTACTTGAGTTTGTGAAGCCAGTGTTCTGTACTCTGCCCACACACACACACATCCTCCCCACCCCAAACAAAATAAAACAAAACCAGCAGTAACAACAACAAACAACAACAACAACAAAAACTCAAGAAATTAGATATGAGTGTTAACTTGTAAGTACCCCCAAACAGTTCAAGAACTAGCACTGACTTCCTCTGTACCTTTGCAGCCCTGCAAAGGTAGGCAAGAAATTGGTGATATATGGTTCTGCAGAGCTGTGCAAAATAGGGAATTGTTATTAAGTGCATGCAATAACACACTGGGAAGGATATTGTCTGAGCTTGGGGGTTCCAACCTGAGTTTCTCTTGATTAAATGACCAAATGGGTGGTACGTGAGCAGAATCAGGATTTCCCTGTTAGCTTCATTTATTGTTGATTTTCAGGTTGATAGTGCCATCTTTCTTGTTTTGAAAAACATTTGTAGGTCTGTGTAGTGGATTTTAATATAATTGAAAAAAATACCCTGGAGTCACACTTGGGTCAGAACACTAGGGAAACACAGACAAGTCTATTCTATCCTTTAATTCTTGCATATGATTTTTTTCTCTCCCTTTAAGTAGAATTCAAAAAAGAAAAAAGCATGAATAATGTCTTTTTTATTTTGCTATTTGCTAATGACAGAGGAATATATAGCTCTATCTTTTTGCACTATGCATTTTATTATTATCGTTATTATTATTATTATTATTTGTTCATTTTATTTTGCAAGCAGCTATGATTTTCAGGAAGTTGTTAGATCATTAAAAAAAAGATTTCTAATGCCTGAATTTAGTCTTTTTTTTTTTTTTTTAGCTGATTTGGACACAAAAGAGAAAAAAATTTTGACTAGCCACTAGCCAATTGGTTTAACATCATCCTTAGCTACACAAATTATACTTGTTATTCATTGCACAGCAGGCAGTTCCATGGCAGACATACATTGTATTTGCCCCTAAGGTCATCGCATCACAAGAGGAATCTAACTCATTCTTTGAAACAATACAAAACGGACTAGTCACATTCACTCTTTTTCTTAGAAAATATACTTACTAGTTATCTCTGGGGTCAATCCAAGGTGTCTTACAACTTGCTTATCATAGACTTTCTGAAACTCCCTTCCATTTAGACAACAAGACACACTTTTCATTAAACTCATGTGCTCTTAATTCTAGCACATGGAAAATGCTCAGACAAGATATGAGAGATGCACATATCCATGAAAGCTCTTGAAAGAACAGACTGGTGTGCTGAAAAGCCAAATCAACCAACCAAGAAGAAAAAAAAAAAAAAAAAGCAAACAAGGTTTAAGTGGTAACAAATATCTGTCTTGTAGTTTTATTCATATTTTCACTTTTTGTATTCCATAGTGACTTCCTATTTTTTGCTACTGCCTGCCAGAGGACATAAGTAGGAGAAAATTTGGCCCAATTATCACCTGTACTTGTATCCTAATCAAAAGAGGAAGTACTAGGAATAAGTTGTGGTAAGAGAAAAGAGCTCTACAGGAGCTTTCATACCTTAGAAATCCTTATCTACTCCTTAAGAAATTTTATCTGTGGGATGAGAAGTTGTCAGTAGACAATAACCTCCAGCTATTGATTTAAATAATCTTAAATAACTTGTCATTCAAAAACTTTCATCATCAATGAAAAATGCTAAAAAGTACTTGTGAAAGAAACTATCTGGTAAAATACTAGCTTAATTCAATTTCACCACTACCTTCAGAAAAAAATTGGATCAATCCACTGAGGTTTAACTATAAAAACATGTATTCTGTGAATGCAGATCTAGCTTCTTATTTACCAAAATTCCATATGCCACACCAAATATCTTACAGTGTGAAAGCTAATGATCAGCAATAAACAAAACAAAAGGGCTAAATCCTGCTTTTGAAGGACATTTGAGGAAAGCAGAAGATGGAGACATCTGGTTAGCATCTTGGTGGACAAACAAGGATTTTATAACTATGTGAAAAAAATGTCTTGTGGAACTCATTCTTCTATGATGTTATGAAAGTCAATAAAAATGTTTCCTTTCAGTAGGCAGTGTGACCCAACACCAACTGTACTCAGGTGAAAGTACATTATCATAGTACAATATGGACAAGATTGTTGAGGAGTAGGTAAGTAGAAATACTCGCTTTTGACAGTATAGATTTTATTTCAAGAGATTTTATTTTTCATTAAGGAAATATCTTCTGCTGTCTATGAAAGAGAAGGACAAAAAAAAATAAATACTGAAGTTTTGATTTATGTACATGTTCAAGGTAAAATATTTTTTTCTACTTATTCCAGTATGAACAGTTCTTCAACATTCTTCATATTCTTCAGAACTTTCCTCTCTAGTCCATTGCACTGATTTCTCCAGTTTCTAGTTCATGTGTTTTTTTTTGTTTGTTTTCCTATCTTTCACTATCTTCAAAGTAGATCAATGGCAACATTTTGTTTGTTTGTTTGTTTTCTCCTTACCTGTAATTTCTTCGTATTTAAGGTTTCTTTGAACCAATGCACTAGAACACATTATTTTGCTTTCTGGGACCCTTTTCTATTCCACTTGTGTATTTTGAGCTTCAGGAACTATTCAACTTACTTGTCTTCTGTTCTGTTGAAAATTGAAATACATCTTATCTCCCAAAGGGTTCAGAATTTGCCATTCAACACTATGCTGTCTTAGCTTCTTGGAAAACAATTCAACACAAAGTATATTAAGAATTTTCTGCATAGTTGCATGATGATAATACGTATATTTAGATATATGTATATTTGCATATACATTCATGTGACATTTCAGTACTTGAAATGTTGACAAATTCTGTTTCCACCTTTTTTCTTTCTTTCTTTTTTTTTTTTTTTAATTACTATTATTATTACAACACAAAGGATAAGCACATTGGACTACGTTTTGGGTCCTGAAGAAGGTTTTTATTTTCACCCAGCAACCTCATATTTAAACAAAGGAGTTGTAGGTATTTCATCTAGTGTGCACTTTGTGTATTACAATGCCACTTGTTCACTCTACCATTATCAATTATACTACTCTCTGAATAAATAAACAATATGGTTTCCAAGTTACACCTACACAGTTTAGAACCAGATAGAGATAAATAATTGGGAATGAATAATTTAATTACAAATATCACCTCTCTTTCTGAAGTTACTCTTTTCAGGTGATCTACTGCTCTCAAATGTATCTGTCATTCAAAATTTATCACTAAAATATTTCTGCTAACAAGTCTGAATCTGTAAATTTTCAGAGAAAAATTCACTGAAAAACTATAAAATACTAAATGTGATTATTTCTGATTAGAGTACATGGGACCATATCTACTTGAAATATAAGTGAGATTTGAAAATAGAATGTTTGCTCTGAAAGCTCTCAACTGTGAACACTGCTTCTTGTATGAGTTGCCAATCACCCACCCCTTTCCAGTTTTATTGCTGACTTCATAACTGATGTTGCAGGTACTCAGGTGAATTCCTCTCAAACTTTTGCTGGTGAGGCAAATTTCCACATAGTAATTCAAGGATATGTGGGCTGGAAAGACAGAAAATAATGAGGGAACTTTACTGTGTAGAAGGTCCCTGTGTAGGAGGAGGATGTAGCCTCTCAGGCAGCTGTTGGCCACTAGTACTTGATATGTAATTATAGAAGAGTAAAGCATTACAGCCCAGAGCTCATAACCTATCAATCACCATCATTGCTCTGCACCTTAGAGCAGCAGTACCATCAGCTACATTGTCTTTTGTGCGTAAGCTTACTGAGACAGGTAGGTCTGTCAACAAGTCGGGAAGGTCCAGGACCTGGGATAAGGATGTGAGCCACCACTCAGAGTGAATGGAGAACTGTGTCCTCTAAAATGTACAGCTGGATTACGGCCTCTGTGGCATCTTTTTCTTCTAGAACTGCAACCCTAATAAAATCCTGTAAAGACAGATACAGTCTACAAAAGAAACACAGTCTTCCATGAGTTTCCACCTCAGGAGAAGTTCTGTGATGTAACTCAAACCTTATCCCATGTTTGGATACTTTGCCTGGTGACAGGATGAAAGGAGAGTAACGGATGTCTTAGTCAGTGTCTATTAGTTAACATTTTCATTGTTCCAGGCAAAATGTCCCTCTCTGCAGGGACAGCTTACCACCCAGCTTACCACCAGAATAATATTTCCACAGAGTGAGCATCTAGTGACCCAGGCACTGAGATTTTTTTTAGTTTAATGAGTTGGAAAACAACATAAAAAATTTAAAGTCTATATATGTTTACCAAAAGCAACTCTAGTAGACCAACTTTAAAAAGGCCTTCACCGTAATAAATCCTTTTTGACATTCAGAAAGTACTTAAAATCCTTAATGAAATATAAAGAAATATTTGCTAAAAGTAGTTTCCCATAACCTACTGCTAGGTTGGTTTTGTCTCAGGAAACAAAAGATTTTTTTTATTATTATTTTGTTTAGGCCCAAATTCACATTTTCACAATATTTCTTAGGTATATTAATTCTGTGGTATTCAAAGTTGTTCTGGACACACTTATTGACCTAACTAATCTACCACACATTTATTTGAATAAAATTCTAACACATATTTACTGCTGAGCTTTTTATCCTTTCCTTGAGAAAGCATGGAATCTTTGAGGATAAATTAGTATTAGTAGAAAAATAACCTTGAAGTTGATCAACCTGACTGATCTATGAAGCATTCAGCCTGAATGTACATCTTTGGTAGAAGACGTCAACTTCTAGCTCTTCTAGAAATCTTTGCTGAGTTCTTGGGTGTGAGGTCAAATATCTTCATATTTCCTAGCCCAGCTCTTTCCATAATGGTTCAGGAACTCACCCATTTGCATCAGACTCGGCCCATTAAGGTGGTGAGTAGTAACTGCACATTCTCCATGACACAGAGAATTAATTTTCATTAGGGTTGCTTATAATGCAGCTGGGGAAAGGTTGTTTGTATAACCAGGCCTGAGTGAAAACAACTAGTTGTCAATTGTTCTGTCTGTAAAAGCAATATAATTTCTATGATAGCTCCAAAATTTCTTCAGGAAGAGTGCATAGTTGCTAGAAACAAACAAACAAACAAGCAGAAGTTGTACTTTTTTTTGTTTTGTGGAGTCATGGAGGACAGGAAGAACTAGATAAGCCCAGTCTCATCAAAGGATAAACCAAGAGAGGGCCACAACCTTTAAACTAGAATGCATAACTTGTCTCTGGAAATAAATAGAGTTGTCAAACCTGTTGAGTTTCAGAAGCAAATCTCTGTACTGGGTCTGTCTGGGATGGAGTTAACTTTCCGTGCAGCGGCCCATATAGTGCTGTGCTCTGCACCCATATCTAAAATAATATTGGTATCACACCCATGCTTTCTCTATAGCTGAGCAATGCTGGTACAGCACTAGAACTCTCTCCAGCCTCCCCCAGAGTCAGGGGGGTGGAGAGGGTAGCAAGAAGTGGGGAGGGGACATTTCCAGCACAGCTGACCTGAACCAACCAAAGGCATATTCCACACCATATGATGTCACACTCAGCAATAAAAAGTGGGAAAGGGGAAGGAGAGGGGGGGCTCTCATCATGAAGACATCTATCCTCCCAAATAGCTGCTGTGTGTATCAAGGCCCTGCTTCCTGGGATGTGGATAAACATTCCTCATTAATGATGAGAAGTAAAGAATTTTTGTTTTCTTTCTCTCTGTGTTTCTATACATCCTTTTCTTGTGTGTGTGTTTTTTTTTCTTTTCCTTTTATTAAGAAATATTATTTTATTTCCCCTTTAGTTGAATTATCTTTGTTTCAACCAGTAAGCCAGACCAAAAGTAAACACCAAGAAAAGAAGCACAGTTTGGCATAAAAGCTATTTGATACAGCCAGTAACTACCTAAAGAACACCTGCAGGTTATGTTAGAGCTGCAGCTGCTTCTGATCCCAATCAACAGTTACCACAAGTGCTAGCACATGTTATGGCACCTCAGGAAAAACATATGCCAAAATTAACTCCTAACAAGATTTAGCTGAAGAACAGTTAACAACAAACCCACTATTTTTGATGACTCCAAATTCAAGCTGTCTTGGTGTAGTGTCATGGGTCTGAGGGAGGCAGAGCTATTTATTGGACATATAGACTTGATTCAACCACAAATAATTAGACAGTATCAGGGAAACTGTCAGGTACAAGCTGAGCTAAAATACTAGGTTAAAATACAGAATAACGACAAATAACCCAATGTAGGTTTTCAGTTTTAACTGCAGAAGCTTACAAACTGAATTAGAAATAATTCCAGGTGATGACAAGAGAAACACAGATATGTACACACTACTGTAAAATGCAATAAGCCTCATATCAGTTATATCTTGAATGTCAAAAAACAGTGATTTAGGATCTTTGGAAACCAGATGCCAAGTTAGTTATTGTACTTCCCAGTCTGATCAATAATACCAATATGATCTTGAAGTTTGACAAAACTGCCTGAATACAAGTATGAATTCTAATGAATAGCTGAGTAGAAACAACTGTTTAGGAAGTTACGGAATTTCTATTTACAGCTTCTTTGGGAACAAGCTTTTGTCAAGACAGAAAAGTGGACAAGATGTGTCATTGAAATCTTTCTTGAAGTCTATCATTCTGTGAAAGAGGGAGTGGAGAGGACTATAAAGAAAAAATAAGGAAAAAATTGTATTAGCTTTCATCAAAAGATGGGAAGATAAACTTAGTATATAGAAGTTTCCTACTTCAGTCCTGTTTATTCATCAGGAATATAGGAAGACTGCTAATAAAACAAAATCCTTAGTGGTAAGGCAATATCAATGACACATGGTATTTTAGAAAAGAATATGATCAAAAGTTAGGACAACTAAAAAATACACTTTGAGGAAAAAAAAAATGTGGCTCTAATTAACAAGAGAAAAAAAATAACATAAATAATTGCAGAGATTTAGAGGAAAAATATTAAAGGTGCAGTAGTCACAAAGATTCCTGTCAAGAAAAAAATAAAATAAATAAATAAATAAATAAATCACTGAAGACAGAAACTGTTTGTGTGAAGTAATCAACCAACCAAACCTAAATCTTAGCAGAAATTATTAAGGTATTCTAATCATTCTTGAAACTCTTCATAAGATTCAACACCTCCAAATTTCAAACACCTTCTTCCTGACAAATAGTTCTAAAAATATATATATTTATATTGTCCAGTCAAGACAGTAGCATTTGAGGAATTAATTTTAAGATGACTCTTGAGGAGCTCCTGTCTGCAAATTGTCAGGCAAAAAGTCAAATGAAAAGTGTTATAACAATACCCTGCTTGGAAGATGTGTGACAACATTTTATTTTCCATTTTAAGAAAAGTTAATTGAAGATCTGGAAACATACATACTTTTTAAAAAGAGAACGTGTCATAAGTTTGGTTCTACCTTATATTCTTTTTCCCACTAATTGTCGTTTTTCCATCCCCCAAGGCAGTTCAAATAGTAATTAATCTTTAGCCTTACAAGAAGCAAGAATGTTTGGGGAAAAAAGAATAAGTCTGCTTACACATTTTATAATTTGATATGTAACTACCCAGAGGGACTCTTATTACAATGCACGCAATAGATAAAATTAATCCCTACAAGTATGCCATGTTATTTGTTTAAATTAGGAAAATTGAGCTCAGCCCTCTGGAGGCAAACTGAAATTACTATAGTGAAAACTCATTCTGCACCAAAGATATCCTGACAATACTCTTCTCCATTTCTTTTGCTCATGTTTCTGGTTCTGGAGTTGTTGATCAACCTTTGCTGCTTTCCCACAAGCTTTGGTTATAACAGCTTGGCAAACCTCTCATGTGCCTGCTCACCCTGCTCCTTTCTGTTCTCCAGTAGGAAGCAAAGTCATCAGTAGCTTGCAAACTATACTTGTATGTAGCTCCCCATCTGCCAGATTTATATTCTTTTTTTTTCAGTGATCTTATTTCCAACACTTTCACAACTATTCCATCTCTCTCTCACACAAAGCAGTACGGGGGTTCTCTTCTAATAATCTATACAGGAGAAGACAATGAGATGAGGGAAATAATTGGTGCACTGTAATTTACTACACTTGTTCTCTGAAGTCTTTAAATCTCAGCACATGAAAAGTTCCAAAGTCCACAGAACTCGTAGTATGTTTGTATGGGTATTTACCTGATCTAAGACTACAAAAATGCTAGCTGGTATTTTTACATGCAACTCTGGACTAGGGCCTTATTCTGAAAATAAACTGCTTACTGCAGTACATGATAGTAAAGATAAAATCTAGTTCTCTTGTATAATTTTGCAAGACGGATTTTACTAGTACGTAAAAAACTGTTCCCGAGTGTATGCTGCAGATATCTCCTTGGTGGATAAAGGTAGGCCACTCAAAACATATGATTTCTTGACACACATTCTGTTGAGTATACCAGACAGCAGAATCAAAGCAGGTGTCCAGATCTGTATGGTGTCTTGATCTGCTAGTGTAAAAGAACAATATTAACTTAACTACTTCTCTTTTAGAATTAAACTTTGTATGTTATAGCTTCAGAAGTTTCACATTTAGATATGGTTACCCTCTAATGCAAGAGCAAGCTTCTTTCAACCAGTCTGGGCTTCCTCTGAGCACAGCAAATCCAAACTCAAAAATAGATGAGCTTTGTAAGTTTTAATTATTAATGAAACTGTGCCACAGAAGAAGTAATAAGACGCCCTTAATTTTAACATGCATAATTTGTCAGTCACTGACATTAACTAGTAAGGATCTCATGTTCCCCTCTGCATACATGGTGATGTGTCTTTCCCTCTCAACATTTTCTCTACGTTTGAAGGATTCTACATGTACTCGTAGTTTAAAGGAGGCAGCTTGAAGATATAAACTCCCCTTGTTGTTGTATGTTAATCTTCCTTCCTTGCTACATTGGAAGGAGTGCAGAAGAGCAGCTTCACACAACAATGTAATTTAAAATGATATCAGCAAGAATCTGCTATGGCCTTAGATTTCAAAAGATCCAAGTGCTAAAGACTAAAGTGGCTTCCTCCTTTAGCACTGCACAATTAATTTTGTTCATATGTTATCTTCCCCCATCAAAAATCTAAAATGCAAGTATAAAAACGTGAGTGAGACTTGTTTGTCCCTCTCTCCTGCAGAGAAAGTACTAATGTAAAAAAGGAAAGGTCCCCAAATTACCGAAAGATACCCTGGAAATTACACTGAAGGATAGAGAAATTATTTTGGATCATTAACATCCTTCTCTTATCGAGTTCCATTAACTCTGAATTGTTTCATTATCTCTGTGTCATTTTTTAAGTCTCTGAACATTAAGGTATCATTTTAGCTAGTTTTCTGCAGTCAGTCGAAATCTCAGGCTCTTGTTTTCAATATTTATTGATTTGGTTGTGCTGTAAATTTCTACTTTAAACACTGCTTTCCCTGCTGCTCTGTATTTGAGGACTCTGCAAATAAAAGACCAAGAACTCATCAGAATCTTCTGTGAACAGCCTGAAATAAAAGACTGAGGTCATCTTGGAGAGATTTAGCCAACCATGTCCTATTTAATAGCACATTATCAGGGCCTAATCCACCTAATTAGAGCAAACGAAGTATTTATCATTATAGATATCACTGCACTTTGTAGATTAAATTTTAAAGTAAATCTAACTTTTATAAAAGGCAATACTATATTTCTCTCCCTTGTCAATGCCAATGTACAAAAAGAAGCATGTAAATCTAGAAGTGAACAAGATTCGGTGTACCTTTAATACATTTATTTGAAAATACGGGACCACCAAGGTTTTTCAAGTTTTTCAAAAGTGGTGAAGTAATTTAGAAGGTATGTCCTCCTGAATATTTCATAGAAACATACTATTAAATCAGAAAGATGCTTTTCAAAACTTTGTATCGCTGCCCACCTTTAAAGGCTTATTTTTATCCAGGTCACATAGCATCAGCACTCCAAGGATAAACCAAGGATAAGTGACACATAAATAGAGTTTTGTCTGTTGTTATGGATTCTTTCAGATAAATACAATTAAAGCAGCTTCTTTAAATCTTCCTTTGTTTTTTTTTCCGTTTAGAGATACATTTTTTCATAGACACGTTTGACCACCAATGCACACAGAAATGTGCATATTAATTCCCATATTGAAATGAAGTTTTCTCTTTTAACACATTTGGAAGATCTTCTCTCAAGGATGTTTCTTTGATTGGTGCACTAAACAAATGTATGCCCTAATGAAGAAGTAAACATAAATAAACAAATTTTTTCTATCAAGAGCACAGTTTTGTATGAATATTCTCCTCTAAAAGACATTAACAAAAGAAATCTTTACCAATATAAAGATTTGAAAAGTACTTCATACTTTTATGTGTCTAGTAACCTTAAATACAGTAGTAACCATTACATTTATACTTTAATTTTTATATAAAAGAGACAACTGTGTCAGCCCACACTTTCCTGGTTAACAACTGGTGCACACTTCAAGCTATCATAAATGATTTCAGAATGTCTTAAGATGTATTTGAGTTCACATTTGCCACAAGTTTGAATCAAATATATATCCATTTACTGTACTTCACCATTACACATTGCATGTGATAATTCAATCACTTACAATCATGTAAAAAAAAAAAAAGTGGCCATTGAAATACAATTGAATACAGCTAATATCAGTACTTTATGGACATTTCACATCTAAAACGTGTTGTATTTGAAGGAAAGAAAAAATGAGGAGAGATACAATTCCTGCTTCCAAGTAGATCAAACAACAATGACTCCTTACTTTCACTAAACTGTTGTAAAAACAAAAATAAATAAACAAACAAACAAAAAAATCCCCAAATATACCCCCCAAAACAAACAAACAAACAAACAAATAAACAAACAAACTAAACTCCCTATTAAGAAATTCTTCACTTTAGTAATTTGTATCATATAGAGTAAAAGCCAAATGAAATATACTGACAAGGGCACAGAAGTGACCAATTTTATATTTTCACTCAGACTCGCAGCAAACTTCAATATAGTCTCTTTATTAAGTACCAGATTCTGAGTAATGAATAATGCAGCAGCTAGATTATGTCTGATACACACTGACATTTTAGTTGGTCTTTTACAGAGTATAAAATAATAAGGAAAAACACTCTAAAGAAACCACAATCACACATACATACAATATTATTTTTCCCCTAAAACTTCAAAACTTTTTAGGAAAGAAGGAAAATCTAGTGACAAACTTTGCATTTTTTAATGTTATTTAATATATTAGACATAAATGCTCAATAGTGAAATTGAACAGAATAATACCAAGAAGAATTACATTACACATATATAAAATCTCCAATTCTTTAGGCACTATACATTTAAAATCAAAAATATATTGACAAAGATTCTGCTGTGTGCTGTTTCTGGCTGTATTTCTCTTTCTTATATTGTTCTGTATTTCAGAAATTTCATAAAGTTATGAATTTCATTCATATTTGAATGTTCACTTTTAACAAAAATATATCTTTCTGAACTCTACCTATTGATAAAAATTCAGCTCTTTAAAGCTCTTTTAGATCTCTTTAAAGTTGACTAAGGCTAGGTCATATGGTTTGATGGAATAAGTACTCATGCATAATTTGTATAATTAAATCTTCATTCATCAACATCCTTGTGAAAACAGTTGTTCTTTGAAGAATTCATCTATATTTGAAATGAAACAGAAGATTTTCCTACCTGTCTATAAGAATAATGGAAAAACAATAGGAATGTAGCATACTTGTAATCTGTATCTTTGCTCTTTTATAAAAATATTTATAATTAAATAATTAAATCCTGTGCACCTTGTAAAAATAAAACAAATAAACAAAAGCAAACAAACAAACAATAACAAACAATAACAACAATAAATAAAACAAACATATATTTTTAAACCTTTCTCAAAAAGACAGTGTCGTGTCAGCTCTGGTTTAGCTCTGGCTGCCATAACTGATTTTTCATTTTGCTTTGTTTTACCACAGAATCATCTGAAAATGTTGCTATAAAAGCTAAAGCAAGACAGTTATTATTGTAATTTTATGTAATCCAGTGTACTAACTATAAGATTTGGAAAATCTATTGTAATTAAATATTATTTTTAATATTATTTTTAGTTTCTATTGCAAGCTGCCCTTCTGGTACCAGCACATTCACCACAAGTAGTTATAAGTAAATAAGTGTTTCCTATTAAGATAAATAAAATTTGCAAATCTCATACTACTAACATAAAATCATAGATCAACTGTTTTTCATACCATGTTCTGAGAAAAAAAATAAAAACAATAAAATATATTAACTTTTTTTATCCACAAAGTAAGATCTATAAATATAGTTCCCTTTTAGAAAATCTTTTCAGCTTTTATTTTAAAATTTGTTTTGCAAAAATTAATGAAGTAATCTATCTCATTTTTGATACTTTTTTCTCCTGTGTACTTATAACTGATCAAGTCTTTCATTTAAGTATTTTCCCCCAAATCGAAATTTGCTAGAAAAATGTGCTACCTTTGTTTTCAATATTTATTCTATTTATTAAATAAAACCATTTACTTGGCAAAGCATTTTCTAACACAAAAGGCTCTCTTTACCTTTACCTTTATTTTTTTTCCTTTTTTTTCCCATTTGGATTTCTACTTGGAGGCAATAATATTTTATAGTGATATCTGCTGCTGCTTCTGGGAATACCCTTAACTATAACAAGAGTCTTGCATTTAACGAAATCACCTTTGGAGCAATATTTAAAAAGTTTTTGTCTAATTCAATGATATTTTGGAGGAAATAAAAAAAAAAAATTCTTTTAAATGGTTCAGATGTTAGATGGTAAACAAATAAGGTATCCATGACTGTTATTGGAAAAGTTCTCCTAAGTAGATGGTCATTTGCAAGATGCTTTTGATTGCCAAGCGGCTCACCCCTAACAATTTTATCTATAGCTGCATTAAAATCAGATTGATACATAGGACCTGGGTGGGGCATAAAGAAATATCAGAGTGTTTTTTTTTTTCTCATTTGGTGTATTTGCTTAGTGCAAACTTACTTTGCAACACTTACTTTAGTTGCATTAAAAATTGGGCAAGCCTTCATGAACCTGAAAGTGATAATCCACAGTTTTTATTAGAGAGCTTCCACAAAGACAATCTCTGGGACAAAGTACATCCAGTACCTTCTCACCAAGATGCTCATGTATAATTTATCTCCATCATTTCCTGCTTCTACCTCAGCTTTGTCTTTTGTCATTCTCTGGTAATTAGTGGCTGGAACATAAAATAAAATATGTCAGTGAAGTCAATGAAATAAACCAGTTCATCCTGCACTCTATTTTTTTAAGCAACCACCTTGCTTTAAGGCACTCACAGCCCACCGAGTACTTCCAGACTGAATTTTGCTATATGCAAATATATTTTGAATTTGCAAACACAATTTGTAGCATATTTTTGGATGCATAACTACAGTAGTGCTTGTAATCTATGCAAATAATGCAAGCCAGCTATTTATCCCTGTCTCAGGATACTGGTAGTGTAGCAGCAAGGTGATCCACACAGATAACACCCACATTGAAACAGGTTTTGCAGAACATTCTAAACCATCTATTATCACAGCTGCAGTACTATCCTATGAGCCTGTTCCTTCAAAGGTAATTTCATCACGTCTTGACAAGAAACAGTCAATGACTGAAATGTAAACTTCACCATCAATAATGAAGACGCCACAACTAAGGATTTATGTTGATGTGCACAGAGTTTTAGGAATTTCAGAGAGAATAACTGAAGTCAGAGAGAACAGCTGATCCTACAGACAAAGAGAGCTGTACAGATTTAAAAAAAAAAAAAAAAAAAAAAGGCAGCTAAGAAATACAGGAAAAATAACAATTACAATGTGTCCCTTCATTACTTTGCCATGTTCAGAGAGCTTGAAGGGCTTTAACAGGAAAATAATTAACCAGAAGACTGAATATTTAAGTGCACTAGATGCTATTTCCTATCATTATCTGATTTGGGTAGTTGATGTTATATTCTTTTCAGTTCAACCACCTCTCAGAGCATTTCAGGATTTACAAGAGAGAGTAGAAATAGAAAGAAGAGAGTGAATAACTGGCTTTAGGGTCTATAGAATCATTTTTCCCATTGCAATGTCTTAAGGGGAAAAAAAAAGAGGGGGGAGGGGTGGAGGAAAAGCTGAAGTCTGATGAAAACCTGAGGACTGATACAATATTATCTTCAAAGAGAACGTGGAAAATATGCTTCTGACTCTTTTTCCATCATTGAAGCCCTAAAAATAGGTTAATATCTTGGAAATTTAGTGAAATTTAACACAAAACAATGTAACTTATCCCTCATGTAGAACTTAAATATGAGCAAACGTAATTCAAGTTTTATTTTGTTTTTGCCTACTAAAAAGTACTGAAGTATTCATTATAACTCTCAGTTAGAAACTATCCTCACCTATTATTTGCTACACTGTCTGTTCTTTTATTGGTGCTGCACGGATCTTCAGATGTTCATAAAACCTCTAAGAGATTAGCAAAAAAATGTTTATCTGTTTCAAATTTCCTTCTTCCTGCCATTTGTAAAATTCAGTTATTAAAAGCATAAAAAGGCATAAAGATTGGGGAAATCCCTAATCTTTGTCCCTGAAGCAGTTTTCCACTTTTCAGAAATCAAAGAGGAAGAGTTGCTTTTTTTTTTTTTTTTTGTTCTTTCCCTTCACATGGAATTATCTGTGTATATCACATTTGTTGTTCTCTAAAATGAAAATGAACACGAGACAGCTTTCAATAAAACACCCAAAGCAATAGTAGCACTTTATTAGAAGTACCAAGGATTTCTGTGGATCCTGTGTCTTTCATTTCTGAGCCCTCCAGATCTTTCCCCTCCCAGAATTGTGAAAAATTTGAATATGTTTGGAACTATTTCGCTGTCCTTGTTACCCAGGGTTAACTTTCTGATGAGACCATATTTCTAGTGACAGCTTGAATTCAGTAAATCTTATTTTAAATTGCAGTTTCACTGAAAGTAACATAGAAAAGGTTTTTTTGAGCATAAAATCATAGAATATCCTGAAATGGAAAGGATCCACAAGGATCATTGAGTTCAACTCTTGGCTCCACACAGGACTACCTGAAAAACAGACCCTATGTCTGAGAGCATTGTCCAAATGTTTCTTGAACTCCAGCAGGCTCTGTGCCATGACCACTTACCTGGGGAGCCCGTTACAGTGCCCAACCACCATCTCAGTAAAGAATCTTTTCCTAATATCCAACCTGAACCTTCCTTGACACAGCTTCATGCCTTTTCCTCAGGTCCTATCTCTGGCCATTCAAAGTGAAGAGATCAGAGCCTGCACCTCTGCTCACCATTGTAAGGAAGCTATAGGATTCTGTGAGGTTGCACCTCAGTCTCCTCTTCTCCAGGCTGA
Organism: Anser anser; assembly: GCF_964211835.1. Taxonomy (NCBI): domain Eukaryota; kingdom Metazoa; phylum Chordata; class Aves; order Anseriformes; family Anatidae; genus Anser; species Anser anser. The sequence continues at coordinate 15,579,560 of NC_139723.1, forward strand.
ACTTCAACATATATTCATATATCTTTTCCACCAGATCTTTCACCATGTTTGTAGCCCTCCTATGGACAATCTACTAGTTTTATGTCCTTCCTATATTGTGACACCCCAAACAGCACACAGTACTCAAGTCAAAGCTGCACCAGCACAGAGCAGAGAGGGACATTTACATCCCTTGATTGGCTACAATGCCATGCTTGATTCACCTTAGGATATTGTTGGCCCTTTTGGCTGCCAGGGCACACTGGTGATTCATATAAAACTTATAGAATCATCATCAACTAGAATGCCCAAATCACTTTGTGAAGGGCTGCTCTCCAAACTCTCATCCCCTAGGCCATACATACAGCCAGGGTTGCCCCATCCTAGGTGCAGAATCTAACACTTGCTCTTGTTTAACTTCATGTGGTTGGTGATTGTCCAGCCCCCTAATGTGCCAAGATCTCTCTGCAAGGCCTCTCTGTCTCAAAGGAGTCAACAGCTCCTCTCAATTTAGTATTATATGCAAACTTACTTTTTATACATTTAAGTCCTAAATCTGAGTCATTTATGAATATACTAAAGAGAACTGGCTCTAAAATGTAGCCCTGCAGAACCTCACTGGTGTCTGGCCACATTTCAGCTCAACTTGTCAATCAATTGTTGACCCATTGTATTATATATTTGTTCAGCTACATGCTGGACATTTTGTCCAGAAGTATACTGCGAGAAACAGTATTAAAAGCTTTCCTGAAATCCAAAAAGATTACATCAACTGGCTTCCCTTGGTGAGATAGATGGGTAATCTTGTCATAAAAGGAAATTAAGTTCACTAAACAAGAGCATTAGACTAGAAAATGTTTCTATCTTTCTCAATTTTTTTTTTATTTTTTTTTTTTTCATAAATAAGCTCTTTCTTGATGACCTTCTAGATGAACACCTCGGTAACTTTAAACTTAGGGTATTACTTTTGTTATCCCAGATCTCACTCCTCAAGAAGGCTTTGATTTTCTTGAAAACTAGAGGTTCTCAATCATTCCCCCCAAAAAGCATATGATTACTCCATCCCAAGATTTCTTGATTTTTGAAATTCAGTTTAATCATTTTACTGTGAATCAAAATTAAAAGAGAGTAAAAAAGTATCTGGAGAGATAGGATCACACCCTTCTCTTGCGAAAAACAGCTACCACTCCACAGCATGCATGAAGAACCTGTTCCCCATCAGAAGAACTACATGCCCAGGACACTACCTAGGCGAAAGAAACTCTTCAGTGAATGTTTCTGGCATCCTGTTGCAGCACAATGTCTGTAAGGACCTCAGTACCTCCCCATCCAAGTGTCTTACAAGTTTCAATCTATTTATCTCCACAGGATGGTCCTGATGGACTAACTGCTCTGTCTCTTTTATGAAATCCTTAGGCATTAGCTACATTATTTGACTGCAAAGTACAATTGCATTGAGCTTGTGCAGGAAAATCAGATGGTGCTACTGTCTGCTTCCTGAGTTTATGATGATGTGATTTCAGAACAGTTTTAATTTGGTCTCATGGCTGAGTACCTCATCTGGTGAACAGGGTGCACTTACACTCCGTGCTTCAGTTTCATCAAGAGTAGATCCAGTTTGAGTGCTCGAGTGCTCCAAGACCTCTGTTACAGAAATCAAACCTTTCTGGCTGAAGGTCATAGGAATGTTCACTTCCAAACTTATCCAAATCTAAGAGCTGCTGTAGCCATCCCTCTTTCTTTCCCCAGAACAGTCCATTAAGATCCCTTTCATCATCATATCTCTTATTCCACTACATAAGGAGAACAGTTAAACTGGGTGTCCTGACTTTGCCTGGGATAGAGTTCATTTTCCTCCTAGTAGCTAGTATAGTGCTGTGTTTTGGATTTAGAATGAGAATAATAGTGATAACATGCTGATGTTTAGTTGTTTCTGAGCTGTGCTTACACAGAGCCAAGGCCTGCTCAGTTTCTCACGCTGCCCTGTCTGTATGGAGGCTGGGGTGCACAAGGAGCTGGGAGGGTACAGAAACAGGACCGCTGACCGAAAATGGCCAAAAGGATGTCCCATACCATGTGTCATGTTGTACAATAAAAATGAGGGAGTTGGCCAAGGGAAGCTTCCCTTGCTTGGGGATGGAATGGACATTGGTCAGCAGGTGTTGAGCAATTGCATTGTGCATCATTTGCTTTGTTTGTTCTTTTTGTTGTTATTGTTTTCTTTTGATTTTTTTTTCCTTCTCATTTTCTTTCTTCTCCTTCTCCTTCTCCTTCTCCTTCTCCTTCTCCTTCTCCTTCTCCTTCTCCTTCTCCTTCTCCTTCTCCTTCTCCTTCTCCTTCTCCTTCTCCTTCTCCTTCTCCTTCTCCTTCTCCTTCTCCTTCTCCTTCTCCTTCTCATTCTCCTTCTCCTTCTCCTTCTCCTTCTCCTTCTCCTTCTCCTTCTCCTTCTCCTTCTCCTCCTTCTCCTTCTCCTTCTCCTTCTTTTTCATTCTCATTCTCATTTTTTCTTTCTTTCTTCTAATTAAATTGTGCTTATTTCAAACCATGAGTTCTTGCTCTTTTCTGTTCAGTTTTCTCCCCCATCCCACTGAACAGGGAGAAACATATGAACAGCTGTATGGTGCTTAGATGTCTGCCAGCTTAAACAACACTCATTTAAATAGAACAACTATATTTTTACTTACACTTGAATTCATAAAACTCTATAATATTCAAACTGAGAAAATCTTCTTGAAAAAAAAATAAGAATATTTCTAGGGAGACATTCAGCTTCATCATTTGAAGGGGAAAATGAAATATTCTCTAAGCAGCTGGGAGAAATCTCACATTTGCTAGTCCTTGTTCTTGTGGGGGACATCAACATACTAAATGTCTGCTGGATATACAACACACCAGAGAGGAAACAATCTAAAAGTTTATGGATTGTGTGGAAGATAACTTCCTGACACAGCTAGTGAGTAAATCAACTAGGGAAAGTGCCTCACTCTACCTTTTACATGTAATTAGGGAAGGACTTGTTGGTAAAGCTGGAGGCTATCTTGGGCATAGATATCATGAATTAATAGACTTTTTGATTCTTCGAAAAGTAAGGAGAAGAGTTAGCAGAACTGCCACCTTGGACTTAATGGAGGGCAAATTTTGGCCTGCTTAGGAGACTGGTTGGTGGAGTCCCTTGGGAGGCAGTCCTGAAGGGGAGAGGAGTCCAGGAAGGCTTGACACTCTTTGAGAAAGAAATCCTGAAGACACAGGAACAGGCAGTCCCCATGTGCTGAAATATGAGTTGACATGACCTGTCTCAACAGAGAGCTGTGGCTAGATCTCAGGAAGAAAAACAGGTTTTATGACCTTTGGCAGAAGGGGCAGGACATTCAGGAGGACTACAAAGATGTGAGGCGGTGCGCAGGAAGAATATTAGAAGGACCAAAGACCAGCTTGAGCTCAATCTGGCTACTGCTGTTATGAATGGAGCTAAATCACGTTGGAAGCCATTCAAGAGGTGTCCACCTGGGATCAGTACTGGGGCCAGTTCACTTTAATGTCTTAATCAGTTGTCTGGATGAGGGGGTTTGGTGAACGCTCAGTAAGTTGGGAGATGACAGAAAGTTGGGCGAGAGTGTTGATCTGCTTGGGGGTAGGAGGGCTCTACAAAGGGATCTGGACAGGCTGGATTGATGGGCTGAGGCCAAGTGTATGAGGTTCAACAAGGTGAATTTCTGGGTCTTGCACTTTGGGCTCAACAACCCCATGCAATGTTACAGTCTGGAGAAGAGTGGCAGGAAAGCTTTCTGGTGGAAAGGGAACTCCGGGTATTGGTTAATAGCTGGCTAAATAAGGGCCAGCAGTGTGCTCAGGTAGCCAAGAAGGCCAACAGCATCCTAGGTTGTATCAGAAACAGTGTGGCCAGCAGGATTAGGGAAGTGATTGTCCCTCTGTACTCAACTCTGATGAGGCCACAACTCAAATACTGCATTCACTTTTGGGAACCTCACTACAAGAAGGACATCGAGGTGTTGCAGTGTGTCCAAAGAAGGGCAACAAAACTGGTAAGAAGTCTTATAAGGAGCATCTGAGGGAACTGATGTTGTTTAGCCTAGATGAAAGGAGTCTCAGGGGAGACCTTATTGCTCCCTACAACTACCTTGAAGGAGGTTGTAGCAGGGTGGGGGGGGTCATTTTCTTCTCCCAGGCAACAACTGTGAAACAAGAGGAAGTGGCCCCAAATTTCAACAAGGAAGGTTTAGGTTTGATATTAGGAGAAATTTCTTCACTTAAAGAGTTGTAAGCCATTGGAACAGGCTGCCCAGGCAAGTGGTTGAGTCATAATCCCTGGAGGTATTCAAAAGTTGTGTAGATTTAGTTTTTAGGAATAAGGTTTATGGTAGACTTGGCAGTGCTAGGTTAAAAATTATACTAGATGATTTTAGAGGTCTTTTCCAACCTAAAAGATACCATGATTCTATGATTCATCTCAACAACTGTAGTCAGTAGGAAAACTCTGTATGACAAAGTTGAAGTCTAATAAGACGTTAACTTCTGGCTGAAAAACTAGCTGAACTTCAGTCACTTTTCTTACACAAAAAAAAAGGGCAACTTTTCCAAGTTTACTCATTACTGTTAAAATTACATTACAGTATAATTATAGATCTCTGTTTTTAAATGCAAACCAAAGCACTAAGTGGAACTACTAAAACTAACTTTAATCAGTATAAATTATTTTAAGCACAGCCTCAGTAAAATGACCTCATGTATTCTTTACAATTTCACTTAATATCTTATTGAATCAAATAGCCTTGCAAATTTGTTTGAGATGCACAACAAACAATGATGGCAATTAAATTATGCACTTGTGTTTTTTGGAACCTGCCGCTACCTTCAGTGCACACAGAAGAGCTTTTAATCTGGTGCAGGTTTCCCTTCCTATTTAATCCTATACAGAAGAAAGTTTTACTACAGACAGTTGTACTATTGACAGAGGCATTGATTTCTGCATGGGTTGCTGCAGACCTACTAGTTAACTTTGTTGATATTGACCTCAGCCATTTAAGAGACTAAGGAGAGGAACAATGTTTTCTAGTCTTAAGAAAATTTAGTTTTCTTCTTAAGAAATAAGAAGAATGAAGGAAGACTGCTGTTGTGGTTTAACCATGGCAGACAGCTCAGCACCACACAGCCACTCACTCACTCTCCCTGTGTGGGATGGGGGAAAGAAGATGGAGGAGAACTGGAAAGGTAAAAGTGCAAGAATTCATCAGTAGAGAGAAAGACAATTCAACAGGTAAAGCAAAAGCCCCACACAAACATTTTTTTTTCATCAATAATCCAAAACATAGCATCATATGAGCCTCCACAAAGAAAATTAACTCTATCCCAGCCAAAACCATGAAAATTGTACATCATTTCTGTCACTGTGAAGAAAAGGTTACTTGGCAAGAGACTTCAAAATGCATCCATGTTATTTTTCCTCCTAGTAGCTGGTGTGGTGCTTTGTTTTGGATTTAGGATGGGAAAAATGCTGATTACACACTGATACTTTAGCACTTACAGAGCAATGCCTTTTCACTTCACAGAGACAAGGCCTTTTCAGCTTCTAACACTGTTCTGCTAGTGAGGAGACTAGGGGTGCACAAGGAGCTGTGAGGGAACAGAACCAGGACACCTGACCAAAGCTGGCCAAAGGGATATTCAATACCATATGATGTCAAGCTGAACAACTAATATGGGGTGGTTGGCTAGGGTTGGGGGAACCACTGCTCAGGGATGGGATGGGTATCAGTCAGAAGGTCTTGAGCAATTGCTTTGTGCATCACTTACTTTGTACTTTTTAGTATTTATTATTGTCTCTAGGCAAATCAAGGATAAATGTGTCATAAGGGGCAGTCAATATGGCTTCACCAAGGGGATGTCATGCTTGACCAACTTGATAGCCTTGTATGAGAACATAACCAGGTGGATAGATAAGGTGAAGCAGTGGATGTGGTCTGTCTTCATTTCAGTAAAGCATTTGACACTGTCTCCCACAGTATCCTTGTAGCTAAACTGAGGAAGTATGATCCAGATGATTGGGTATTGAGTTGGACTGTGAACTGGCTGAAGAAAAGAAGCCAGAGTGTTGTTGTCAATGGGGTGGAGTCTAGTTGGAGGTCTGTATCTAGTGGAGTCCCTCAAGGGTCGGTACAGGGACCAGTATTATTCAATATATTCATCAACGACTTGGATGAGGGAATAGAATGCACTGTCAGCAAGTTTGCTGGTGACACTAAACTGGGAAGAGTGGCTGACACACTGTAAGGCTGTGTTGCCATCCAGCAGGACCTAGACAGGCTGGAGAGCTGGGTGGAGAGAAATTATTGAAATACAACAAGGGCAAGTGTAGAGTCTTCCTTCTAGGCAAGAACAACTCCAGGTACCAGTATAAGTTGGGGACTGACCTGTTGAAGAGCAGCAAAAGAGAAAGGGACCTGGAGATGCTGGTGGACAGCAGGATGACCATGAGCCAGCCCTGTGCCCTTGTGACCAATAAGGCCAATGGCATCCTGGGGTGTATTAGAAGGGGTGTGGTTAGCAGGTAAAGAGAGGTTCTCCTCCTCCTCTGCGTTGCCCTAGTGAGAACACATCTAGAATATTGCAACCAGTTCTGGGCCTCTCAGTTCAAGAAGGAGAGGGAACTGCTTGAGAGAGTCCAGCGCAGAGCCACAAGGATGATTAAGTAAGTGGAGCATCTCCCTTACGAGGAAAGGCTGAGGGAGCTGGGTCTCTTTAGCTTAGAGAAGAGGAGACTGGGGGGGTGACCGTATAAATGTTTATAAATATATAAAGGGTGTCAGGAGGACAGAGCCAGGCTCTTCTCTGTGACATCTAATGATAGAACAAGGGGCAATGCGTGCAAGCTGGAACATAAGAGGTTCCACTTAAATAAGAGACAAAACATTTTCATAGTGAGGGTTACAGAACACTGGAATAGGCTGCCCAGGGGGGTTGTGGAGTCTTCTCTGGAGACATTCAAAACCCGCCTGGACACATTCCTGTGTGATGTGATCTAGGTGTTCCTGCTCTGGCAGGGGGATTGGACTAGATGATCTTTCAAGGTCCCTTCCAATCCTTAACATTCTGTGATTCTGTGTGATTCTGTGATTATTATTATTATTATCATCATTATCATCGTCATCACCATCAGTATGTGGGAATAAGAAGTGACTTACAAGAAATTTGCAGGAAATTTAATGAAAACATTCCCTCACATTTTGAGTTAAAAAGCTAAATAATATATGCTTTTCTATGCATGTTTCTGTCCTTCCAAAATATTTAAACCTCACTAATTAAAACTCTGTCGAGGAGGAATGTAATTTTGTCTGGGGTGATTTTAGGTGGTGCAGAGTATTCTGGTTCACAACATGTGGTCTTCAGTTACTTTTCAATCGGGTAGAGAACTCACTTCCATTTTAGAGAAAGCAAACAACACATTTTAAAGCAAACACTTACTGTAGTAAAAATAGTAGTATAAACATCTTACAACCAAACAATACCAAAGACATCTTCTACAACACGACTGGAAGCTGTCAATGATGTGAGAAAATTGCAAATGATGCAAATTTCCTTCTCAATGTTTTGCAGATCTTGCGAATGATCCAAATTTCTTTCTTAATGTTTTGCAGATCTTGGGTCATCCTTCCTCTGCTAGTGACTTCCTTCTTCTAGACAGAGACTAAGTGTCAAGCCCAGAGGCCTGCATTCTCAATGTATTCCCAGTTTAGAGCATCGCTAAGTCCCCTTTCAACCTTTGAGATCTTCAGTAAGAATTTAGCCTAATGTTATCTCAATACTTAATGTTGACCACTGAACAATTGAGGCAGAAGCAAATTCTTGTCATGGTTGAAAAAATCAGTAAGAATGAAAGGCTTTGACTGTTATTTTCTATGTCCTAAAGTTCATAGGCTACTTATTTGAACTTCCAATGCTGGTTTTAAATATTACTTTCACTCTGCATGCATATTTAGACTGCTTTGACATATAGGAACTTTAGAAAAAATACTTTTCAACACATTCTTCAAGTGCTGCTTAAGATCTGATGTACTTCAGCCAACTGTACCACTTGTGTTTTCTTAACTATTATGTGGATTCAGAAGAGATCAAAATCAGATCAAAACAAAAGAAAACAGAACAACAAAAAACAACAAAAACAAAACCTCAAAGATTCTGACCTCTTTATTAAGTCTTGTTTTTCCAGTAGACACACTCTTTCAGAAGTAAAGATTATTTAATCTATGGGTAAAGAAATATATAGCACTATGTGAAAAGGATAAGGTGTATCTGCATTTCCTGTCCAATGTTGTCTGAGACATGGTCAGCAGCCACCTATATCTCTTATAGCAAGGTAACAAGATCTGGCCAGAGGAGAGTAAGAAATGAGTGAAACTTTGTTTATTCCACTTACGCTCAAAATACCTGTTAATTCAAACAGGGAATTACTTGATAAATGTATTGAAGACCATGAGAAGTAAGATTTCATGGAAACAAAGCCTGGAGGAAGGCTTTGTCAAGATAAAAGAGATGAGAGCTTGAGACCGAAAACAAAACATATGACAGCAAGTAAGTCAGAGCTCTTTTGTCTGAAGGAGGACAAAATTTCAGGAAGAGAGAACATTGAGAAGAAAAAAAAAAAAAAAAGAAAAAAAAAAAAGGTAGTGGAATTCTAATGAAGAAGGGTAATAAAGAGAAAACTGGTTCTCACAAAGCAGCAAAAGAAATGAGGAATGAATGTTAGAAATTTCAGGAAAGGTGATAAAATATAGGGAATGAAGAAAGCCAGTTATTAAAGAGTGATAATTGATGGCTCAGATCTGAAAGGTAGTATCTGACAGTGCTAATCAGTGGTGCTTCAAATAAAAGATATGGTGAAAGAGGAGTTTAAAATTCAGAATTTCTCAAAAATTAAAAAGAAATACAAAAGGGGTGGGTGAGCATAGCGATCATGAAGGGGCAGATAGCAGCAAGGAAAATCACAATAGACTCCAATCATATTCATATAAAGTATAAGAACATACGTAAAAAGAGAAAAGCAAATAAAAAGTATAAAATTGCAAGAAGCCAAAAGTTTCACTGAAAGAGAAAAGATGACTTAAATGAAAGGGATAAGTGGAAAGAAATTTTGTGTTAAAACAGGATCAGTAGAGTGTATAAAAATGGGTAAACAAGGCACTGAAAAATAAGATGTAAAAACTATGGACTTTGAAAAATTGCTTCTATGAAAGTTTAGCTTGCCTTTCTCAACAAGCCATGGTAGAGGGCAGTTAGTGTGGATTAAATTTTATCTCATGTTGGCTTTAAATTCTGGCTGGATGTCTCAGCTTTATTTGCAGGTATATATGTTGGAGACACTTTCAGTTTTCAACGAACAGAATATGCTAGCCAATGTTGTTAGTGGCACTAATTTGAGAAAAATACATTTCCAGCATCCATGTTATTATTTACCTGCAATTAGCAGCAATACCTACAGCTTTAAAGGTAACAATCACATGAAATGATGGGTGGAGAGGTGGAGAATTCTCTGGCTTTCCTATCAGTTTTCTGATAAGTTTGTGGTTTTTCTTTTAGTTTTCCCTCTCTTAATTTACATTATGTTTCCACCTGATATAAGCAGTTTCATAAATCATGATAACTCTTTTATTCCTCTATTATTATAAAATAAAGGACAAGAATGGACAAGAGCCATCAGCATTTTCAAAATGAAAATAGACCAAGTGGAAATTATTGACAATATTATACATATACATATATATATATAATTTCTAAGTATATTTTTTATTATGTTGACATTATTCCATGTAAAAAAATGCCATAAACACTTCGAAGCAATATGTCCTTATAAAATTTGTTATTGCTCTCTGGTTCAAAATTTTGTATTTTCGTTGCAATTAACATGTTTTCAAATATTAGACTATGATAAGATAGTGTTGAGAATCTTTGTACTAAGCAAATGTTTTCTAGCAGCTGTAAATTAAAGAGAAATTATCTTTCCTCAAAGCCTTATGCCTGAGTAATATCTGTAGCTTCTTCTTGACAGTTCTGCAGAATATCTGCTTTACCCTGTAAAATATATATCATCCGCTGTTTTGCATTTTTCCTCTAATTGAAAAAGATCAAAAACTTGTAAACTTGCTTGAGAGTTTGTAGTTGTCCTGAACACACATGGTTAGTATTTGTTTTGTAAAGCAAATATTAAAGGAAAGAAATCAGATAATTCTGCATACCAATATTTTCAGATTTCTAATACATTTGTTCCTGTGCATGAATGGGGTAGATTACACCCAGTTGCACACTTTGCAGCACTCAGAGGTTTTTTTTTTTTCCTTGTCCATCTCTGCTTTACAAGTGAATCCTACATATATATTTTTTAAAATTATCTAGAAAGAATAAAAAATAAATGAACCTATAAACTTCTAAATGGAAACCGCTAAACTGAAATATATCACCAACAGAAAAATACAGCTGAAGAAGTCAATACGTAACTTTCTTGTGGATACGTATTTCTTTATGTTTTCTAGAGAACTAATGAGCTTGAGTGTGTTTGTTAATATTTTTCTTTACTACTGAGATATAAATACAAACATTCCCCAAATTTTCCCCATATGGAAAAATGAAAGTGTGAAAAACTGTCCTTGTAGGGGACATATATATTAACATATATATATTAAGTTACTACTGACAACATTAATGGGATGGGAAAACAAACAGAGGTGTAATTGTTTGTTTCTGTATCGGTAGTTTTGTAGTGGCTAAGCGAGACAATTATGTTATGAAAAACACAGAGTGAAGCCGAGGGCTGTCATCATGAGCTGAATGATCTAACTTGTCCCAGTCTAACTTTCCTCTCCTGCCCTTTTTTACTGGTGATCTGCTTTGGTCTGGCAGTCACTCTCACCAGGTACACAGGCTACTGGCGGTGCATAAAGCATGGTCTGACAATGAATTAAATAAGAAAGTGACCTGATGGGGTTGTTATTCTTTCTCACACAGGGACAGCATAAAGTTTCAGGGATTTCAGCAGGAGAGGAATGGTGACAAAAAATGAAAGAGACTCTCCCTTTCTCATCTCAACATCATCTTCCAGGGACCAGCTCATTGTACATTAACATTCTTCTACCCCCAAAAAATCACTCACTGCATACCTCAACATTTTGGCGGCACTCAGGCAATTGATAATATTTAGGGAATGACTTAATACATTAAAATATATATATTTTACACTTCGCATAACATAACTTAGTTTTATTAGGACAAAGATTACTTTTACAAAACACAAAAGATTGCACAGGACAGCAAAGAATTTTCACGGTGTCCTTCCACCCTCTTTTGTTGCATTAACCTCATATGTTTCAACTGTTATGAAGACGATTATGAGGCCATGATTATTGTTTTAATCACTATACCATGAGGTATCTGTCTGCAATCATGTCTAAACAGCAGGTCTGGTATGCTACTGTTAACTACTTCAAAACTTTTGTCCAGTCTCTTCTCTAAGGGTGGTAGTCAATGGCATGTGGACCAGCTGGTATTTTCCTATGAAAAAAAGCTGAGAGAGCTGGGGTTGTTCATCCTGAAGAAAAGAAGCCTCAGGGGTGATCTTATTGCAGCTTTTCAATACTTAAAGGGGGATTATAAAAAAGATGAAGAGCAACATTTTGCTCAGACAATGACAGGACAAGAGGGAGTGGCTTTAAACTAAACAAGATGAGATTTAGATTACAGTTTAGGAGGAAATTCTTCACTAAGAGGGTGGCGAGGCGCTTGAAGAGATTGCCTAGAGAAGTTGTGGATGTCCCACCCCTGGAGGTGTTTAACATCAGATTAAGCAAGGCCTTGGGTCCTGCACCTGGGGTGCAACAACCCCAAGCAACGCTACAGGCTGGGAGATGAGTGGTTAGAAAGCTGCCTGGCAGAGAAGGACCTGGGAGTACTGGTTGATAGTTGGCTGAATATGAGTCAGCAATGTGCTCAGGTGGCCAAGAAGGCCAACAGCATCCTGGCTTGCATAAGAAACAGTGTGGCCAGCAAGGCTAGGGAGGTGATTGCCCCCCTGTACTCGGCTCTGGTGAGACTGCACCTTGAGTACTGTGTTCAGTTTTGGGCCCCTCACTACAAGAAGGACATTGAGGTGCTTGAGCGAGTCCAGAGAAGGGAAACAAACCTTGTGAGGGGTCTGGAGAACAAGTCTTAGGAGGAGCGGCTGAGGGAGTTGGGATTGCTCAGCCTGGAGAAGAGGAGGCTCAGGGGTGACTTTATTGCACTCTACAGGTACCTTAAAGAAGGCTGTAGCGAGGTGGGGATTGGTCTATTCTCCCACGTGCCTGGTGACAGGACAAGGGGGAATGGGCTAAAGTTGTGCCAGGGGAAGTTTAGGTTGGATATTAGGAAGAACTTCTTTACTGAAAGGGTTATTAGGCATTGGAATAGGCTGCCCAGGGAAGTAGTTGAGTCACCATCCCTGGAGGTCTTTAAAAGACGTTTAGAAGTAGAGATTGGTGATATGGTTTAGTGAAGGACTTGTTAGTGTTAGGTCAGAGGTTGGACTGGGTGATCTTGGAGGTCTCTTCCAACCTAGATTATTCTGTGATTCTGTGACTGGGCAACCTGATATACTGGGTGGCATCCCTGCCCATGACTGATGGTTGGATCTAGATGATCTTTAGGGTCTCTTCCACCCCAAGTCTTTCTATGATTCTATGATTGTATGATTCTATGAGTCTATGATTCTATGTTTCTATGATTCTATGATTCTCCGTCCTGCTGGTGAAGGCATAGGATGTGGGAAGGAGGGCATTGAAAGGACAAGTCAATAATTGGTTGTGAAACTGGTTTTGGCACCAGGACTATGGGTTCTTTGACCATGGAACAATGTTTGAGGATCAGCAGTCTTCTTGGGATGAGCTGTTGGAGGTCAGTAATGAACGGAATAACCCAGGGGTCAGTACTGGGTCCAATCTTGTTTAACATCTTCATTAACAATCTAGACAACAGGGTGGAGTGCTTCCTCAGTAAATTCACAAAGGACACAAAACTGGTAGAAGTAGATGATGAACCATAGGACCATACAGCCATCCAGAGGGACCTTGACAGTCTGGATCAATGGACTGACAAGAACCTCATGAAGTTCAACAATGAGAAATAGAGTTCTGCACCTGGGGAGGAACAACCTCATCCACCAATACATGCTAGGTGCCACCTATCTAGAAAGCAGCTCTGTAGAAAAGAAACTAGTAGCTCTGGCAGATGACAAGTTAAACATGAATCGGCAATGTGTCCTTGTTGTTAAGAAGGTTAACAGTAGTCTTGGCTGAATTAGGCAAAGTATCACCAGTAGGTGATCCTTCCCTACCACTCAGTTTTGGTGAGGCTGCACCTGGAGCAATGTATCCGGTTCTGGGCTCCCTTGTATAAGAGGGACATAGACAAACAGGAAAAAGTCCAACAGAGGACCACTGAGATGATCAAGAACAGGAGTACCTCTCTTATGAGGAGAGGCTGAGATACTTGGGACTATTCAGACTGGAAAAGAGGAGGTTCAAAGAAGATCTTATATAAAGCTCAAAGAAGATCTCTATAAATACCTGAAGGGAGGGTTCAAAGAAGATGGAGTTAAGCTATTTACAGTGGTGTCTAGTGCTAGGACAAGAGGCAATGGGCACAAACTAGAAACCAAGAGGTTCTGTCTAAATATTAGGAAAAACTTTTTTACTGTTTTGGTTATCCTGCACTGACATGGGTTGCCCAGAGAGGTTGTGGGATCTCCCTCCTTGGAGATCTTCTGAAGATCCCTGGACATCATTCTAGGCAACCTGCTCAAGGTGTCCCTGCTTGAACAGGGGGATTGCACCAAATGACCTACAGAAGTCCCTTCCAACCCCAACCATTCTGTGATTCTGTGATTCTCCAAATGAAAAAAAAAAAAAAAAAAAAAGACATAGCTGCCTGTATCAAGCTGTCAAATCCTCTGAGCTGCATTAATATAAAAGCAGGTGTGTGCTCAAAATTTGCTTTCTGCAAATGCTTGCTGTAAAGTAGTTATTCTTTCAAAAAGGAATTGAAACAATAAAAATAACTTCTGGATTGGAATAATTGGATAATTCAAGAAGACACCTATCTACTTTTAGCCTTCCCATGAAGCAAAAGAGAATTTTTAATTAAATATGGTATAATAATTGATATTATTTTAACTGTCACCAAGGAACCTAGTAAATATTGGAATCTGGTTTGGTTACTTTTTCAAACATACAAAAGCTAAAGCAACAAATCTCCAAAGACCTTTGCTCTACTAGAAACAAAAATTGCAAAAGAAAGTAACATTTTCTATTCTGTCAGCATCTTGTGTTGAAAAAGAAAAGTAGGTTATTGTTAAATATTATTTTGTGAATGCAAGATAAATGGGATATGGGACAGAATGAAACAGTTTCTGCTACTGTGGGATGAAGCATACTCGACTGGTTTGTTTCTGTTGTGTTAACAAGACTGGCACAGTATGTGGGACTTTTTTTTAAGGATATGATAAAAGTTCCTGGAAAAATTAAAATAAAATAAAATAAAATAAAATAAAATAAAATAAAATAAAATAAAATAAAATAAAATAAAATAAAATAAAATAAAATAAAATAAAATAAAACAACAATAACAATAATAAATAAACAAACAACAACAAAAACAGAAATGAAAAATAATGACATTTAAATTTCAGTCCCTTTAGTGTCATCACACCGCTATTTTTCCTTTGAGTTACAACATACAGACCAGGCAATGGATACTGAATCTACCAAGTGATATTAATTTCTAGTCATCATCCAGTGTAAAAAGCAGACCTAGCTACAAATTTGATTGTTGTTTTTTCTTTTTCTTTCTTTCAAAAGTGTCATTCGTCTATTTTATATTACTTTAATTTAATACGTAAAAATTAAAGTCAAATCAGGTACTTACTTAGCAATATATTTTGCATAGCCAGCAAAATAATTTTCACAGGAGGTTTTATTAAAAAAAAAAAAAAAAGTGAACATGTACATAAATATAAACAAAAGAGTAATTTAAAGAGTGAAAGAAACAAACCAAAATTTATTAACTTTTATAAGATACAGTTGGGTTACAAAATTATGTATGTCTCTATATAAGTTTACTCAGAAGGTATTAATAATAATGCAATGGGTTACAATGATTAAGAGAAAGATAAAACTGAGGGATATTTCTAGCTGGCTTTTGTAGAGGCTGAAGTTCCTGTTTTAATACTCTCACTGTTCCCCTCTCCCTCTCTTCATCTCCCTCCCCCTCCCTCCCTTACTTTCCGCTTCCCTTTTCCCCCCTCCCTCTCCTTTCTCTCTCCCTTCCCCCATCCTCCCTCTTCTCCCCCCTTCTCCTTCCCTCCCCCCCTCCCCCCTCCCCCCCTCCCCCCCTCCCCCCCTTCCTTCCTTCCTTCCTTCCTTCCTTCCTTCCTTCCTTCCTTCCTTCCTTCCTTCCTTCCTTCCTTCCTTCCTTCCTTCCTTCCTTCCTCCCTCCCTCCCTCCCTCCCTCCCTCCCTCTTTCCTTCCTTACTTCCCTCCTTCCCTCCTTCCTTCCTTCCCTCCTTCCTTCCTTCCTTCCTTCCTTCCTTCCTCCCTCCCTTCCTCCCTCCCTCCCTCCCTCCCTCCCTTCCTCCCTCCCTTCCCTCCTCCCCCCCCCTTCCTTCCCTCCTTCCCTCCTTCCTTCCTTCCTTCCTTCCTTCCTTCCTTCCTTCCTTCCTTCCTTCCTTCCTTCCTTCCTTCCTTCCTTCCTTCCTTCCTTCCTTCCTTCCCTCCTTCCTCCCTTCCTCCCTCCCTCCCTTCCTTCCTTCCTTCCTTCCTTCCTTCCTTCCTTCCTTCCTTCCTTCCTTCCTTCCTTCCTTCCTTCCTTCCTTCCTTCCTTCCTTCCTTCCTTCCTTCCTTCCTTCCTTCCTTCCTTCCTTCCTTCCTTCCCTTTTCTTTCACCTATTTCATTCCAGTTCTCATGATCCTATGATCTTTTCTGTAGAAAGTACACACTTCTTGAACTCTTTCCTAATTTATCTACTTTCATCCAACAATGATGAATTTTGTCTAGATTTCACTGCCAGAAGAATCACATTACAGTATTCTATCCTGCTATGACAAGTAAATTATAAATTACATTTCATTTTAGCCTTTCACCTTTCTTGTTCTTTCCTTCTTTTATTGTTTTCACTCTTCCTCCATTATTCAATCTTATTGTTCTTTTACCCCCCCCCTTTATTTATTTTGTCCTTCTTCCCTTTTAATTGTTCCTCTTCTAAACTGTCCTATTTCCTTTATCTATTTACACCAATAGCACAGTCATTAAAATGTATGAGTCAAACAGAAGTGACTCCCAAGGTCTTAATTCCTCCTGATCAAATTCAAGACACATAGATTAGATAAATGAAAATAACAAATTAAGAATCACTACATAATTGCACCATACTGTTGCACCATACCTTCCTTTTTTGCAGATTCCCTATTTGAATATGGGAGGTTTCTGTTTCCAGAAGACGCCATGTTAGGCAAGAGCCAGTCCATGCTTAAAAATAGCCCCACTGCTGGTCATAGCTGAGTTAATGAGCAATGCTGGTTGCAGCTCTATCACAGCATATTTCAGAGAGGGTGAAAAATGTTGGGCAGCAGCTGAGAGAAAAATGAGAAAATGTGAGAGACACTACCCTGCAGACACCAAGGTCAGTGAAGGAAGTGAAGAGTTGCTACAGGTGCCCTAGTAGAGATACCTCTGCAGCCCATGGAAAGGACCAGTAATGAAAGTTGACACTGCAGCCCATGGAGAACCATGCAGCTTGTAAAGGATCCCACAATAAAGAAGGTGGACCTGGGCAAGGTCCAAGATCGAAAAGACATGGAGAGCCCTTGCAGAAGCAGACTCTGGACAGAACTGCAGCCCATATGTAGGAACTCATGGTGATACGTGTGGTCTGGTGGAAGCTGGAACCCACACCAGAACAGCTTGTTCCTGAAGGATTACACTCCATGGAAAGGATCTGGGGAGAAGCAATTTACAGAAGACTGCATTCTGTGGGGACCCCACGCTGGAGCAAGGAAGGAGTACAAGGATGATGGATCAGCAGGGATGAAGCATTATGAAACTGACCACAACCCCCATACCCTTTCTGCCTGTGCTGCTCAGGGAGAGGAGGTGAAAGAGGGTGGTTGGGGGAAGGTGATTTTAGTTTGCTTATTTGTTAGATGCTCTCATACTATCCAGAATACGGAGCTTTTAGAGAGTAGACTGTTTTTTCCTGGTTACTGAACACCAGAGACCACTATTCTTGGACTTTATCTGAAGTTACAAGGTTGCAGCATTTCCAAAAAAAAAAAAAAATTATCACATGGTCCAATTCCTGGTACATCTCTCTGAGGGAAAGCAAATACTTAGTGGTTTTTTTTTTTCTTTTGTTATGAATATTTTATACGTAGCTTTTTATTGGTTTGAGAGAACAACATTTTTTATCTAAATAAAGACCTGTTATCAATGTACCACTTGAGATTTGCCTAAAGATTTCACTGGCTTGAAAAAACGTTTTATATCTAATTTTTTCTCTGAAAACCAGAAAACTGTTATAAGAGACATATGCATGAATCGTATAATTCATTACAGAACCAGGCTTTCATTCATGGAGGTGTCAATTAAATTCAGAATGAGCCATTATTGCTATTAAAAAGAACAGGGAAGAAAGAAAGGACTGCCTCTTCTACTTTGATTTTATTCTATAACTGTCTGAAGAGATATTCTTACAGCCCTTCAGTTAGTGCTTACAGAATTATTCATGGAAAACAATGAATTAGATGACTGAGCCTTAGCAGGTTTGAGGGTGGAATGTTTAAAGGGATGCAATGTAAATTACAAGAAAATGAGCACCTGTA
The DNA here is from genome assembly GCF_964211835.1 of Anser anser. NCBI lineage: Eukaryota > Metazoa > Chordata > Aves > Anseriformes > Anatidae > Anser > Anser anser. The sequence goes on from NC_139723.1 coordinate 15,597,451, forward strand.
TTTCAGAGGAAACTTGTACTATTTTTCCTTAGGTGTTTGTGAAACCCACATTTTAATTTACAACAGTGTATTGATTACTTTATTTGCTCTACTGTGTGTCTCAAAAATCAAAAAGATTTTTATCCTTTCTCTTGTTCCTTAGCTCTGTCTCTCTACAGCAGTTATTATCACACCCTAACATTCTCGTGGTATTATTTCCATCATCTAGCAGGAAAAATAATGTTGTGTGGGGAAGGAACAGGATAGCACAAAGCTGTCCTGGTTTCAGCTAAATTTAGTTAAATAAGATAGATTTAATTTCTTTCATAACAGCTGATATGGTGCTGTGTTTTGAATTTAGGTTGAAAATAAGTTGTGGTTTAATCTGTCAGGCATCTAAGTACCACAGAGTATTTTGCTCACTCCCACTCCTCTCCAATTGTATGGGGGAGAGAATCAGGAATAATAATAATAATAATAATAATAATAATAATAATAATAATATATAATATAATAATAATAATAATTATTATTATTATTATTAAAGCTCATGGGTTGACAGAAAGACAGTTTAACAGGAAAGAAAATATAAATAAATAAATAAATAAAGAGAAAGAGAAAGAAAGAAAGAGAAAGATAGAAAGAGAAAGAGAGAAAGAGAGAAAGAAAGAAAAAGAAAGAAAGAAAAAGAAAAAGAAAGAAAGAAAGAAAGAAAGAAAGAAAGAAAGAAAGAAAGAAAGAAAGAAAGAAAGAAAGAAAGAAAGAAAGAAAGAAAGAGAAAAAGAAAAAAAAAGAAAGAAGGAAGGAAAGAAAAGGAAAGGAAACATAAAACTGACCAGAATTGCTCACCAACAACAACCTCACTGGCCAATTCTCCCATTTTTATTGTACAGCATGACACATGGTATGGGACATCCCTTTGGCCATTTTTGGTCAACTGTCTTGTTTCTGTACCCTCCCAGCTCCTGGTGCACCCCAGCCTCCGTACAGACAGGGCAGTGTGAGAAACTGAGCAGGCCTTGGCTCTGTGTAAGCACAGCTCAGAAACAACTAAACATCAGCATGTTATCACTATTATTCTTATCCTAAATCCAAAACACAGCACTATACTAGCTAGGAGGAAAATGAACTCTATCCCAGCCAAAACCAGAACAATACACTTTGACCAGTCCATTGGCAATATATATAATCCACACTTCCATCCTGAGTTTTTGGTCTTTTATAAATCTGGACTACATGAATCAATCTTATTTAGATTTTACTGCTAGAATAATCATTATTATTTGAATCTTGCATTCCATTATCACAATTTAATTATAGTTCTTTGATCTTCCAAATTACCTGTGTTTGGTACACAATAATCCCTATGTCCTGATAAATGACACAGAAGAAAGAAAGGAAAGAGAAAAAAAAATAAAAAAATTCTGGAGATGATAACTGTATATAAAAGAGCATGAAGAATCTTCTTAAGCTTTCCTGTAAAAGAGACTGTGTAAGATTTCCTTTAGCTGCATTAGCTCATAAAAAGAAGCAATTAAACTAAAATAATTATAATAATTCTATTTCATAGAATCATAGATTTTCCATCAATACTACTATGAAAATATATATATAATGTTTCATATTTAGTAAAGCTATAGGAAATATATATATAGGCAATATTAAATAATAGGTTTTGCATTAACATTGAGTTTTCTGCTTTATGCCACACCAATATGCATAAACATACAGTAAAAAGGGAATGTAGAAATGGCAAAACATAACTTGTAAATTCAGGTACAGTTTTCTATTTGTTTGTGTATACATACTCATAGACTCACCTACTCCTGATGACTTAGGTAGGGAGAACAGGGAAAGAGTCCCAGGATGCCTGGGTACAGAAGGTTATACTGGACATGGGGGTACTAGGGGAAGTTATAGGATTTCAGGGAGATCTTTTTGTTGGTTTCTTTTCATGGTGACTTATGCTTGACTAGACACCTTGAAAGCATGCCAGCAGGAAGAAAAATAATGTAGGAAGAGATTGATTATAATAGTCATACGTTCAGCTTTACTTTGCCTTTCAGTAATCCTAGATTGCATTAGTTGACAAAAAAATACATTAGTAACATGCAGCAAAATTCAATACAGGGAGTACTTCAGTATTTAGAAACAGATTGAGAATACACACTCTTCTATAACACTTGCCACACAGACAATATTTTGCTTCAAAGATATCAGCAAACCATTACCTTCATTACTAGAAAAATGCAATGAAAACAGACTGATTCCTAACTCTCAAATAGGGCTACAAAAAAAGTGAATATGTTAAAATATAGAAAGGAAGACTGCAGAAAGTGATACGTAAGTGAAATAAGCACAAAACACAGGTCTGCTGCAAACGTGTGATTAAATAATCTGTAATAGTTGGGGGTAAAAAAAAAAAAAAAAAAAAAAAACATACAGAAAAAGAGAAACCAAGAAACTGCAATCCCTGAAAAATATACTGATGTCTTTGTATTACCATCAACTTGCTTGCTTTGCTATTTCAATCATCATCCACAAAGAAAATGATGTCTTGTCTTTACAGTATTTTCTGGTTTCCATTTTTTGCTTGTCAAGACTGACATTACAACACCTTCATAAAAAGAGGACATACTACTAAAGTTTGTGTTCTCTGTATATGATTCAGATGCATATCTACCCCTTTGAATTCAATTCCTAAATTATAACCTCAAGACAATGGCTAGATCTCTCACACACATGCATTTACACATTAACACCATCCAAATAGAGTTTCATTTATTTTAAAAGGATTTTAACACACTACAAAACAATCTGGCATACAAATTGTTAATTCTGCCTGATAGCAGAAGGGCTACTGAAGAGGAAATTTCAGATTCTTCTTGTCAGTACAAAAGTTGTGTAAATATATGTTATATTTCTGGCCATGACATGATTCAAGACAACCATTCTGACCCCCAAGTCTTGATCAGCTGCTCTAAGAACCAGGTTATGAGTTTGTTATTTGTATTGATTTACTGACTTCATACTAAAATCTTATGATTTTAGCAACTTTTTCAGGTAGTTTGGACAAATCATTGGTTAATTCAAGCCAGGTAATTATTTATTTACTTGAATTTAATCTTCACATCTGCCACAGATTTCTGCTTTCAAGTGAATCACTTCTATTAAAACAATGATCCAGCAAAATTACAATCACAGGAATCTCTATCATCTTGCATCTGAATGCAGTTGGAAGCTGAACCCACATCATTTTGGAAAAGTCAACTCTGCGTTAAGAAGACCATGAACAAAACAAGCTTAATATTAAGTCTTAAAATGAGAAAGAAATATATATATATATAAATCAAAATCTACTTAATTCTAAATAAAATAAAATAAAATAAAATAAAGACTACTTATTGTTATTTCATTCATCTATAATCTTATTAAATTCTGCAGGGGTATTGCACAAGGTAAATATCAAAAGGAAAAAAGAAATGAGGTCACCAGTAAAAAGAAGGAAAGCAAAGTTTTTCCTTTTCTGCAAAAAGGAAAAGGAAAACACGAGGAGATTTCTTCAAACCTGGCTAAGTTATTTCTCAACAATGACATTAGTGGCAAACATGACGTGGAGGTCATAGATTCCTGCTATTGTCCCAGATGAACCATCATATCCTTTGAACATAGCCAATATCCACTGCCAAACAGCAGAGATCAAAAATCCACAAAGACTTTTAAAGAAATTAATAAACACTGGACTAACAATGAACATATACCTGCTTTAGTTTTTTGAAACCTGGCTTTGGTCTGAAAGCAAAATGAAATTCCTATCTACTAATTCATTCAGGAGCTTTGATGAAACAAATATGTAGGAATAATTTAATCAATGTTTACAGATTTATTTTTGTGTTATTCACCCAGAGTTCATAGTGCAAGATATGACATGAATCTTGCATTCTGCAAATGCAGATTTGCAGGATGAGTTCAATTTCTAAGTATCCATAGAAATCCACCTTCATTGATCTTACAAATGAGCAGATATAGAGGTTGGAGGAAGAAGAATATCACTGAGGGATTACTGTGACCAAAAAAAAAAAAAAAAAAATCACGTGATAATGTAGGTGAATTTTCATTCAAAATAGAAACATTCAAAATGAGAAAATAAAAATGAGCTCATTCTTTCTGTTAGCATGAACATCGTACTGATTATTTTATTTATTAGTGTAATTGCATTTCATAAAGAAATCTTACATCCTTGAAACATAGTCTGTAATCGAATCTGAATATACATTGAAATAATTACATGCTTGATATACCATAAATAATTTGAATCCTGACCTTAACGATACTAAAAATTAAGGATTTTGCTTGCTGTTGCTACTAGTAACCATTTAAATGCATCTATGCCATTGCAAATTAACATTTTGCTACATGCTGGGACCTTGATTAGATATGGTTTCTCTCAGTCTGTCTTGATGGAGTTGTTCTACCTTGTACGTATAATTAAAACATTAATTAGAGAAAAAAACCTCAAACACTGAGGCATTATGCCACATCTGATTGCTAGCCCCCCAGACAGTACTTATTTTTGCTTTCTTATCCAATGAATAAATAGTTGTGTTTTTTGATTGAAGCCAAAGAGAGGTTTACCCCCAAGTAAACTGTAATGATATGATCTGGGATATTATTGTCTAAATGAAATGCATTGCATGTAAGGACTTGAATCTGGGATTTCCCCATCTAAGTTTTCTGCATTTAGACCAGAATCCCATTCCAATACCAGGAATCCTTTTCAGATGATACCTGTTTCAAAATGGTTAGAAACCATAAAATGAACACTGGCCTTATGACATCCAGGTTTCTCAGGATTCTTTTTTTCTCTGCTACTTCATTTACAGTTGAACAACAACAAAAAAAGGCCTTGGGCTGGCAGTTGATATTTTTATTGTTGTTGTATATTACATGATACATAGCATCTTGAAAGCTACACAGATCTATTGTATATTTTTATTTTATATGACACTCATCTGGTTAGACATAAAAGCAATTAGTTCCATATATTCTAAACACTAGATACTAAGAAAGCAAGACATCTAATTCATTTTTAAAGATGAAAAAATTCTTATGAACTTAAAATAGACTCAGGGGCTCTAAATTGCATCCTTCATGAATATTGAGTCACGCTATAAAAAACAAAAGAGAAAGAATACCACATGGTTGACTGTAGCCTTTTGCTTCCAGATTTTTACTGAAAAATTCAGTTGTTCTGGATGTTCCAGTTATACTGTCTCAATTCCTGAAAAACCTCCCTTTCCAAAGGAGACAATATTTAGACAGCATAAGTCAATTTTTTAATGGTCTTCAAAGATGGAAGGATCAAAAATAAACAAGAGCTGCATATCCACTTTTAGAAAGATTCTCCTGAAGATATATGCTTAAAAGTAAGTGAAAGGAAACATTTAATACACACCAGGATTACAGAAAATTGTAAAATTTGTACAGCTAACAGATTTTGAACAGCTAGCTGCCTTCTACACAAAGTAATAAACCTTGTAATAAACCTTGACTTTAAAGGTATCAATACTTAGAGTTTGATGAAAATAAGAAATTTGCTTTCACAAGTCAATTCACTTTTACAGTAGTCCCCATTCAAAACCTGAGCCATATAAAACCGTTAACGAATTGTGGAAATGCAGACATGGAACATACAGTGGGTAGACTTCAGCTCTGAGAGCCAACGGGGCTTGTAGAAAGGTCAGCAGTAGAAGCACAGATGTGACCATGTGTGGGTAAAGGCTGATACTCAAGAATTTCATGAAAAATCTTCCTGAAGCTTATTTCTTGGTCTTTCACAATTTTTTTTTCTTAACTTTTATTTAAATCATTGAGGTACTTAAGGAAGACAATTCTTCATCCATTCTCTCTATTTCTTTCAGCTGTTTTAAGAACATTTCAGGAAAAGAGTTCTCTTGCCTCCTTCCTCTTCATGTTAAATTCTGTTGCTTTGCTGTTGAAGTTACATCTGAAGGCAATCAACATGCAAGTACACTTTTTTTTTTTTTTCTTAAACAATTCACATTTGTATTCTCTATTTCATTGCTTGGAGCCTCCTAAAGACAAATATGCTATAGAATGTTCCCATAAATCAAATTTAAGTGCTCTACAGAGGTAACAGTGATAGCAAAAATGTCGTGGATTGGCATTGGGTTAGCAGAGAACAACCCATTTTCATATGAAAGGATAAAATCTGTATGATAAAACACATAAAAATTGTAACATTTTTAGTGCTGAGGACTCAGATTTAGATCAAAGTTGTACCACCACTTCATTCTGATTAATCTGGAAAAGCAGGAGGAAACAGGTAAAAAGCAAATATATTTACTGATTTTTCTTCGGGACCTGGAGAGTAAATTCAAATAAGATTGAAAGTATTACGATATAATAGGTCATATAAGAAAGAGGGCTTTTTCCCCTCAATAAAAGTGCACTTGATAAAGATTACCATTCAAAACAGGCAGTCTTAAAAATCTACAAATAGTTGAGACAGATAGCATGCACCATAAGCCATCCTTGGTCCATTAAGGTATTTCCCAGTTAATTTAGATGGGACACCTACAATTTTAAGTTGTCATAATAAAAGTGAGTGAAAATAAAATTATAACTTTAAAATGGTCTCAAAGATTAACTATTTTATAAAGTACTGTTGGGTTCATCACAATGCATTATATGGATCTTTTGGATACTAAAATGACAGCAGCTACACTGTTAAGCCCATGAGGTTTTGGAAAGTAGCAAAGAAGGTATAACTGAAGTGCACAATCATTGCTGTTTTCCCAATCCATAGTAAATTACAGTATGCACACACAGAGACAAGAAAATATCTCTCAAATAGCTCTCACATCTAATTAGTTAAAAATGGTAGTTTAGAGCTAATAGAGTGAAAACAATAACAACAACAACAATAACAAAACCAATTCCATTACATTGGTGGAGAGAATTCTTACTTTATCAATGATATAATAACGTGTTATTCTTTTCAAACGATTTATTTTGACAGTTTCTGGTGCTGGAACATCCTTCATGTCAGTCTATGTCCATTTATATAAAGATTAAGCATCTTTTTTGAAATAGCAATTCATTTTGATTTTTTTGGTTACGTTTTCACTTGCTGAAGCATGAAATTGGTGTTTTGAAGCATTAAAAATATGTATGTATGCATATGTGATATAGAAGTACACATGTATGCATGTGGCTATGTATGTATATACACTAACAGACTACATTTGTTCAGTATATCTTCGTGCTTAAAAGTCACAAATCTTTCTACATGATTGTGGATCTGAGGTTTCTAGGGGGAATTAGTTAATAAATAAAGATATTAAAGTTTTTTGAAAGAAGTATTGTACAATATTGCTTCCTTCTGGAATTGAGCTTATTTAGCTTCACTGCTATGGACACACATTAGACACTGATAGATTTCAAAACAGATTTCAAAGAAAGTAGTAGGATAGAAGAATTTTCTGTCACCTAAGCAAGCTGTAGGTCATTGGTGATTTTTCATTATTATTATTATTTATTTATTTATTTTTACTTAAATGGTATTTAGAAAAGGATGTTCCACATTTTCTATATTTTACCTACTGCATCGTCTGGTTCTGCTTCATTGTGATTTCACGCTTCTAGTTATAAGGTAAATATACATACTTTTTTTTTTTTTTTTTTTTTAAACAAGATTTTAATAATGTCCTATATACCAGAAAGACAAAGCTAAACAAGCAATACTTTATTTTGGTTTTCTTAGCCCTCAAGATTCATGTGAGGACATTAGAAATTGTATTACATAATAAAAACATAGGGATTCTGTTAATAACAGAGAAATTTAAGCTCTCCTTTCTTATTTACATCTATAGAAATCAATCTCAAGATCAATTCAAACATCAGGTAGACTATTCCACAGGCAGACTTAATGCTATGCTCTTATACTGTGGGTTTATTCAAAGATTTTTCTCTTCTTGTTAATAATAAACATACCTCTTATCATTGCTCAAAACCAAGGGCCTGCACAGTTATTACAGAGCTGAACATATTTCATACAGGTTGTTGTAAAGGTCTCATATGAATCTATGCATCAAAATGAAGTTATGGCTGAATATACAATAATCTTGATACATAGAACCTACTGGATTGAATTAACTTGACTGTTAAAAAAGAGATTTTAATTTTCAAAATACCAAAAGGAAATTTCCCAGCACAGTTAGAATAACGTCACATTTATGGAGCACAAATAATAAAACTTTAAGACAGTCATCACCACTATATATAATTATGCATCTTGTTAAGGAGTGGCTAAGAAAGGTGTTACAAAATCTTGTTCAGATTGCACAGGGGAGTGTTTCCTTGCCAAAATAAAATTCTGTAGTTTTTGTTTGTTTTTTGTTAGTTAGTTTGCTTGTTTATTGTAAGGCATATACTAGCACCAGATTTAGCTGCCTTGCATTTCTCGTCTGTGATAATGAACATACTCTTCATGCCAGTGTAGATACTTTTGAAACCACCAATTTTTCAAGACAATTTTTCAGAATTTTGTATGATACCAGTGTAATTTTACTATTCCATTTTTCATAGCTAGGAGAAATCTTTCTTAAAATAGTTTGGCTTTCACTGATTCCAAATCTGTATAGATTTGGATATGTTTTTATTTGGAGTAAGGATATGAAAATTTAGCACCTGGTACTAATACCATTGTTTTAATTAAAAGTGCTGTGAAACGTCACATTTTGTTTTGTCTCAAAAACGTAGCAGGCTCTGAGATAACTGTTCAATAGGTTCCTGACAATATGAAGTGATAGAGAGGTGGCTCTAAGGCAGACTCACGGCAGCACAAGGAGACAGAAGAATTATTTCAGCACTCATGTCTCCTCCTCTCTTTGTCAGTCTGCCAAAACCTGTCCTGAAGTTGGCAAAAAGTCATAATCACTAACGTTGAATACAAGAGGAAATAAAACCCACATCTCCTTACTAGGCCACACTGGGGGAAAAAAAAAAAAAAAAAGAGAGAGAGAGAGAGAAAGAGATTTATCTCCAGTGGTACAGATGAAAACTGTGGCTGGTCTTTCGGAGAGCCATCAATGCTCCTACAGCCATCAATAAACCTGTGTTATCTGCTCATGACTACATACTAAAACAAATTGTGCAGAAGTCTCTGAAGCCATGAGAGTGTACAACTATTGAGAGTGACAGAGTGAGGGAAAACAATTCCTCAAAATTTCAATGTGCTGCCACATGTGTTTAAAACTAAAATAGCTAGATAAAGATTTGGGAATAATGATGAATATAGTAAGAGGGTTTACAGTAAAGAGACAGTGTATATGTATAGAAATAGATCCTGAAAAAAGAGTCAGGCAAAACCAGCAGGAGACCTGCATGGATGCATAAGGAGACAGAGACTGGGAGAATGAAGAACCACCCACTGTAGGAGAATACTAGATCTGAGACCAGCTAAGGAACCTGAAAGGGCACAAATCTGCGGGACCAGATGAGGTACTTCCGGGGGTCCTGAAGGAACTGGTGAATGAAGTTAATAAGCCATCCACCATATCTGAGAAATCTTGGCAGTCTGATGAAGTTCCCACTAACTGCAAGAGGGGAAACATAACCCCTGTTTTTAAAAGGAAAAAAAATCATAGAATCATAGAAGTCATAGAAACACAAGCTTGGAAAGGACCTACATGATCATCTAGTCCAACCATCCTCTTATCACCAATACTACCCACTAAGCTACTAAATCATATCTCGTAGCACCTCATCCAGGCGCTTCTTGAACACCACGAGGGACAGTGATTCCACCATCTCCCTGGGCAGGCCGTTCCAGTGCCTGACCACTCAGTGAGAGAAAAAGTTTTTCTTCATATCTAATCTAAATCTCTCCATGGCCATTTCCTCGAGTCCTATCATTAGCTATCTGAGAGAAGAGGCCGACCCCCTTCTCATCACAACCTTCCTTCAGGAAGTAGTAGAGCACAAAGAGGTATCCCCTGAGCCTCCTCTTCTCCAGACTAAGCAATCCCAGCTCTCGCAGCCGCTCCTCATAAGACTTGTGCTCTAGACCCCTCACCAGTTTTGTTGCCCTTCTCTGGACCTGCTTCAGGGCCTTGATGTCTTTACTGTAGTGAGGGGCCCAAAACTGAACACAGTACTTGAGGTGCGGACTCACCAAAGCTGAGTACAGGGGGACAATCACCTCCCTGCTCCTTCTGCCTATGTTATTTCTAATACAGTCCAGGTTGTCATCGGCCTTCTTGGCCACCTGGGCACACTGCTGGCTCATGTTCAGCTAAGCATTGGTCAACACTCCAAGGTCCTTTTCCCCTTCACAGTCTTCTAGCCACTTTGCCCCAAGCCTGTAGCACTACATGGGGTTATTGTGGCCAAAGTGCAGGACCCAGCACTTGGCCTTGCTGAACCTCATTCCATTTGTCTCAGCCCAGCAATTCAGCCTATCCAGATCCCTCCGAAGGGCCACCCTACCGACCCTACCTCCCAACTTAGTGTCCTCTGCAAACTTACTGAGGGTACACTCAATCCCCTCATCTAGGTCATCAATAAAGATATTATACGAGACAGGCCCCAGTACTGACCCTTGGGGGACACCACTTGTAACAGGACACTAGCTGGACTTAAATCCATTAACCACTACCCACTGGGCATGGCCCTCCAGCCAGTTCTTTACCCAGAGAAGAGTATACCTGTCCAGGCCATGGACAGCCAGTTTCCCCAGGAGAATACTGTGGGAGACCATGTCAAAGGCTTTGCTGAAGTCGAAGTAGACTACATCATCAGTCTTTCCTTCATCTACCAGTCTGGTCATATGATCACAGAAGGAGATGAGGTTGGACAAGCAGGACCCGACTTTCATGAATGCACGCTGTCTGGGCCTGATCCCCTGGATGCCACACAAGTTCCATGTGATCTCACCCAAAATGATTTGCTCCACAACTTTCCAAAGGAATACACCGCGAACTACAGGTCAGTTAGTCTCACTTCTGTGCCTGGAAAGATCATGGAGAAAGTCCTTCCGGAAAATATGCTTAAGTTTAGGCACAAAAATTAAGCTTAGGTACGTGGAAAAAAAAAAAGAAGTTATTGGTGACAGCCAACATGGCTTCACTAAGGGCAAATTGTGCTTGATAAATTTAGTGACTTTCTATGACAACATCAGTGGACAGGGGAAGAGCAACGGACAACATCTACCTGGATCTGTGCAAAACATTTGACACTGTCCTGCATAATATCCTTGTTTCTAAATTGGAGAGACACAGATGTGACAGATGGGCCACTTGGTGGGTAAGGAATTGGCTGGATGTTCGCACTCAAATAGTTGTGGTCAATGGTTCAATGACCAGGTGGAAACCGATGATCAGTGGTGTTCCTCAGGTTCCTGTATTGGGACAGGTAATGTTTAACATCTTGTTGGTGGCATGGACAATGGAATTGAGTACACCCTCAACAAGTTTGCCAATGACATCAAGTTGTGTGGCATGGTTGATGTTCTGTAGAGAAGGGATGCTATCTAGAGGGACCTTGACAGGTTTGAGAGGTGGGCTTATGTGAACTTTATGAAGTTCAACTAGGCCAAGTGCATGGTCCTGAACCTGGGTTGGGTCAATCCCAAGCACAAATAAAGGCTTGGAAGACAATGGATTGAAAGCAGCCCTGAGGAGAAGGACCTGGAGGTGTTGGTTGATGAAAAACTCAACATGAACTGGCAATGTGAGCTTGCACCCTAGAAAGCCAACTGTAGCCTAGGCTGAATAAAAAGAAGCATGGCCAAGGATTGAGAGTGGTGATTCTCCCCCTCTGCTCTGCTCTTGTGAGAGCCAGCTAGGAGTGCTGAGTTCAGCTCTGGGGACCCCAATGTACATAAAGACCAGAGGAGAGCCATGAGGATGATCAGAGGGCTGGGACATCTCTCCTATGAAGACAGGCTCCTGGGAGTTGGTGTTCAGGCTGAAGAGAAGGCTGTGGGAAGACCTTAAAGTAGCTTTCCAGTATTAAAAGGGGATCAACAGGAAAGCAGAAGGACACTTTATCAGGGAGTATAGTGATAGGACAGAGAGTAATGGTTTTAAAATAAAACAAAATAAAAATAAAATAAAATAAAATAAAATAAAATAAAATAAAATAAAATAAATAAAATAAAATAAAATAAAATATAAAACAAAATAATAAATAAAAAGGTAGATTTAGATTAGAAGTTAGGAGGAAATTCTTTACTTTGAGGGTGGTGAGGCACTGGAACAGGTTGACTGGAGAATTTGTGGATGCCCTATCCCTGGAAATGTTCAAGACAGGTTTGATGGGGTTTTGGGAAACCTGCTATAGTGGGAGACAAGAAGGTTGGATTAGATAATATTTAAGGTATCTTCCAACCAAAAGCATTCTATGAGTCTATAGTGATATTTAAACCAAATTATTAGAAATGTTTTTAATTAACTTTTAAATAAATCAATTGTAAAAAGAAAACAAAATCCAAAACAATACAGTAAGAAAATGAAAAGAAAAAGCAACCAAACAAAATAAAAACCCAATGACTCCATCTGTGTTCTAATTCCAGAATGTGACAATAAATTTGGCCTTCTTTTAAGTGATAAAATTAAAGCACCTCTGTACAGTATTTTGTATTCGATGAAATTTGATTATCAAAATACAAACTGATTGCATGTATGCAGATATACAAGAACTAGAGGCTTCTCCTATGACTTTTTTTTTTTTGATATAATTCCTGAAACACTGATTACATCAATTGATGCACTATCAGTGTGAACATTTAATATTAGAAGTTTTGTTAAGATGTTGAAAAAATTAAAGGCTACCAAATAAAACAAAGTAGAAGATTATCTGGGTTTGATCACTTCCCTAGTGTTTTATATTTTATATAAATAAATATATATAAGTAAAATTTTAAAATAAAATATTTATGTAATATTTTATTTTATTTATTTTATTTTTCAAGTAGAGATATTTGTTTTTTTCAAGTAATTAAGGATTTTCAGGTCCTATTCAGAAAAGTATCTGAATGCTAGTGTTCACTGTATTCTGGGTACACTGACTTGTCATAAGGAAGCAAATCTGCTGTTTACACATCAAAAGCTCCCTAATCAGAGATTTTCACATTTTTAAAAAATGTTTTACATGCTAATTGACTTACTTTTGTGAGGTCATATTATCTGGCTAATTTGATTTGCTGCTTTTCTAAATATTTTTTTTTAAATATAAAAATTGTGTAACATTTGTAGAACCAAAAATTATTTAAGTCATTCACACTAAATCAAATGTAGATTTTTATATAGGTACGCATTTTCTGTTGAAATCTCTGAGAGTGTTCTGTGTTACTAAAATTATGAATTACTTTCATTTTTTAAAAAATAAAAAATAAAAATTGGAAAATTGGAGATATGCAGACAACATCAAACTGCTGATAAGTAAAATAAAAGTTATTCACATACTTTTGATTCCAGGTTTTAATGTAGTCTTAACTAAGATATTTATGTAGATGCCTTTTTATTAATATGGCGATGTCATTTTCAAAGGATAGAATTACAATAGAAAATATACAATTCCAATACTTACCTATCCTTGCTTTTACACACTTCTTTTGTATATATTTAATAGTAGCTGAAGTGTACATTTAATAGTAGCTGAAGAGTTGTACACTAAAAAATGACTCAAATCATGGAATCACAGAATTGTTGAGGTTGGAAGGGACCTCAAGAGCTCATCAGGTTCAACCCCTCTGCCAAAGCAGGTTCCCTAGAATAAATTTCACAGGTAGGCGTCCAGACAGGTCCTGAACATCTCCAGAGAAGGAGTCTCCACAATCTCCCTGGGCAGCCTGTTCCAGTGCTCTGTCACCCTCACTGTGAAGAAGTTCTTTCTCATATTGGTGCGGAACTTCCTGTGATCCATTTTATGGCCATTGCCCCTTGTCCTGTCCCCACAAACTACTGAAAAGAGGTTGGCCATATCCCATTGACTCCCACACTTCAGGTATTTATAAACATTGATAAGATCCCACCTCTGTCTCCCCAGGTCTCTCAGCCTTTCCTCATAAAATGTTTGAGGTTTCTATCTTATCCTTTTTTACGTTCTTCTTTGTTATCTAAACCTTCCCCTTTCACTTCATTACACTATTTAACAAGAGATTCAGGAAGATAACAGTTCTCTTCCTTGCCTAACATTTACATGCTTCAGCTATAAATAGACATCGCTGCTTTTATAAAATGTCTATTTATAAATAGACTTCACTGCGATCTACAGATTCCTCACGAGGGGGAGTGGAGGAGAAGGCGCCAATCTATTCTCTTTAGTCACCAGTGACAGGACCCGTGGGAATGGTGTCAAGCTGGGGCAGGGGAGGTTTAGGCTAGACATCAGGAAGAGGTTGTTCACTGAGAGGGTGGTCACGCACTGGAACAGGCTTCCCAGGGAAGTAGTCACTGCACCAGGCCTGTTGGAGTTTAAGAAGCATTTGGACTGTGCACTTAGTCACATGGTCTGAATTTTGGGGTAGACCTGTGTGGTGCCTGGAGGTGGACTTGATGATCGTTATGGGTCCTTCCAACTCGGGATATATTGTGATTCTATGATTCTTTTTCATCTTCTTACCAAGGTACGCAATTTAAAATCACTCCTGTCTCCAGCCTTGTTCCTCCCCTCACATCTTTGCTCCTGTTCTCCAAAGTCCCTCAAGTGAATAATTTCCTGACAATAAGGAGCCTAGATATAAACTGTAAACCAGCCTAGGTACACCAGAATTCAGGTAATAAAATATTTCACCTAATTTGTTCTATTCTTTTCGTGCTGTGTGCAGCCAACCTTTACATCTTTTGGGATGCTTTACCTCACTGCAAGCTGATGTCTAAGCTGTTATTCACCTTCATTTTGTGTCACTCAACAAAGTTTCAGTTCTACTGTATAAATGTATATTTCAGATGTTTTTCATTAAATTATTTTTTGTGTGCGTGCCTTGAGACATGTTAAGAAATGTTTTCTCCAAGATAGCTCCATATTATTTTTCTGATATTTCTGTTCTAACAAGAAGACTCATGCAAAATCTGTTGGATGACATTAATCTACCTTTCCACGTGTTACTCTTCTTTTTCTTTGATGTCTTACAATTGAAAGGCATTGAGAATGTTCCCCGCTAGCACTGAATATTGCAATATAAAAGATATATGGATTTTGCAAGATATGGAACTATGGGAAAAAATAGTCTGGAGGATTCAAAGACTTCTGCAACTAGAGGGTAGGTGTAAGCCTCAGGCCATTTCTAGTCTTCATTCCCTTTTATCTTCATGGTTTCCTAAACTTTAACTTTTCTGAGAGATAAGAACTGAAGAAATTCCACAGTCTCCCTATCTTCCTGAGGTTTCTTTTTTTTTCTTTCTTTCTTCTTTCTCTTTTTTTCTTTTTCTCTTTCTCTTTCTTTCTCTTTCTTTCTTTCTTTCTTTCTTTCTTTCTTTCTTTCTTTCTTTCTTTCTTTCTTTCTTTCTTTCTTTTTCTTTTTCTTTCTTTTTCTTTCTTTCTCCCTTCCTTCCTTCCTTCCTTCCTTCCTTCCTTCCTTCCTTCCTTCCTTCCTTCCTTCCTTCCTTCCTTCCTTCCTTCCTTCCTTCCTTCCTTCCTTCCTTCCTTCCTTCCTTCCTTCCCTCCTTCCTTCCTTCCTTCCTTCCTTCCTTCCTTCCTTCCTTCCTTCCTTCCTTCCTTCCTTCCTTCCTTCCTTCCTTTTTCACTTTTTTTCCTTTTCATATATCACAGTATCACAGTATCACAGATTTCTAGGTTGGAAGAGACCTCAAGATCATCGAGGCCAACCTCCGACCTAACACTAAGTACTCCACTAAACCATATCGCTAAGCTCTACATCTAAACGTCTTTTAAAGACCTCCAAGGATGGTGACTCCACCACCTCCCTGGGCAGCCCGTTCCAATGCTTAACAACCCTTTCGGTAAAGAAGTTCTTCCTAACATCCAACCTAAAACTCCCCTGTCGCAACTTTCGCCCATTCCCCCTCGTCCTGTCACCAGGCACGTGGGAGAACAGACCAACCCCCACCTCTTTACAGCCTCCTTTAAGGTAACTGTAGAGAGCAATAAGGTCGCCCCTGAGCCTCCTCTTCTCCAGGCTGAACAAGCCCAGCTCCCTCAGCCGCTCCTCCTAAGACTTGTTCTCCAGACCCCTCACCAGCTTGGTCGCCCTTCTCTGGACTCGCTCGAGCACGTCCATGTCTTTCCTGTAGCGAGGGGCCCAAAACTGAACACAGTACTCGAGGTGAGGCCTCACCAGAGCCGAGTACAGGGGCACAATCACTTCCCTAGACCTGCTGGCCACACTGCTTCTTATACAGGCCAGGATGCTGTTGGCCTTCTTGGCCACCTGGGCACACTGCTGGCTCATATTCAGCCGACTATCAACCAATACTTCCAGGTCCTTCTCTGCCAGGCAGCTTTCCAGCCACTCATCTCCCAGCCTGTAGCTCTCCTTGGGGTTGTTGCGCCCCAGGTGCAGGACCCGGCACTTGGCCTTGTTGAACTTCATACAGTTGACCTCAGCCCATCGCTCTAGCCTATCCAGATTCTCCTGCAGAGCCTTCCTGCCCTCGAGCAGATCGACACACGCACTTAGCTTGGTGTCATCTGCAAACTTACTGAGGGAGCACTTGATCCCCTCATCCAGATCATCGATAAAGATATTAAAGAGGACCGGTCTCAGTACCGAGCCCTGGGGGACACCACTAGTGACCAGCCTCCAACCAGATTTGACTCCATTCACCACAACTCTCTGGGCCCGGCTATCCAGCCAGTTTCTAACCCAGCGAAGCGTACGCTAGTCCAAGCCACGAGCAGCCAGTTTCTTGAGGAGAATGTTGTGGGAAACGGTGTTAAAAGCCTTACCGAGGTCAAGGTAAACCACATCCACAGCCTTTCCCTCATCCACCAAGCGCGTCACTTTGTCATAGAAGGAGATCAGGTTCATCAAGCAGGACCTGCCTTTCATAAACCCATGCTGACTGGGCCTGATCGCCTGGTTGCCCTGCAAGTGCCGCGTGATGACCCTCAAGACAATCTGCTCCATGAGCTTTCCTGGCACTGAGGTCAAACTGACAGACCTATAGTTCCCTGGATCTGCCCTGCGGCCCTTCTTATAGATGGGGATCACATTGGCTAGCCGCCAGTCAACTGGGACCTCCCCCGATAGCCAGGACTGCCGATAAATGATGGAAAGTGGCTCGGCCAGCTCCTCCGCCAGTTCTTTCAGTACCCTCGGGTGCATCCCATCCGGCCCCATCGACTTGCGCACATCCAAGCTCCGTAGCAGGTCGCCAACCATTTCCTCATGGATAGCAAAGGCCACATCCTGCTCCCCGTGCCCTTCCACCAGCAAGTAGTCATGGGAACATTCTATGAAGAATGAAAAGAAGAAGAATGTGACATTGATAAGTTTATTTGTAAAACTATGTTTCTTCTGGAAGCAGCTCAGCAGGGCAAAGATAATACTTCATTCTTGTCAGCAAAAAATGTCCCTTTTGTAGCAAGTAAGATGCAGCTCCTTCTCAGTACTTTTTTTTCCAGATGATCAATACCATCAGTCAACAGACAGGAGGATATGGACATACTGTACATTTTGTGTTGGTAGGATATGTTACTCCTTCCTCTATCTGAAGGCCCCACACAGAGTGTTCAGCTGGGATAGAGTTAATTTTCTTTGTAAGGGTTCACACAATGCTTCTCCTGGGAGTGGCTGAACACCTGTCTGCCAAAAGGAAGTATTGAATGAACTCCTATGTTTGCTTTGCTTGTGTGTGGCTTTTGTTTTACTTGTTGAACTGTTTTAGGGTAGTTGTAGTTAATCTACTGTCATTAATTTTACTGTGATTCTATCTATGGTGTACATATATACATACACAAAGCTTCTCAATGATTTAAGTATAATGCTTGTGCATGAACTATCATTTTTGATGAAAATAGTGGTGTTTACACACTGTTGTTATTTCAGAGCAGTGCTTGGACAGAGACAATGACTTTTCTGTTTCTTGTGCTGCCCCTCCAGCAAGGAGGCTGGGGATGCACAAGAAGCTGGGAGGGGGCAGAGCCAGGACAGCTGGCCCAAATGGACCAAAGGGATGTCCTGTACCATGTGGTCAGCAATAAAAGCTGGAGGAAAAGAGGAGGGGGGGGGGGTTGGGGTTAGGGGGAGAGGGAGGGGGAGATGACAACAACATGACTCATTTGGAGTGATGGTGTTTGTCTTCCCGAGGAACTGTTATGGGTTATGGGCCCTGCTCTCCTGGGAGTGGCTGAACACCTGTCTGCCAAAAGGAAGTATTGAATGAACTCCTATGTTTGCTTTGCTTGTGTGTGGCTTTTGGTTTACTTGTTGAACTGTCTTTATCTCAGATCATGACTTCTTGAACTTTTACCTTTCCAATTCTCTCTCTATCCCACCTGGGGAGAGTGAGTGAGTGGCTGTGTGGGGCTAAACCACAACAGGAACTCACCCAGAATTGTACATACTTCTCACAGGCCATGCAAAGAAAAGTAAATGTATGTGCAAGGATTATATCACTACTCTCTATGTAGGAACAACTTTTTGATCTGAATGAGACCTGCGTAACTTTGCATGCTTGATCTTCACAGGTGGAGCAAAAGGAAGTTCTCTGTTTCAGCTTGTGTTTTTCTCCTGTGATATACCTCATTACTACCAGTTCTTTGGTTATTGGCAGTTCTTCAGAATTCTCTACTTCTTTTGAGTTTTAGGGGGTAACATTGAAAGGACTTTTGTCCTCAGGAGGGAAAACAAACTATTTTGACATATGGAGGAAAGATTGGTGTGATAAAGTTTGAAAAGTAAAGAATTCAAGGTGTTAGATTTGTAGATATTTGTTTAATATGTTCAGTTCACTGATGTGTTTATGTCCAAAAGCACTGCATATTGTGTCAGCAGAAAAATGCTATTACAGGATTTATGAAATTTACAAAATATAATCTGCTATTATCCCATAGAGTACCTTGTATAGTATAAACACAATATTAAGTTCTGCTGCATTTAAGGATTCTGAAAAAATAATCCAGGTTAAGATGAGGTACAAGCCAGCAGCCAAACAAAGGGTAGTAATTATAACATTCAAGGATGGAATTTCAGAACCAGCACAATGTGATTTAAAACTAGAGCCATGCATTTCTTATTCCTCTTTTCAGCTATATCTAATGGCCATGAAAATACAATTCAGTCTTTTTACTGTGGGAATTTTGGCGAGCTCCCCTTCTTGTTTTAAAACATATCATAGAACTGATTGTAACATAGGAAGGAGCAGACCTACTATAAATTCTAAAATTCTAGTCATAAACTTGAATGTGTTTGGGGAATTCTAGATGAAGGAGTGCAAACAAGCAGGAAAAGGTTTGTCTGCCAAGTTTTGTTGCGGTCCGTGTCTGAACGATTGACCAGGCAGCTTTGCTTTTAAGCTCTTGTAGTGTTAAAAGCAAGAAAAGTCTGTATGACACCAATGAGTTTAGGGTTATCTATCTACATAAAGGCACCAAATCTAAATAAATTTGCAAAAGTACCTGTAGGGAACCTATCTGAGATAAATTTTGACCAAACAGGCTGGAACGTATTATTTACCAAACTAGAAATTTAGTCATGGGTTTGACATTTCAAAAGGTTATATTTTGGGAAGTCACACCAACAAAGGGAAGTCAGAACTTTTTCCAATGAATAGTAAATACTTCATACACACCTAATTTCCTTTCCATTCGTACTCTGAGCAAGATTCACAATTTTACACATGAGCATTCTTAAAAAGGACTACTGCTGTTTTAGGGTAGTTGTAGTTAATCTACTGTCATTAATTTTACTGTGATTCTATCTATGGTGTACATATATACATACACAAAGCTTCTCAATGATTTAAGTATAATGCTTGTGCATGAACTATCATTTTGACACTAGTATCACATTAATAACTCTGAAGTAGAATATAGTGTAATGTAGAAGTATTTGTCCCTTGGGAGTTTTACGGCATGTGCCTCTTTTAAGAGCCTGCAGAGGAGAATGAATGAGAAGAGTTAAACATTAGCTGTTAACCATAATGGACATCCGAACAATTTAGTTATTTAAGAGTTACTTGGTATGTTTTCACATTCAAAATATGATGTCTATTGAACTCTTGATAAAATAAGTTAAAATACAAACCAGTTATCAATGCTGCTCTTTCATTAAAATTTTTAGTCTGAAGGATACTGTTAAAGAACTATGTCCATGAAGATGCATGTTTCAACTTGTCGCTGCTGTATCTTCAACAAATTCAGTGTAATTTCACGAAAGGAGACTTTGACCCCTGGCATTTTTCTTTTTGTTTACCCATATGCCTCTATCTTACAGATCCATTCCTAAAATCAGGTTTTTGCTTTTATACAAATAGTGAGTTTTTCCACACAGGATAAGCTGACATTTGGATATGTAAGGAAGAGAACAGAGTGCTTTCATTCTTTAACTAGAAATAAATGTACTTGGAAAGAGAAAACAAAACAAAATGAAACAACAAGAAAAAAATACTTCAAGTTTTCAAAGAAGAAAAAATATCTATTTCAGTGAGGGTGATGGAGCATTGGAACAGCCTGCCCAGGGAGGTCGTGGAGACTCCTTCTCTGGAGATATTCAAGGCCCATCTGGATGCCTACCTGTGCAATTTGCTCTAGGGAACCTGCTTTGGCAGGGGGAGTTGGACCCAATGAGCTCTCAAGGTCCCTTCCAACCCCTACAGTTCTGTGATTCTGTGATCTTCAAAGTCACATTCATCTCACTTAAAAACTTACAAGAGCGAAGAAGCTTTAGCTTTCTCTTGGATTATCTCATTAAAAGTTCTCATAATTAATGCAAGCAATTTCAAGATAGTGACAAAATATTTTTTTTTTTTTTTCCACAGAATTCTCTACAATTGGTCCAAGTAGACCACTCTGACTGACCACAGGCAAAAAAATATGGATATAGACATGTCAGGCACAGGTCAGGCAAAATTAAAATATTTTCTAGGGAGTATTTTGCCTCATTACTAGAAAAGAAATCACAGTCATTGAAAGTCTTAATTTCACACCTACACTTGCACTATACCTACAAAATGTTGCTGAATTTGGGGAACAAGAATCTTATATTTGTTTCCTGCATTTATCTGCAGCTCTGATTCTTTTATGTGGATTACATGTCTTTAATTTTTGTCTTTCACAATGCCCAACAAGATTGTAATGCATCAGGCTAGTAGTCAACACATTTCTTCCAAAATTCAATCAGATTTGTACTGAACAAAGTGATGCTCAGCAAAAGACAGTGAGTTAGGCACCATACTTCTCATTTACCACATTCACTACCACATCCTTAATACAGTGATAAGAAAACAGCCATTTAAAAATCAACATTCTTGTCATGTTAATATAAGATGAAGAAATTATTTAAATTTATTCAGTAATTATATTTTGTTCCATCAAGAAAGGAAGGACTAACAATTAAAGGCAAATAAATTAAAAATAATAAAACAAAACAAAATAAAATAAAATAAAAAATAAAATAAAATAAAATAATGATAAAATAAAATAAAATAAAATAAAATAAAATAAAATAAAATAAAATAAAATAAAATAAAATAAAATAAAATAAATAAAATAAAATAAAATAAAATAAAATAAATAAAATAAAATAAATGCCATTAACAAAATAGGAATTCAGCAAAACTGAATTAAATCAATTAACCAGAAGAACCAGATCTGATACTTACAGAATCACTCTAGAAATATGTACTGCTAGAAAATGCAAAATGTTCTACTGTGTTAGGTCAGTGGGACCTGTAAGGCAATGTCGGTCTCCTGGGGGTGGGAGAGGCCCTTCAGAGAAACATGCAGATGGGTCAGTTCCACTCATGTGCATGAGAATAGAGAAGGAAAAGTCCATATCCTCGTCTCTTCCTCTTGTTTGTGAATTCACAGGACAAGGATTTGCTCAATTCCTTTGTGAATGTTCTTATTCTTTTTGACTTAGCCTCTTCTGACAATGTTTTTGTGAACTTTACTATTGTATTAGTTTTTTTGTTTGTTTGTTTGTTTATGTATATCTGCTTTATATAAATATCCTGCTAGCTTCATTGAGCACCCTCTGTCTCTGATACTGCAGGGTCTAGTGGATGAACTGTGCTTGCCTTAGAATCATCGAGTCATAGAATCATCAAGGTTGGAAAAGACCTCCAAGATTATCCAGTACAACCGTCACCCTACTACCAATATTACCCACTAAATCATGTCCCTAATCACCAGGTCCAACTTTTCCTTGACACCTCCAGGGACGGTGACACCACCACTTCCCTGGGAAACCCATTCCAATGTCTGACTACTAATTCTGATCACCCCCACCTTCGACCTCCTCCTCCCTTAACCAAAGAGTACTGTCCTTTTTAGTGGCTCCTCTTAGCCAATAATAATTATACATGGGCTATTTTGTAGTTTGTCAGACAGCTCTTCAAACCACTTCACATCTGCTTTAATTTCTGTTCCTATTTAGGAAGAGGACATCATCCAGCACTAAATATAAGGCTTTGTAAAAAAAAAAAAAAAAAAAAAAAAAACTATATTAATTATATTCAGTTATAAACTACATTCTTATTTACATATGTAATAACAGAAAGTTTTAATTGAATCAATCTTTGACAAGAACTCCCTTCTTTTCTTCAGTGATCAACTTCCCTACCCGCTTTTTCGTTTCCTGGGATTTCAAATGTGTAAAATCTGGGAAATAGTTCCTGGTTCTTTGATAATTAAGCTATCCAAACTTTTTGATAATTTTAATTCTTTGGGTATAATCACAACGGCAGAATGCAGAAAGAGATGTTCATGTATCTTGATGGGGACTAGGAGAGAATATTCTTTTTTTTGTTTCCTCTCCTCATTTACTGTTTATAAATTTATCCAGTACAGGGAATTTGTAAATCTGAGAAGCCCTATAATGAAGCTTAGATGCAGCTCAGAAGAAGCAAACCTTGTTTGTACCCAGAACACTGCCAGTATGCCAACCTGCCTCCAGGCACCATGGCTATCTCTACCCTAGGGTGAGCCGTGAGGTGCCCTTGGCGAAGGGAGCCCCGCCACAATCAGGCAGAGCCCCACATTAGACTCACAGAGAAGAGCACCTCCTTTCAAGCATCAACATAGCTGCTAACCCAACACTGGCATAGCTCACTTTCCTTCTGTCACATTGCTAATGGGCTAGTAAATGCATCCCAAGAAGCACCTCAGGAACTGAGCATCAAAGCATTCTTTCTGCCACTGCTTCCAAACTTTCTAGTAGCCCAAATGATCCCTGAGATTGCCTACAAGGGTACTGAGTCAGTCAGTCCAGAGTAGTGAGGAGTGAGATGATTTTTTTTCTGTTTTCTTACCTCCTCCATGTGTCTGTAGCAACTCGTGCAAGTAAAATTCTTTCTCAGTAGCTCAATTTTCCACCTGTAGCACTTACTGGTGTTTTGCACAGTGTGTAGAGAAGTTTAACCTGTTTAATCTGATTGCATTCCAGAAAAATACTCATGCAGACACACAGCTGGAGAACCAACTGGATTGAAGGAAAAACATGTTTCATTACTTGTGAACAATATTTAATCTGTCTTGGTTTAGTCTGAAAGATACACCAGGGACTGGAAAACTCCTGTAAAATTTGTGTATAACTAGTGTATATGCATTTTTGAAAAAGATTATGTAATATATTTATCTGTATAAATATGTAAATAATGTGTTTGAATACTGACTTAGTAGAACACATTATTGATTTCACTAGAATATTATTTCATATTTATAGTATGTAAATCCAAATCTAATCCCACAGATAAGGTATTACAAATTTGTTAACCTAGACCTCAATGTCCAATACTACTATGAGGGGGTCAAATGGAAAATCATGTAAAGTGAAAAGAGTGTTATTCACTGTTTAATATTACATTTTAGAAATAGTTGACTTGGGAAGCAGGTGTGTATAGGTAGAAACAATATTTCTAGACATTTTTCCCCTGGTGCATCTATGAAATTCCTATTGCAACTGACAAAGAGGAAAATTTAATCTACTATGTACAGAAAAATACATTAAAATACAGGAAAATACATTAAGAAGTCATCACGGTAAATGAAATCACACATGGCTATTTAGCTGTGACAGTTTAGAGAAAGAATGTGTTCTATTTCAGCATCTCTGGAGAGGGGAAGCATGTGTCCTATCTCAGCAAGCGGATCTGAATACAGTGTGACAACATTGGCAGCAGAATTCTTTGTATTCCCTTTCAAACTGTGATCTCCAGAATAAATTATTAAAAGGATTATCTGCTCTGGGAATGTTGCAGAAAAAGATGGGAAGTTTCTTTCTTTGATTTTGTCTGACTTGGGATTTTTTAGTATTTTTAAACATGCTTAAAGACTGCAGCATTTGTATAGTTATTATCACTACATCATTAATATCTAGCAGAGCTCTATCCTGCTGCTCAAGAGCAGCACTCAAGATAAAACTAGGTTCCTCCACTTGATTTCTGGAAGTTTTGCTAAGCTTAGAGGATATATATATATATATATATATATATACTAAATATTAAATTAAATTTAAATTACTTAATATTGATACATTTTTCCTACAGTATTTGTTTACTGAAGTATAACCCACCTCTACAAACTCAGACATAGGACAAACATAACAATTGCTTAACTCTGCAGTGAGCTAGGAGATGTAACCAAAACTACCACCCAGAGAAAGTTAGTGAAATAAAATACAGGCAAGGTAAAATATGGAATTTGCCTTGAATTAGGAACCTAAGATTTCTGCAAGCATGTACAAGATCTTCACTAGAATATGAATATTCAGATTTATTTTTTTTTTGTTTAACTTGAAAGACGACATCATCCAGAGCACAGTACTTCACAGTTCAATGCAGGAATGTGGATTTAGGATTGATTTAAAAGTAAGAATATAAGCTAGCAAACAAGAACACTTTTTTTTTCTTTTTCTTTTTTCCCAAGAAGTTATCTCTGTCCTCTGTCTTGAAATTGCAATTACAAGAGGATAAGAGAGGAAGAACATTATTATGCAATCATATCTTCCTACTCTAATAATCTTATTTCCAGATTCACCAGTAGTAGTTGTTTAAATATTTTGACAGAAATAAGTTAGAAATCTGGAAAGGTAAATTTCATAAGTTGCAGAAGATTTTGTCAACATATCTTCAAAAAGATACATCATAAAACAACTACAAAAACAAACCATGTAAGGCCACTTATGTGCAAACTCAGAACAAATAATCTGAAAGACTTAAAGAAAGTCTTTGCCATTCAGAAAGGAAGGTCTTGCCATCCAGAATGACTTTGACAGACTTGAGAGGTGCGCTTGTACCAACCTCATGAGGATTAGCCATCCCAAGTGCAATGTCCTGCATCTGGGCCAAGGAAATCCTAAGCACAAATACAGGCTAGGCAAAGAATGGATTGAAAGCAGACCTGAGGAGAAGGACCTGGGGGATCTGGTTGATGAGAAGCTCAACATGATCTGGTAATGTGCAATTGCAGACCAGGATACTTGCATCCTAGGATGCATCAAAAGAAGTGTGGCCCTCAGGTCGAAGGAGGTGATTCTCCCCCTCTGGTCTGTTCTCATGAGAACCCACTTGGAGCTCAGCAGTCAGCTCTGGTGACCCCAGCACAAGAAGGACATGGAGGTATTAGGATGAGTTCAGAGGAGGGCCATAAGGATGATCAAAAGTCTAGAGCACCTCTCCTATGAAGACAGGCTGAGGGAGTTGTGATTGTTCAGCCTGGAGAAGAGAAGGCTCTAGGGAGACCTTACAGAGGCCTTCCAATACCTAAAGTGGGCCTACAGGAAAGCTGGGGAGGGATTCTTGGTCAGTGAGCGTAGTTATAGGACAAGGAGTAATGGCTTAAAATTAAAATTCTGTGTCCACAGAGTGGACATGGAAAGCCCACCTTATTAACACGTGGCTCAGAGGCTGGTGCCAACACAGATATTTTGTTTTTCTTTGACCATGGGGCGCTTTACTTGGCACCCGGCCTGATGGCCGCAGTCGGGTCCATATCTCTAAGGGGAGAACGATCCTAGCCCAGGAGCTGGCAGGGCTCATTGAGAGGGCTTTAAACTAGGTAAGAAGGGGAACGGGGCTGAAATAAGGCTTGTTGCAGCTGTGCCAGGGGGAAAAATGGCAAGGCCAGGGGAGAAGGCAATGGCCCGACTGAAGTGCATCTACACTAATGCACGCAGCATGGGTAACAAACAAGAGGAACTGTAAGCCATTGTGCAGTAGGCAGGCTATGACTTGGCTGCCATCACGGAAATGTGGTGGGACCATTCTCATGACGGGAGTGCTGCAATGTCTGGCTATAGGCTCTTCAGAAGGGACAGGCAGCACAGAAGGGGTGGTGGTGTGGCTCTCTGTATTAGAGAGTGTTTTGATGTTGTGGAACTCGAGGCTGGGACTGATAAAGTTGAGTCTCTGTGGGTTAGGATCAGTGGGAAGGCCCAACAAGGCAAGAATCCTTGGTGCAGGTCTGTTATAGACCACTGAACCAGGATGTGGAGACGGATGAGGAGTTCTACAGGCAGCTGGCAAAAGTTGTGAAATCATCAGCGCTTGTTCTCGTGGGGGACTTCAACTTCCCAGACATATCCTGGAAGCACAACACAACCCAGAGAAAGCAGTCTAGGAGGTTTCTGGAGAGCGTGGAAGATAGCTTCCTGACGCAGCTGGTTAGAGAGCCTACCAGGGGAGGTGGCACGCCAGACCTTCTGTTCACAAATGTTATAAATGACTGAGTCCCAAATAGGATTACAATCAAAGTTTACAATTTATTAAATGAATAGAGGCAAGCAAACAGCGCTGGGTGCGCCGGGAGTCTCTGCTCCACCACGACGCACACCTGTTACGTAAGGCAGCTGTTTTTTATGCTCCTAGGCTAATACATATTCATTACTACTTCTAGAAGAGGCAGGGTTATTATAATTGGTTTCCCGAATCCGAAGTCCTCCCAGGTGCGCCTGCTTATCAGTCTCTGTTAGTTTCTCGGGGGCTGCTCGGACAGGGAGGCTCATATTCTTCCTCCTTATCTAGTGGTCTCTTGGCCGGCTGTCAGAAGTTACTGCATGTCCGTGCAAAGTCAGCAGTGTTTCTCTGAAGAAATCCCTTTGTTCTCTTCTCGCCTAAACCCAGGCCTCAATGTTAACCCTTCACACCCCTTAGTGGCACGAATTGCTGGACTATTCCTTACAATTCCTCCCTTTTTTTTTTAATATCATCAATTCGTGTCTCTTCTTCAACTTTTGTTAGTAGCAGTTGGATTTCATCAGTCAGTTCTCGGGGTGTCCATTTCTTAAGCATCATTATCGACACATCACCTTTTCTCTCCCAAAGTCATCACAAACTGGGTGCTATTTATTATCCGCCGTATCAACAACGTAAAGCAAGGTATCATACAAGGTATAAACAATAATGTCATTACACCACATAAAAATAAAAATAGCATCCTTTTAACCCATGGTCCACCGGGCAACCATGAAAAGAAATCCCAATCCATACCCTTCCAAGTTTGTACTGGGACGTGGGCTAGCTTTTTAATTTCTTTTGTTATCTGCTTAAGCACTTTTCCATTATCATCAATTTGTAAACAACAATTAGAATCGTTCAGTTTTCCACACACTCCCCCTTCTTCTGCTAGTAAATAGTCTAAGACCATTCTACGTTGAAAGATAGCATTCCTCATCTGAGTGGATTGATCAGCCAGAAGATCCAAGGTCATCGCTGTTTAATTGGTTACAACTTCGAGGATAGCTTGCGACCTAATTATTCGGTTCAAATTATAAATAGGTTCTCGGGCTCCTGATACCAACTCATTCGGGTTCCAGGTAGCTGGCCCATAATGCTGTATGATTCTTTCAGGAGGCCATTCATCCTTTCCCCATTTTTGGGCACTATCCCCGGATAAAGAAGTATCAATAGATCGTTTTACTCTGTTCAGGTCATCATATAATCTTATTCCTAAATGATTTCCTTGTGTTTGTGACAATAAAAAGAACAAGGGTCTTATGTACCCCCCATAGCATATTCCCGACCAGTTTCCAGGTAGCCTCTTGTAAGCATGTTTGCCACACACCCAATAATGTCCCTTTAGGGCCCACGTCCCGTTTGGAAAATGATCATCCCATCCATCTTTACCCTTTGGGGCGTGATAATACAGAGTGTCCTTGTTACCGAGTGGTCCTGTTACAATGTCTGCCCCGTTTGTACTCGCATATGCACGCTTCCAAGCTCCCACGTTGGGTTTCCACTTACAGTCACAATTCAGTTCTCTTTGGCGACCTGTCATATTATAAGCCTTTTTCGCCGTCCAATCTTGAGAGTGTGGGAAGCGCCTTCAATCATGGGGTTGGGCCCGCTTTCAGAGCTTGTGTTACCATTCAGCCCTTCGGGGTGATCCAGCTCCTGGAAAAACTAATCACAATTTTATTATGGGTTTAAAAGGTTCTCATGTTATTTTTCTCAGGACAAACTGATCTTGGTGTGGGAGAAGTCCGGTTGAGGCACTCTCACTCGGCGGTCAATACCCATAGGGGTTGCCTCCCTCGGTAGACCATACACGCCGCAGTGGAGGGTCCTACCCCGGTCTTGCCTTCTCCCTTTCCTCCCTTCAGCCTTGTCCTCTTTATCCAGTGCCCTTAATTCATGCAGAACCTCATTGCTGGGATATCAGTTCCTCTTTAGTATCAGTTTCAGTTCCCCAGGAGTGGACTCAACCCTCCAGGCTTCGGTAGTTATTGGTCCTTTTATTCTGGATGCGTGGGTCCAACCCCTTTCTGCTGTTCTCACAGCTGTTTCAGTAGTAAGTAAAACAAGGTACAGTCCCTCCCATCGGGGGTTCAATGATTCTTCTCTCCAGGTTTTTATTAAGACCTTGTCTCCTGGTTGTATTTTATGAATAGCAAATCCTAAAGGTGGTGTCTGAGTCATCATCCCAATTTCTCTTATCTCCTGTAATCTCCTTCCAATGGTAATTATGCATTTCTGGATACTATGATCCTCAACTACATTGTTCCCTAGGGGCATCCCTTGAGAATAAGGCATACCATATAACATTTCATATGATGATAATCCAGTCTCACTGTGTGGTTTAGTTCTTATGTTTAAAAGTGCCAATGGTAAGCATTTCGTCCAGGGCAGCTGTGTCTCGATCATTAACTTAGCCAATTGTTGTTTTATTGTTTGATTCATCCTTTCTACTTTCCCTGAGCTTTGTGGGTGCCACGGAGTGTGATATTCCCACTGAATACCTTTCAAGGGGTACATCCTTCAAATCTTTGTGGCTGGCGTATGTTCGATTATTTGCACACAACTGTGTTCCAACGGTCCTTCTTCTGGAACAGTTCCTAGAAATACTGCTGGATATAACAGGTTAGTCGTTTTCAAGGTTATGTCATCTTGTTCAGTTAGGATTGCCTGATATTTCGTCATCCAGCTGGGTGATAACCAGTGCCCCCCCCCCCCCGCTTTGTTCCAAAACGGTTGTTACTATATGTGGTCCAAAAACTTCAATACGTTTTCCCATTTGAAGGCAAATAATTTTCTACTATCTTTATCAAGAGGTATGCAAAAGAAGGCATCCTTTAAATCTATCACGGTAAACCATTTATATTTCCCTTTCACAGATGTTAACAATGTGTAAGGATTAGCTACTACCGGGTGAATATCCTTTGTTATTTCATTTATTGCTCTAAGATCTTGTACAAATCTATACTCGCCATTCGGCTTCTTTACTGGAAAAATTGGAGTATTGTATTCCGATTTACATTCTTCCAGAATCTGATATTTGAGAAATTTGTCAATAATTTTCACCATTCCCGTGCCTAGCTTCTATCTTAAGTGGATATTGTTTGATTCAAACAGGTTTGGCTCCTTCCTTTAATTCCACCTTTACCAGTTGTGCCAGTTTCGACTTCCCTGGTACATCTGTTTCCCGTACTGTTGCTATAACTGCATTTTCTACTTCTCTTGGAATATTAACAAAGGGTTTATCTTTGATCATTAGGATTTGGCCTACTTTGGACTCAGGTACCTTCATTATTAATTCTCCATCCTCAAAGGTTATTGTTGCATCTAATTTGGCTAATAGATCCCGTCCCAAGAGTGGCATCGGGCATTCTGGTACATACTAAAATTTATGGGTTAGTTCCTTACCCCCAAAACGCAAATCAAGGGGTTGTAAGAATGACCATTCTTCCTCTTTCCCTGTGGCTCCAATTATTGTAGTTGTCTTAGTTCCTAATCGTCCTTTTAAACTATTTAACACTGAATATGTTGCTCCTATTACATTTACAGCCTAATTAACACAGAGAAAGAAGCTCCCATAACCAACAAAAAATTCAAGCCTCTGTCTTCGTTTCCTAGCTTTATTTCAACTAGTGGACCGGCTAGGGTAGATGCCCCAGGTCCCCATCATTCCTGACTGTTGTAAGTTTGTCCTGCAGCCTAAGACAATTTCTTTCTGATATCAGGGGCTGATTGCCCTGGAAAGAGGCTAGCCAGTTGCCTCTCTCTCTCTTTTTTTTTTTTTTTTAAGCCAGGTCCATTTTTTTTTTTCATTGCATTTAAAAGTTGGTCCAGAAATTCAAAAATTCCATAAATTCCATAGGGGTTTCTTTTGGACCTTGTTGGAACAGATTCTCAATTCCCAATAGCCAATTTAACCAGATTTTAGTATTTACATAATTTCCGGGGTGATTAGGGTCTCAGTGAGGGGGTCGGTCAGGGGTCAGGGGAATGCAATCGTTGAAAGTTCCCTGAGCGGTCCCATTGGCAATCTGAGCTCATACAGGAACTCAGGTTGTTTCAAGAGTTAGCTGCTTTTCTGTTTCCACGACAACTCTCTCGGACCCATCACGGTCCCCCTGCCCCAGAGGGCTCACACCCGCGATTTAGAGACCTCAGCCTCCGGTTGAGACGGAACTATTAACATTCTTACATCCTCTTTCCCTGCTCATTCAACTTCAAACAGCTCTGTTAAATACTACATGCCACACAACCTTTAACACCTCCAACAATCCTTTTAACACTTCCTTTATCTTTCTCCAGCCCGTACTTTTCTAATGCCAACACCAAAGGCTCAGTCAGGGGCCAACTTAATTCCAAACCTTTTCCTTCCAACATGCTGAAACAACATATCACTATACAACATTTCATCCTATTTTCCTTCTCTCCTCAAAAACATTAATTGCAAGACACTGTTATAGTCGATTGATCCATAAAGTGGCCATTTATTTTATATAGTGGCCACCATTGATTGCAATACTTAGTGAAAGTCCTCTTGCTTTCTGTGCCCCCATTTCTAACAATATCCTTCCAATGTGCCAATATGCACCCAAGGAGGCTTTTTTTTTTTTTAGGACGTCTTTTTTTTTGGATTTTCCCCTTTTCCTTGATTTCCCATTCCCTTTTATTTATTTATATTAGTTACTGTCCCTTGTTTCAATTTCCACGCAAACCTTTTTATTGCAGGTTTTTACTATCTTTTCCTAATCTTCTTCCCAAATGTCCCAATTCTCTGGGATTAAACTCTTCTTTCCACACACAAACTTTACTATTTCAGATTATTAATGAGCCCCATTCCAATCATAAATCCGCAGGACTTCGGAAAAACACCTGAAGCACTCAGCCTTCTGTCTTCTAGACAAAAAATAACACCTTTTCCACAAAATTTACATTTCAATAAGACCGAATTTCAAGCCAAATGCTAATTTTTCTCATGCACTTTGTTAGTAAGCCTACACAAAACAAGGAATCACTCCTGTGTATCCGTCAAGATGGGGGTTTAAAAAGGTATTGAGGCCTAAATAAATTCGCTCTCCCCCTTCTTACCAAATTCCCAGGGCTCAGGCCCGAACCACCAAAGAAGTGACTCTCCGTTCTACCACTTTGATAGTCAGTCAGCCCCTCTCCCCCGATACTTGGGAAACTGACCGAACACCACCGCGAATATACCCAAACTTCTAAACTGTTACTTAGATAATGCTCCCACCTTCCTCCTTGACACAGTCAAAACATTTAAGAACAAAACAGGATTACAAGATGCACCACCGGGGGTGGATTGTTAGGATATAGAGGTGGTAGGTTATCCAATGACTCCCATTCATCATCTTTTTCTTTTTCCTTTTTTTTTTTATTTTTTATTTTTTTGTTCTCTTCTTCGTCAAACTTCTCGTCTGCTTTTAGTGTAAATATTGAGGCTGGAAAAGGACGTGAGATCCTGATCCATAATCCTGCATAATCAGTTTCCTCCTGGCTAAAAGGTTCCTTTGAATTAACATGTATATTTAAGGCCTGGCAAACCCAGTCTTCAAAGGATCCGAAAACGGGCCAAAAGACGTGGTCTTAAAGGCTCCTTTGGCCATTCTGTCATACAATACTGAACCATTTTTAATTTACTTTTTCCCTTTTCTGGGGCCCTTATCGTTCCAATTTCTAATCATTATCCCTAATGGACTTTCTGGTGGTATGTCTGGTAATTTGCTCCCTTTTCTCTGGTCCCGGCTCTTCAATTTTGTCTGACCCATCTAGGAATTTTACTGTGGCAATTCCTACAGCCCTTGGTTGCCTTAGTGAGAGTGTCTTGCAGGGGGTTTAGGACCTATCACCCACCCACGAATCCTATAGGAATCGCTTCGGTCCTTCACCGGCCAAGTCCCTCGCGGGAGATTGGAACCGCGGTTAGAAGACCTCCACAATCGCTTCAGAACTACGTTCCATCTCAGTCACACTCTCACACACACAGGCAACCGAATCCCACACAACCAAACGGTATACGCCTTAAATACTTACGACTCCGTCGTCTTCGTTCGGATCTTCGCGCGCAGAATTACGGGCAAAATATAGTGCTGCAGCCGGCAAAGGGAGCTCATAAAAAATCTAAATCTTTGCTTGCCCTTATTCAGGTTCAAGATGGCATTAGCCCCGACCTGACTCGAACAGGAGCCACCAAATGGTGGGGGCGCCCCTCCTAGATCAAGTCAGAATTCAGGAACCAAGACCATCCCGGACGAGCCCCCAATTGTTATAAATGACTGAGTCCCAAATAGGATTACAATCAAAGTTTACAATTTATTAAATGAATAGAGGCAAGCAAACAGCGCTGGGTGCGCCGGGAGTCTCTGCTCCACCACGACGCACACCTGTTACGTAAGGCGGCTGTTTTTTATGCTCCTAGGCTAATACATATTCATTACTACTTCTAGAAGAGGCAGGGTTATTATAATTGGTTTCCCGAATCCGAAGTCCTCCCAGGTGCGCCTGCTTATCAGTCTCTGTTAGTTTCTCGGGGGCTGCTCGGACAGGGAGGCTCATATTCTTCCTCCTTATCTAGTGGTCTCTTGGCCGGCTGTCAGAAGTTACTGCATGTCCGTGCAAAGTCAGCAGTGTTTCTCTGAAGAAATCCCTTTGTTCTCTTCTCGCCTAAACCCAGGCCTCAATGTTAACCCTTCACACCCCTTAGTGGCACGAATTGCTGGACTATTCCTTACAACAAACAATGACGGACTGTTGGGAGATGTGGTGGTCGGGAGCTGTCTTGGGCAGAGTGACCACGAAATGGTAGAATTCTCTATTCTTGGCGAAGTCAGGAAGGGGACCAGTAAAACCTCTGTCTTGGACTTCCGGAGGGTTGACTTTGAGCTGTTCAGGACACTGGTTGGCAGAGTCCCGTGGGAGGCAGCTCTTAAGGGCAGAGGAGTCCAGGAAGGCTGGGCACTCCTCAAGAAGGAAATCTTAATGGCTCAGGAGCGGTCTGTCCCCACGTGCCCAAAGACGAGCCACTGCAGAAGAAGTCTGGCCTGGTTGAACAGAGAGTTGTGGCTCGAGCTTAGGAGAAAAAAGAGGGTTTATAATCTTTGGAAAAGAGGGCGGGCCACTCACGAGGACTATAAGGATGTTGCGAGGCTGTTCAAAATTAGAAGGGCCAAAGCTCATCTGGAGCTCAATCTGGCTACTGCTGTTAAAGATAACAAAAAATGTTTTTACAAGTACATCAACACAAAAAGGAGAACTAAGGAGAATCTCCATCCTTTACTGGATGCGGGGGGAAACTTAGTTACAAGGGATGAGGAAAAGGCTCAAGTGCTTAATGACTTCTTTGCCTCAGTCGTTAGTGGCAAAACCAGTTGTTCTCTGGATACCCAGTACCCTGAGCTGGTGGAAGGGGATGGGGAGCAGGATGTAGTCCTCACAATCCACGAGGAAATGGTTGGCGACCTGCTACAGCACTTGGATGTACAGAAGTCGATGGGGCTGGATGGGATCCACCCGAGGGTACTGAGAGAACAGGCGGAGGAGCTGGCCAAGTCACTTTCCATCATTTATCGGCAGTCCTGGCTATCAGGGGAGGTCCCAGTCAACTGGCGGCTAGCAAATGTGATGCCCATCTACAAGAAGGGCCGGAGGGTAGACCCAGAAAACTATAGGTCTGTTAGTTTGACCTCAGTGCCAGGGAAGCTCATGGAGCAGATTATCTTGAATGTCATCACGCGGCACTTCCAGGGCAACCAGGTGATCAGGCCCAGTCAGCATGGGTTTATGAAGGGCAGGTCCTGCTTGACAAACCTGATCTCCTTCTATGACCAAGTAACACGCTTAGTGGATGAGGGAAAGGCTGTGGATGTGATCTGGCTTGACTTCAGTAAGGCTTTTGACACCGTTTCCCACAACATTCTCCTCAAGAAACTGGCTGCTCGTGGCTTGGACTGGCGTACACTTCCTTGGGTTAAAAACTGGCTGGATGGCCAGGCCCAAAGAGTTGTGGTGAATGGAGTCAAATCCAGTTGGAGGCCAGTCACTAGTGGAGTCCCCCAGGGCTCGGTACTGGGGCCAGTCCTCTTTAATATCTTTATCGATGACCTGGATGAGGGGATCAAGTGCTCCCTCAGTAAGTTTTCAGACGACACCAAGTTAGGTGCGTGTGTCAATCTGCTCGAGGGCAGGAATGCTCTGCAGGAGGATCTGGATAGGCTGGACCGATGGCCTGAGGTCAACTGTATGAAGTTCAACAAGGCCAAGTGCCGGGTCCTGCACCTGGGGCGTAACAACCCCAAGCAGCGCTACAGGCTGGGAGATGAGTGGCTGGAAAGCTGCCTGGCAGAGAAGGACCTGGGAGTACTGGTTGATAGTCAGCTGAGTATGAGCCAGCAGTGTGCTCAGGTGGCCAAGAAGGCCAACAGCATCCTGGCTTGCATAAGAAGCCGTGTGGCCAGCAGGTCTAGGGAGGTGATTGTCCCCCTGTACTCGGCTCTGGTGAGGCCGCACCTCGAGTACTGTGTTCAGTTTTGGGCCCCTTGCTACAAGAAGGACGTCGAGGTGCTCGAGAGAGTCCAGAGAAGGGCTACGAGGCTGGTGAGGGGTCTGGAGAACAAGTCTTACGAGGAGCGGCTGAGGAAGTTTGGCTTGTTCACCCTGGAGAAGAGGAGGCTCAGGGGTGACCTTATCACTCTCTACAGGTACCTTAAAGGAGGCTGTAGCGAAGTATGGGTTGGTCTATTCTCCCACGTGCCTGGTGACAGGACAAGGGGGAATGGGCTAAAGTTGTGCCAGGGGAGGTTTAGGTTGGATATTAGGAAGAACTTCTTTACTGAAAGGGTTGTTAGGCATTGGAATAGGCTGCCCAGGGAAGCGGTTGAGTCACCATCCCTGGAGGTCTTCAAGAGACGTTTAGATGTTGAGCTTAGTGATATGGTTTAGTGAAGGACTTGTTAGTGTTAGGTCAGAGGTTGGACTGGGTGATCTTGGAGGTCTCTTCCAACGTAGACGATTCTGTGATTCTGTAAAATAGTGTAGGTTTAGATGAGACATAAGGAAGAAATTCTTTACTGTAAGGATGGTAAGGATCTGGAACAGGTTGCCCAAAGAAGTTATGGATACCACATCCCTGGAAGAATTTAAGGCCTGATTGGATGGGACCTTGAGCAAACTGGCCTAGTGGGAGGTGTCAGGGGGGTGGAATTAGATGATCTTTGAGGTCCCTTCCAACCGAAACCATTGTAAGATTCTACAATTCTATGAAAGAGAAGGAAAAAAGAAAATTGTGTAAATTTGCTGCAAAACTGAAAGTTGTCCAATGGGTAGACAAAAGCAGGGCTCTCTGGCTAGCTCAAAGGCTATTTGGATTTTTTCTATTCACCCTCCTCTAGATGGGAAGATGGAAAGAGAGTAATGGGAAAAGAACGAAGGGGAAGAGTTAGTACCTTAGATAAAACAAATATAAAGCCTGTCATCATAGACAAAACAATGGAATGTGCAGAGAGCTGGAAACAAGATTCTGTAAGGAAGAGGGCATTCCGGAGATCAACAACAACTAGGAGAGATGTCTGACAGACCACCAGCAGTGAGGAACCTGCTGAAATCCAAGGTTTCTATGAGTATGTGCCCCAAATGCATGTGGACTGGGACCTCAGAGTGAACAGTGCCTCTGAATGCATATTTTGTACAGCCTTAAAAATAATAGGATATGTGTCAATCTCACACATGAATTTCAATGAATAACGTCACATGTTCACATGCAAAAGGGCTTCTGGAGGAATTACTAGTATCAGTAATTTTTATTCATTTTATGTAGTGCAAAAATGCACTACATGTTGAAAAAAAGTAAAGTCTTCTAACTTCTTTACTACTGAGTAAAAATGGACATCCTGTAGGACTGACTTCAATGCAAATTTACTTAGAAAGTTTACAGAAGATAATTTATACTTAGAACATTTAGGTTTAGAGCACTAGGTTAGTATAGACCATATGGAATACATAGAGCATTATATAGAGTGCATTTAACATTGATACTTTAAGTCTCTTGTTCTGTTCAGTAGTTGTACCCATGCATAATTTGGGGTGAATGCCATATTCTGGAGCTAAGAACAAAGACACAAGTTAGTAAAAACTGTACATAAGTAAATTATCAACTTGATTGTTTTTCAACGAGACCTGCCACCTCTCAGTACATCTCACTCTGTGCTTTTCCTATTAATTTAGTAAATCACATTGGAAGCCCCTCTGGATTATCCATAAGATGTCTACT
Organism: Anser anser; assembly: GCF_964211835.1. NCBI lineage: Eukaryota > Metazoa > Chordata > Aves > Anseriformes > Anatidae > Anser > Anser anser. The sequence goes on from NC_139723.1 coordinate 15,634,588, forward strand.
CATTCCTCAGGCATGACTTCCTTTGACAGCTGCCTCCTTCTGTGTATGCAATGTGTATTGCACGATTGCATATGTGTGCTGTGCATGCACCTCAGCCTTGCTGTTGGTTGTGCCTCAGAGACGGAGCTGCACCTTCCTCTGAGCTGCACAGTTCTGTAATTCTGTAACTCCCTAAATACATCCTTGTGCAATTCAACATGATTAGCTTATTTAGTTAATGAATGACTGATGTATCAATGGTTCTAAAGCTAAAACTAGAAAGGAGTTGGAGGTTTTGATTACTAATCAATGCAAAATTCCGGTGTGACTATTCTTGAACAGTGAATAAAGTTGTTCTTTTCCTGTTCTTTTCTATTGTTCCTTAGAAAATCTCATGAAAGCATACAAGACATTTAGAGGTGAAAATAAAATATTATACAAGTGTTAGGTTTTTATCCGCTCTCATCTGAAGCTTCCTCTCAAGTTTTTAGTAATATAGGTAGGCATAAGAACTACTTCTTATTCTTAGTAAGAAAATTACTACTTAGTAAGAAAATTACTACTGATGTCATCTAAGTTTATTATTTACAAATGCTAACCAGTATAATGTGGTAAAAACAAACAAACAAACAAACAAAAAAAACACCTTTTTTCACTGTGAAGCTGAGACATGACTTCCAAACTCATAGTACACATAATAGAAATCACTTTGAAAATGAAGCGGTCGGTACCCAAGAACACAGAAGTTAAAGGGAATTGGAACATTCACAGTGTTTGCCCAGACTCTCTATATATTTCTTGAAAGACTGGGTGCCTACACATATGGTAAAGACATCCTTAAATGCCTTATTCATTAAAAAAAAAAAAAAAAAAAAAAAAAGGAGAATTGGTACACAGGACAGACTCTTTCTCTGTCCTGTCCTGTGGAGTTCACTCAACTTTCTCTTTAGTTTCAGTTACTGTTCACCATCACAAAGGATGCTTCAGTAGATGAAGTGCTAGCCTAATCAATCAAGGCAATTTTTGCCTTCCTGAGTCATTTATAGATATACATTTTGCTGGAGGTGATAGATGACATACATCGAAAAATATGATTAGATATTATTAAATAACTACTATAAATTTGTATTGGAAAATGAGAAAGATTTTGTAAGAAAAAATGTAGCTCGCATTTTGATTTTACAGGATACAGAAAATGAAATTATACCTCCCACAAGCCTGGAAGCAAACCAGACTCCACCAATATTACACTCAAGTTTTTGTATATGAAAGATAATGCAATGAGTTTTATGGCATTTTGATGACAGTTGATGATCTTCAGTTTCGTACAGAATTAGAATATGTTTATGTATTTGTTTCTTTGAAACAAATCCTAGGTTTGTCAATGCAGAGTTTATGATAGAATAAGCTAGTCGGCAAGGTCATTCAAGTTAAAGAAAAACAACTGCCTCCCAGACAGAGAAATTAAAACACAGTGGAAAATATCTACTGTTATATAAGTTCTGTCTTTATATTTCACCTTGTCTAGGTACAGCATAAAGCTGTATAGACTAAGAAGGATGTAAACATACAGTAATTTGAAAACAGATCAATCAGACTTTTGATACTCATTTTTAAAATTCTGATTGAAGTAGATAGCTTGAGAAAAATGTTCTCTTTTGATGAGACCCCTACAGAGCCAATAGGAATATATATATATATATATATATATATATATATATAATAAACTCCACAAGGAAAGAAAAAAAAATTAACAAGAAACTAAACAGAACAATTTAGGATTTTTTTTAATTATTATTATTTTTTTCTCCCAGTAAATCTGTTCTGAAGAAATTAATGCTGCATTGCAAGTCCTTGACATCAGACTATCATTTGAAACAAATTATGGAATAACAAATTTAAACTCTATTTAGCCTTCATTGCAAGTAATAAAAAAGTGGTTTGTTTAACAAACTAGAGAAATAACATTCTAACTTGGCTTGAATATCATAGATAAATAGATTCTATGAATTTTGTACCTCAGCATTTATTTGTTTATTTTTAAAAATCATTATTTATATGTGCCACGTTATTTTAATACTGACAAATTACAATGTGTAATTTGCAAATATGGAGGATTTCATGGAACCTCAGAAATCATCGTGCTAAAACGGATTCATTTATTTATTTATTTTTAACTAGAACTGTGAACTGCTTGTACCTCTGTTTTGGTTTTGAAATTTTCATAGGTCTCCACCCTTTTTGTGCATCCCAAACCAGACCTCACTGCCTTCTGTTGTTATATTCAACCATTTGTCTGAATGTCACTGATATGACATTAAAGAGACTTTGAAGTTCAGATTTAATCTAAGTTCTGGCATGTATGTAGTGCATGTGATTTACCTAACTTCAGTTTGCTTATATCTTTTTTATTTTATTTTATTTTATTTTATTTTATTTTATTTTATTTTATTTTATTTTATTTTATTTTATTTTGCAAGCTTGCATGAGGAAGCAATTCCTGTTCTTAGCTCATTCTTATGGTACACTAAATAGAACAAGAACTAGAACTGAATTAATACAAAACAGTGATTCAAGAATGTAAAGAAAATTGAAACAATAATAGATTTATAAAGGCTCAATAAAGCCTTATAGTATGGAAATGAAGAGGAAGATTTCAAGTGCTGTCCTGAAAGTACTTTAATGTTTCAAGAAAAACCAAGGTTTTATTCAAATGAAATCAATCCTACCTAGTGAGAAATTTAACAACTGCTATCAGAGGGATTTCTGAATTCTGAATAATAACAAAGTAAGGCTTCTGAGGCTGAATGGCAAAACATCCAAGGACCTGACAGAACTGAATGGTTCAGTTGTGCTTTCACTCTGTTTTCTGTCCACACAGCCTCATTCAAATAATTTATTTGAAAAGTTGTAGAGTGTGCTTGTTTTCCTTGCTAAATAGAACAGTGGTATCTACCTCCAACAGATCACCAAAGCAGAGTACAGATGATCATTCTCTCTCTTGATCCCTAACCTTCAAGTAAGCTCTGGAAAGAGTAATTGAATAGGTCTGGGCTATGCAGTTTCCTAATTTGTCAGCTATCATATGCTGTCCCATATATTTCAGATTACAAAATAATACATTATGACTATATACTATAGCTGTTTGCATCCTGCTGAAAGGTCACGAGGGAAAAACAAAAACAAACAAACAAAAAAAACAATTAGAATCTCAAGGAAAATAATTCAGATGTCAAACATGAAGAATATTGACCTCCGGATAGTGAAGTGGAAGAAACGCTTACAACTCCCCATAGCAGTAAAGAAATACTCTCTGTGACAGAACACAGGGATTTAGTGGACACTATGCATTATTCTGCATACTATCATCCAATAAGCCCACTACTAGGCAAAACACTCATCTGTTTCTTAAAAGATAAATAAAAACGTAAAATATATTCCAAAACATTCTTCACAATGACAGCAATATATAATCTATTCAGTCTCTTGTGAAATAGACCTTTAGTTCTTCATGCAGGTCTGTAATTATTTTTGCTCACTCAAATGTCCTGTCCACTGAAATGGACCTCTGTAAAGATTTTATTTTATTTTTTTTTATTGTCAAGAGAAACACCCCCAAATACGTCTTGGTTTGAACATTGAAGATATACAGTGTTGAAAAAAATGTATATTAACAAAAGATCCTCATTTTCTTTATATTAAATAAAGAATATTCTTCTGCTGTTGTAACAGCGGTGTTTTCTTTGGCTACATGTTCATTAGGATAGAATACTTAGTGATAGTACTTAGTGTAAGAATTTATTCTAATTCTTGCTGCTTGTATTGTCGTTCATGACTTTCTTTCAGAGTACTCAAGCGTTAACCTCAGACACTGAGAATGGAGTAACTGCAGCAAAATGTTATTACAATGTGCAAAATCCTCCTGAGAAAGGAATAGAATTAAACTTTTATAGAAAATAAGTAACATGATACGGAAAAGATGTATAACAGAAAGGCATATTCCTTTCTTTGATGTAAGGTTAGAAAATGGGAAAGCAGTATGAGAATGCTTTTCTCATTGAACAGCAACAACAACGTTTCTGTTTAGTCTGAACAAATGATATTTTAGTGCACTACAGCTTAGCTAAGCTCTGCTAATACTTCTTGCCCTTTTCTTTTGAGGGCCTCTCAAAGCTGGTGCTTTCTCCCTTCATCATACAAGAGCACTGGTTAGACCTGAATCATAGAATCATAGAATGGCTTGGGTTGGAAGGGACTTTAAAGATCATCTAACTCCAACTCCCCTGCCATGGGCAGGGATGCCACCTATTACAACAGTTTGCCCAGGGTCTCATCCGATCTGGTCTTGAACACCTCCACGGATGGGGCATCCACAACCTCTCTGGGCAACCTGTTCCAGTGCTTCACCACACTCCAAGTGAAGAATTTCTTCCTAACTTCTAATTTAAATTTCCTCTCTTTTAGTATAAAACCTTTCTCCTTTGTCCTGTCATTATCTGATTGAGCAAAAAGTTTCTCTCCATCTTTTTTATAAGAAACCCTTAAGTATTGAAAAGCTGTAATAAGGTCACTCCAAAGTCTTCTCTGAACAGCCCCAGCTCTCTCAGCTTTTATTCACTGGAGAAGCGCTCCAGCCCTCTGATCATCTTTGTAGCCTTCATCTGGACCCATTCTAACAGATCCGCATCCTTCTTGTGCTGTGGGCTGCAGACTTGCAGTCCTTCTTCTGTAATTTAAGTTTGGTAGAAACTCCTGTGTGGATTTCCTAAACTAAAAATACATTTGATTTTTGAAACTTATCATAGTTTGCATACGTGATTATAATCAAATCTGATATTCTACCAATAAGACATTTTCTACAAAGTTGTTTTCAGTGCCCATTTTGGTATTGAGTATCCATTTTGACTGTCTCTTTTCTGAAATTTTGCCAGGCTGTACTGTTTCCTTAATTAATACTGTAAATATTATGACCACAGATTTGCTCCAAAATTGAGGGGTTAAATCATTTTTACTTATGCTGCTGTAATACATAACTCAAGAACAAGTAGTAAAACTGTCCCAGTGAAAATGCTATGATTCCTTGTGGTGTTTTTACCCAACTGGGCAGTTAAACTCCACCTCAACTGCTGTCTCATGCCCCCTCCTCAAAGGTAAAAGGGAAGAAAATAAGATGAAAGAGGCTCAAGGGTTGAGATAAGAACAGGGAGATCACTGACCAATTATTGTCACAGGCCAAAAAGACTCAGCACAGGGAAATTAATATAATTTATTACCTATAACTAAAAAAATGTAATACTGAGAAAATAAAAGCAGCGCCCCCCCCCCCCCCCCCCCCCTCCTTCCATCCCTATCTATGTACACACACCAAGTGGCACAGGAAAACACCACCGACCTTGGGGTCTACAGGGCTGTTTCTCTCTATATTTTCTCACTCCTCTCTCGTAGCTGTTGCACAGCATTTCTTATCCTTTCTTAACTCTGCTCTCCCAGAGGCCCACCCAACATTGCTCATGGCTTGGCTCTGGCCAGCGGCAGGTCCCTTTTGGAGCAGCTGGAACTGGCTCTGCTCTGACATGGGCAGCTGCTGAACTCTTCTCACAGAGGCTACCCCTGCAGACCCCTGCTGCCAAAACCTTGCCATGTAAACCTAATACAGTTTTCAGGAGCACCAAAGAGTTTCTCTCTCCAAAAAGCCTCATTCTATAGGTCCATGCCGCCCAGGCGTCCAAGTTTGCCAGAACTTGCTAACATATTACTTGTCGGCCAAATAACTATTTTGAGCATAGGGAAAGCAAAATGGGAGAAAATCTGTGTCTATTTTTTAATTAATTTTAATGAATAAAATTACCACTGAATCATCTCAAGTTTCTACTCCAGGGAAGTCCAAAGTTTTTCACAGTAATAGTTTCTTTTACTGTTTCTAACAATGCTTATGTCCTATGCATACAAGTAACTCCATTAAGTTGTTTTAATTTCTTCTGTGACCAACAAATCTAGAAACATCAATGTTTCCTTGGAGAACAAATGGCCACACTATTGTGTGAGACCCAGGAAAGGTAGGTAGAGCAAACACAGAAAGGAAAGGCTGTAAGCAGAGGTATGGAAAAAAGGAAAAAGTTTCATCTTCCCTGCAATAAGCATGCAGCAAAAATAAAAAATAAAAAATAATATTAATAATAATAAACTATGAGCAGGTTTCTTCCTGAATCGAGTTATTAACCAGAGCAACCAGAAGTACCAGAATCATACTTCAGATGAATAGAGCAATGTATCTGTAAACATGCAACCAGAGCCTCAGCTTTAAATTAATAGAAAAAGTCTTTACTGTATAAATTCTTTTACTGTAAACTCATTGTTAAGCCATTATCATTTAATCCTATGCTTTACATTATGAATGGAAGTTAACATTATTTTTAGGATTATTTGACCTTTAATTCTACTTTATCACCATAGTCCCCTTCATTCCTCCTCCATTTCTCACTTAATGAACTTCATTATTCAATTCTGAGTTTTCTACTTCATTGCTGCTTTTCTCTTGCCTGTGATGCAATCTGAAAGTATACTAATGTGCACAAGAACCTTTCACAGTTGCTCTGAAAGCAAACTGTTCATCTCAAAAATACAGGCAGAGATACTGCCAGAATTATGGTCTGTTATAGACAGAAAAGAAAGGAAGAAGGGAAGGGAAGGGAAGAAGGGGGGGTGGGGGGGAAGGCAGAAGGGAGAGAGGAAGAGGGAAAGAGGGAAAGAGGGAAAGAAAGAGGGAAAGTCCTCCATCCTGTCACTAATCTATTTTTCAGGAAGGAGTCTGGAAGTATCTTTTCCATATGCAAAATTTTAAAATGCTGCCACCACAAAAGTTCTTTCAGAGTGGATTTGGCTTTCACCTCATCCTGCATCAGTCCACTGTCTCGTTCCCTTAATTCTAATCCTAAAATTTTAGTAGGATTCTTTCAAAATCTATTGAAATGCATGTGCAGAGAGGGAAGCTCAATTTCAGAGCTGGTTGTTGACAACCTTGTGTTTGACTTGCAGCTAAAAGCCTGATTTGCTGTTCATCAAAGAGCCACATCACTCCATCAGAAGCTGATGGTTTCTCTACTCTCCGATCTTGGTTTTAGTGACCTTGTCTGTGTACCGTGGGCTAACGCAAGTTCTGACAGATGTGACACCAACTGACTGATGTAAATTTTTACAGGCCACCTAAAAGCCCATCCTGATTTCTTCAGTTTTCCTCTAGGTTTTTATCTGCTCCCTAAACCTATGTATGACAACAAGTAATATTTATGGACAATGGCATCTGAGTTGACATAACATAACATAACATAATTTCTTCATACTGTCATTAATATTCCTCCTCAGTACCACCTACCATTTCCTGTTGTCCCTTCTCAGGTAGGTTAAGCTGGTTCTGTCCTACAGTTAGCAGCAGCTGTGAGCAATAGAGGCTTCTGTAGGTCACATTTAATATACACAAAATTAATTATGTGGTGTGTTACACTTGCATTGGGTTTATTTGGCAAGGTTTTTGCTGGAGGGCTGCAGGGGTGGCCTCTGTGAGGAGTCCAGAAGTGGCCCCATGTCAGAAAAAAGCCAGCTCCTGATGGATCTAAAAGGAGCCTGCTGGTAGCCAGAGCTGGGCAATTATTGATGTTGGTTGCATCTCTGTGATAGCATAATTAAGAAAGAAAAAAAATGCTGCGTAACAGTGGCTTGGAGAGTGAGGAACAGCCCTGCAGACCCCAAGGGCAGTGCAGCAGGAGGGCAGGAGGTGCTCCAGGCATGCAGCACAAGTTCCCCTGCAGACTGTGGAGAGGCCCCTGGTGGAGCAGGCTGTCCCCCTGTAGCCCATGGGTCCCATATGGAGCAGATCTCCACACTGCAGCCAATGGAGGAGCCCCCGGTGGAGCAGGTGGATGTGGCCTGGAGGAGGCTGCGGCCCACGGAGAGGAGCCCACGTAGGAGCAGGGGGTCTGGAGGGAGCTGCTGCCTGTGGGGGACCCATGCTGGAGCAGTTTGCTGCTGGGGGATGGATGGACCCCGTGGTACGGAGCCATGTGGGAGCAGTTCTTGAAGAACTGCTGCCTGTGGGCGTACTCCGCAGGATCAGTTCAGGAAGGACGGCATCCTGTGGGAGGGACACCATGTGGAGCAGGGGCAGAGACTGACCATGAAGGAGTGGCAGAGATGAAGCATCATGGGCTGACCACAGCCCTCATTCCCCGTTCATCTACGCTGCTTGAGGGGAGGACAATGAAGAAGATGGGTGGGGGAAAGATGTTTTCAGTCTGCTTTCAGGTCTCACTGTTCTAGTGTTATCAATAGGCAATAAATTATATTAATCTACCTTATGCTGAGTCTGGATTTCTCCTGATGGTAATTGGTGTGTGACCTCCCTGTCCTTATCTCTTCCAATGAGCTTTTTTCATTGTATTTTCTCCCCCGTCCTTCTGAGAAGGGACAGGGAAAGTAGCATAGCGATGCTGAGCTACCTCCAGGTGTTAAACCACCACAACTTGCATGGACAATGAAGGAGAGACAGGAGGAAGAGATAGGAGGAAGAGATGGGTGTAAGTCACACTCTGCCAAATGCTAAAAACATTAACCTTCACTTTTTGCTATTCCTGGTCATAGGTGCGCTGAACAAGTGGATCACCTAAGTAATCATGACAGTCTCTTAGGAAGTCCTCAACTGGCATCTGTTCTTCAAGGAGATGCTACACTTCCCGAAATTTTTGTGAATAAAAAAAAAAAAAAAAAAAAAAAAGTGCAATACCTTACCTTACCTGCAATAATACCTGCCCCAGGGAATTAAAAAAAAAATGCATAAGTGGTACTTCCGTTTTCTTGAACTGTGAAGATTGCGAAGTCTCGTTCAATTGCTTCTTCTGCCTTCTAAATTTACAAAAGGACAAGCCTTCTTAATGGAAAAGACCAGATCTTGATTCTACTGATACAAGTTCTGTCCTGTTGCCTCTCCTCAGTCCCTTTTTTAGCTACGCTCTTTTCTGGGTTAAGTCTTTCCACTCAGAATCTTTCAGCCTTTTTTCTCTAAACTAGATTTTAATGTTACTTTTGAGTTCAACATTCTTTCAAGCACATGTTGCTTTTTATCTATAGTCAGGACATTACCTTTTCTTTCAAAGTTTCCTTTTTATGGACCAAGGCAATGAATATATTGTGAGTTTTCCTAAAATAGCTTCCAATGTCGAAGATTACAATGAACATAAAATTATCTCCTTAAATAGCTGCAACATCACCAACCCAGTGATTTCAGTTCCACTTCTACAGGATATAGCTTCTAAATACCTAGAAAGAATGAGCCATTTTTGTTGTTGTTGTTTGTTTAAAAATAAGTATTAAAATAATTGCTTTTATATATGTATATGCATATCTTTTGATATATACATAAATTCATGCCAGAAAATTCCAATTGCCTTTTCTTCACATTTATAGACAAGTTTCCCCACCTCCTATGCTAAAGCAATAGGAGAATTGGCCATCATATATTACAATTTCCTCTGAACTGGTACAAACTTTTCATAGAAACTAGAATATCACACCCAGTAAGTAGTGAATTGCTGATAAAACCCAGACAACAAATAGCTGTGGGATGAAATAACATACTGGAGTCAGAGTACAAAGAGTTTTCAAGAAATGGAGTGTCTACCTCCATTGTTAGATATCATACCCAAATCTCTTCTTTAAAAAGCTTACATTTTAGTATCACTCTTATGTTTTTGTTTGACTAAAGTTCAAATGGATGTGCAATACAATGGGAAGGAAAAAAAAAAAAGAAAGAAAAAAAAAGGATTAGGAAGGGGAAAGGGAAGAGGAAAGTGAAGACTGAAAAATAGTTCTTAAACATTGCTTTCTCTCTGTAGATTAGCTTTGTGCTGAAGCTGACAGTTTAAGTGAAAGAAGTCAAGTCTTTAATATGCTTCTGCTCCCAGCAGGCTTTTGACATTAACCTAAAATAAATTTACATAAATGTAAAACTAAAGAGGAAATATTCAAATAGAACATCTGATTTACTTTTACATTATCCCAGTTTGATACCAGTTTATTCTACTGGTGGCAATGGAGTTATACTGGGACAAAATTGGAGTAATGAAATGTTGAGTCAGGCCTCCCAAAACATATTACACAAAAATTGCACAAAAATGACCCAACATTTTCTCTTCTAAAGTAATGACTTACATGGATTTTTTCCTTATATGTTCATGTGAGGTTTGAAGTACAGATGCTGTAAGATAGTCTCTCTTCACTGTCAAATGTAATTGACCTATTTCACACATTGGTGAAGGTAATAAATCGTCTTGCACTTTGATATCAAAAAAAGAGTTTGATACAGTTCTTAGTCTTCACTGATTTTTAGAGGTCTTCATTTCTAAGTACTTGGCATTGCAGAATTAGTTACTTTCATATACACTTACATGGATAAAAATAATTGAGAACAGCATTTTTGTGCCTAAAAATCAATCCAACAGCCTAAAAAACAAGAAATCTGGCTCAGTTTTATCAGTAGTTATAGTGTCTGGGACCAAGGAGAAGAACTGCATCAACATACATTATTATTTTCAAATACAGTGAGCATTACCTTACATTGCCTTACCCTTTGGAAAATAGTGTACTCAGCCATATATCGTATCCTCTTTCAACATTCATGGTTTGCACTTCTTTGTGCCAAATCATTCATTAAGGAAAATGTGTAAAAGTCAGTTTGAGGAAACTTGTCAGTACTAGGCACGTCTCATGAAGATTAAAAATCAGAATTTATCATATTAGATAATGTGCTTGCACCCAGATCTAGCATCAATTGTCACTTACTGGAGAGAAATAAACAAAACCATCTTATTTCCAGGGTGGGCAATCAGAATCATCAAGTAGTCAATATTATCTTTGTTTTCTTAGCCTTACTCAGATCTTGTGAACAGTGTCTTAACAACATAACATGTATTTCAGTGTTCTACCACTGGGGTATAACAGAAATTATCTTTCCCTTCATTCTTCTCTGCGGAGTATTTTTCCTATGCTAAGCAGTCACCCAACTCTCAATGAAAATTGCCAGTTTTCCCTCTCACAAATCTTTAAGGATTGGCAATACAGCTTCACAACATAAAACTGAGAAACTTTGCAAGTTAAGATACCTTGGTAGCATGCTGTTTACTAATCAGTGTGTTGTACAGTGCTGTTAAACACCACTATCAAAGGCTGCTAAACCTAAGGTCTAGAACTCTGTTCAGATACTGATTATTAAGTTTTAAAAAGGCAAAACTGTCATTTCATCCAGTAATAGAGTGAGACATTATTTTTACATTATCAATAAGATCACTGGTAAAACAGATCAAATATGAAATTACATTTGCTAGGCTAAATTCGATAAATACAATAAATCTATTAATCAAGTGACGTGCTAAGCAAGAGAGACGGTGATTCAGATTTCTAAGAAAGAAGTCGTTCTGATAGCTATTTCTTCTTTTTGATGCTGCTTTAATAACATTCTTGTAAATCTCTACAGGATGTCTGTAAACACCAGCAGTTATCAGATGGATGCACACCCAGTTAAGAGGTATAGCACCTAGCTACTAAAACTGCATAAATACATGAAAGACCTCATATTAACATCCTTATTCCTTACATACTGCAGCTCATTTGTGAAGAAAATTACTTTTGGATGAAAGCTTTGAATTAAAGCAGGGGGATGAGGAATTGTCATTTCACAGAACCGTCTGTGAATTTCCGGCAAAAAAAGGTTACTCTTTGGTGTAAGTTGACTCTTTACTCTTTAGTGTAAGTTAACATAAAAAAAAAAAAAATAGTGAACATAGAGAAATTCTTACTCATCCACAGGATCCAGCTCATTCTTTTAATCCTTTTACTTCTGAATTTTTAATTCTGGTTTAATTATCCTTTATATAGTTGATACCCACTTTCTTGCTTTCAGCAAAGTCTTGATTCTGAATCAGATTTACAACAGAGCTGATTAAGAATAATTAAATTAAGTAATCAAAGATACCTTTATTTTGTTGCTTTGTATTTGACGCCTACCCCCCCTTCTGTCGTTTTTCCCTCACTCCTCACCTCTCACTCATGATTTTCCATTTCTCTTCCTTGACTTTCCTCATGCCCAAATCTGTTTTAGCAGACCCTTTTCTTTGTCAAACTCATACAATGAAATTGGTATTTACATGTTTCCTTGGATTGCTTTTCAAACACTCTCTACAGTAGAAGTACAGAAAATAAAGCACTTAAAAAGAAAAAACAGTATCGTGAGGAATAACAATGATTAGGCTCAGTACATTTTGTGAAATATCTGAATGCTCTGTTTCAAGGAAACACCTAGGAATATGAGAATTGAATTAGTTGAACATGTTTAGGTGGATGTGCACAAGATATGCATAAAGTACACAATATACATATTTTCCAGACGAAGGCTCTCTTCCCAGAACGAAATTGCTGTTGTTCACCACAGAACAATTCTCTTCAAGAAAGATTTTAGCAAAATAAAACCTTGTACTTTCAAATATTAATTCTACAATGAGATTTAAATAAATGTCAATGCAACTTCTTTAGGTCACTTCAATTATAGTTGTACCATCTCATCCCATCCAATGTAATTGCAGCCAACATTTACTCCCAGCCTTGGTGGGGAAGTTCAAAACCTGTAGCTCACAGATATTCTTTTTTCAATAGATTTATTACACTTGAAAATCAAATTCATTTTTTTTTTCAGCATGTAGAGCACTTTAGAATAAAGGATAATCAGCAAAGTTCAACATGTTCTAGTTGAACAGAGGATTAGTCATGCCAGCCCTCAGCTTTCTTAAAATTAAAAGATTGGACCTTAAAACTATTCAGGAAGAAAATGGGGGAAAAATATATATATATATATATATATGTATATCCATTCAGATGAAAACTTTGTTCTTACCCTTTTCAAATTAGGCAAACTTTTTTGTGTGTTTAGTAGAGATTGGTTTCACAAAGTAGCATGTGTTCTTCACTTAATAACTTTTTTTTTTCCCCATAAAATTACACACAAAGACATAAAAAGAAAACCACTATGCAGCCAAACAATCTTTTCTGGTGTCCCTTCTCCTCTAATAATTTTCTTTAACTGTTTTATTTATTATATTTTTATTTTAATTCTGTATCTTCTCCTAAACTTAACAACTTTAAAAGTAATAAAAGTTTAGTTTTCAAAGTCTACTTATGATATTCTTCCTCCAGTTTTCCCCATAAGCATAAATTCTCATCACAGTGAGGAAGTGCTTGACAGTAGATTGGCTAACTATACAAGAGGAAATACATTCATTTCAGTGATAATAGTAAGTGATATTTCATAAATTAGTATTCAAAACACATTACAAGTATTAATTAGCCCTATGATCCCTCCTGTGATGTTATCATTGTGCTTTTACACAGGAAAAAGCAGACAATTAATTAACCCTAAGTCATAAAACTCAATGATAAAGTTAGCCTTTTAATCCCTGAGCACCATCACTACATACCCTGTGCTCTTCTTCCATGATAGCTTCTATTTTACAAAATACTGCATAATTGAATGAGTACTAAATTTCCGGTCATTAACTTTTGAAAATAAAATCATAAAAATGTAAACTTGTATTTTTCCTTTATAGATCTTAAATTCACCTTTCCTTTTTGGTTTTTGAATGCAGCAAGTTTCTAAATTCTCTGAAGCTCTGTGTAATATTCCTAAAGGAGGAAATGACAGAGAAAACTGCAGGTGCTAGGCAATTCATTATGTACAACAACAATTATTATCCTTTTAATTCTATCCCCTTAACTCTGTTTTGTTTACTTCTGTCTCCACTTATGCTCATCAGCACTTAAGGCAAAGGCCTGCATGGTGATAATCAGCGTATTCCAGATACTTCTACATAGTTTAGGCATAGCATGCCAAACCCAACCAACCAACCAAGCAACCTATCAAAACGGAACAAACCAACCAAAAACAAAACAAACAAAAATTGACCTTAAAAATGGTCAATATCACAAAGTCAAAAAAATAATCCCAGAAATCCTAGATTTCTTATTTAATTATTATTATTAAAAAAAAAAAAAAAAAAAAAAAAAACAGGATCTACTGCAGTCTTCAAGAAAAAAGTTGTTTTACAGATCTCAGGAAAAGATTTATCCAAACACAGCAGCCTGAAATCACATGCATATCAATGACAAGTTTTTTTAATTAGTAGATTAGTCACTTGAAATTCAAGGGGAAAGCAGTACTTACAGTGGTTCAAATTGATGCTTTTTTGCTTTTAATACAACTGATAGTTTAATTACATTGTTTATTTTCATATCAAATTTTAGAATCATAGAATCATAGAAATCGTGGAATGGCTTGGGTTGGAAAGGACCTTAAAGATCACCTAATTCCAACCCCCCTGCCATCGGCAGGGACACCTTCCACTAGACCAAGTTGCTCAAATCCCCTTCCAACCTGGGCTAGCTAAATACTAAATGTTTAAATATAATACATATGTCACACTAAATGTTTAAAAACTCCTACAAACAACATGTACTGTCTAACCAATTTGAACAAAGCAGATCTTCAAATGTAATTCCATTTCCACATTTTCCTATATACACTTTATAATGAGTGCTGAAATAGGTAGTATCTATTACATGAAGTGAAATTAGTCTCCCCTACCTTCTCTGAAAATCTATATATTCTATGAAGTCTTAAAGATAGACAATTAATGGCATTTCTAGATCAACCTCATTTCATGTGGTCCTGATTTTTGTCTACTGCTGTCTTTATTGAGTCTCCTTGTCTTACTGCATAATTTGAAATAGTAATGTCAGCTTGAATTTTGACCCTGCCTCACAGTGGAACTGATCTGGTGACAACTTGTCATACAGAAGCCTGATAAACAACTCTGTGCTGCCTTGACCTCCCAAACCTTCCTGCTACTAAATCAACGTCTCAACAGGTGGGCACCTGGTGGAGGAACAGCTCAGAAGACCTGAGGTGGGCTCTCAGAAGACGCACCCCATCTGGGGCCTCAAAAGGACAGAGCAGAGGGAGACAATCACCTCTCTCAACCTGCTGGTCACACTTCTTTTGATGCAGCCCAGGTTGCAGGTGGCCTTCTGGGCTGAAAGCGTGCACTGTTGGCTCATGTTGAGCCTTTCGCCTACCAGAACCCCCAAGTCTCTCATTGCAGATCTACTCTCAATCTGTTCTTCTTCCAGTCTGTACTCCTGTCTGGGATTGCCCTGACCCAGGTACAGCGCGTTGAGCTTGGACTTGTTGAACATCATCAGCTTCGCTTGGGCTCACTTCTCCAGTTGGTCCAGATCCCTTTGAATGGCATCTCTTACTTCTTTGATATCAACCACACCACTCAGCTTGGTGTCATCTGCAAACTTTCTGAGGGTGCACTCAATCCCATCATCTTTGTCATTGATGAAGATACTGAAAAACACCAGTCCCAAGACAGACCTCTGAGGGACACCACTCGTCACCAGTGTCCAACTTGATATAAACCAATGATCACTACTCTCTGGATGTGGCCATAGAGTCAATTCCTTATCCACCAGATGGTCCACCCTTCAAATCCATATATTTCCAATTTGGATAATAGGATGTTTGTGGAACCATGTCAAAGGCTTTACGGAAGGTCTACCATCCTTGTAGATGACATCAGTCTGTCTTCCTTTGTTAACTGATGCAGCCATTCCATCTTAGAAAGCAACCAGATTATTATAGACATTACAGAATCATAGATTCATAGATCTATGACCTCTATGATTTCAGAGCTGATCGCCTCAGCAACCAGATATCTAAATTCTTCTTGAACTCTGATAGGCTTATTTTTGTGATCACTTCCCTGGGGAGTCCAGATCACCTCCTTGTTCAACACGTTTCTTAACATTACCTCCAGGAATATTTGTTCCATGATCTTTCCAGGCACGGAGGTGAGGTTCACTCATCTGTAGTTTCCCACGCCTTCCTTTCTACCCTTTTTAAAAATAGGAGTGATTTTTTCCCTTTTTCCAGTCACTGGGAACTTCACCTGACTGCTATGATTTTTCAAATATGACAGAGAGTGGCTTGACAACTATATCAGCCAAACTCCCTCAGGATCCTGGGAAGCATGTCATCAGGGCCCATAGACTTCCAGTTGTTAAGTTGTGTCTGAAGGTCCTGAACTTTCTCCCCCTTCAGGGGAGGGACTCTACTACCCTAGCCCCCACCTAGAGGTTCGGGAAGCCTGACCACTAGTGAAGACCAAGGCAAAGAAATTGTTAAGTATCTCTGTCTTCTCCCCATCTGTCATTACCTGCCCTCTGCCTTCATTTGTCAGAGGCACTACACTCTCCCTAGTCTGCCTTTTGTAGCCAGTGTACCTGTAGAACCCCTTCTTGTTATTCTTCACATTCCTTGCCAAGTTTATATCTGTCAGTGCCTTGGCTTTTCCGATCCCATCCCTGCACATCTGGACAGCATTTCTGTACTCTTCCCAGGGCACATGGCCCTGTTTCCACTGTTCATGCATTTCCTTCTTTTGCCTAAATTTGACCAGCAGATTCTTATTCAACCATGCCAGTTTCCTACCTTTCCTGCTTGATTTTTATTGCATATGGAAATAAAGAGCTCTTGTGCTCCAAGGAAAATATCCTTAAAGAATTGCCAGCTCTGATCAGATACTCTGTCTCTAAGAACTGTGTCTCATGTGATCTCATCCATTAATTCTTTGAAGAGCTGGAAGCTGGCTTTTCTGAAGTTCAGGGTCCTGACTTTGCTCTTAGCCAGGCCAATATCCCTCGATATCACAAACTCAACCAGGGCACGGTCACTTCAACCTAGGCTTCCTCCAGTCTTAACTTCTTTAAAGAGCTCTTCTGTATTGGTGAGCTGAATGATGTACCTGAACAGGTTTGAAGTCAACCTGGCATATCAATTCTAGACATTGAAGGATAAATGTATATATACATATATATTTTATTTTTTTCTTAAAGAATCACATTAGAAGGAATAAATTTTCTCTGAAGATCCCCCTTCCTTTAGATATCTTCCTTCCAAAGACAATAAAAACAAAACCACTTAGATTTTTTTTTTTCCAATGACTTGTGATTTTTCTCTGGAAAAAGTTACCTGTTATGTTTAAGAAGATAAATTTGGAACAAATCCAGCAATATGTTTTAAATAGCATGTAACAGACGACAGTTTTCTTCGGCTTTTTGTATTAATTCCAGAAGGATCATGTTAAAGAACTGAACTCAAACAAACAAACAAACAAACAAACAAATAAATAAAATCTGAAGTTTAGTATCTATATTAGTTAGAAAAAGTACCTCTGAGGCCATAACACCCAGCTGCTACAGATCCAAATGGAGAGGTGGCTTCCGTAGCTATCATTTTCATCCGCTGTAAAAAATATGATGACTCCACGCACTGAGTGACACCACTTCTATCCATTCTGATCAACGTGGGCTTTTTGTTATAGGCTCTACAGCAACTGAAAGGGCAGCTAATAACGTTAAATACTTGCTGTGCGTTAGCAGATGATGAGACAGGCCAGGATCAAGGTCATCATCTGTAGGTGCTGGAGCAGGCTATGAAAAGTCTCAAAAGTATAAAACGGGGGGTTTTAGAAGAAGTAGAGATTGTTTTTTGTTCTTGTGGTTTTGTTGTTGTTTTTTTGGTTGTATGTTTTTGTTTGTTTGTTTGTTTGTTTCAAAGTGAGACAAGCATGTAAAGGATTATCTTGTAGCAAAATCTTTGTTTCTAAACTGCCAGTAACCAAGCAATGTGAATACTCAAAAAATCTCAGCATTTTATTCAGAAACAGAAAAAAGAACATTTTTCTACCAAGCTCTTTGTCAAAAGCTTTAGCAGAAGCAGAGATTTCTGTGAATCTCTCCATCTCAGCCCCGTTCTCATCATATATTTTGGGGAACAGAAAGAAAGTAAATGGATACAGTTTTACATTTTACTGCTGTGTAGGAAAGATACAGAAGTTTGCACACAATTTTGAAGGGCCTAAAACTTGGTTGAGAATTTTCTTAAATCTTTCAAAAACTGCATAAAGTAGAAACTTTTGCATGCACTAGAAATTGCAGTCCTATGTGCATCCTTTCCTACACTAACTCAGAAAATATACTGTGTCACTCATATGAGGTGTAAGAGCCATGTTTGTGGCTATGGCTCTTACAATTATATTTTTTACTGGTGACAAGTCAGCAGTAGTTTTCAGCTGGTATAGCATTCTTTATATTAACTGTGTCTACAGGCTCTGTTCAGCCCGAGCTTCCCTGTTTTATTAAATGCATCCTTATTTACATGTACAAAACTATATGCAAATTCTTACAAAAGAATAAAATAAAATCAAAGCTCCATGAAACTGGAAAAGTTTAAAATTTAATAACTTATCAAGTAGAACAACAAAGTTTTAGCTGTTGTTAAGAAGCTAGAGGCTCTGTGCAAAGCAATAGTAAATAATGAAGTCCTAAATTAACCTTTAACTGTACAATTCCTTACCTTTTTTCCTGCTCTAATAAGCAATGGAGAACTGGCCTTCTACAGCTTCACCTCTCAATTTTCTTTTATCCTTCCATTGACAGAAAGGAAGGAAGGAAGGAAGGAAGGAAGGAAGGAAGGAAGGAAGGAAGGAAGGAAGGAAGGAAGGAAGGAAGGAAGGAAGGAAGGAAGGAAGGAAGGAAGGAAGGAAGGAAGGAAGGAAGGAAGGAAGGAAGGAAGGAAGGAAGGAAGGAAGGAAGGAAGGAAGGAAGGAAGGAAGGAAGGAAGGAAGGAAGGAAGGAAGGAAGGAAGGAAGGAAGGAAGGAAGGAAGGAAGGAAGGAAGGAAGGAAGGAAGGAAGGAAGGAAGGAAGGAAGGAAGGAAGGAAGGAAGGAAGGAAGGAAGGAAGGAAAGAAAGAAAAGAAAGAAAGAAAGAAAGAAAGAAAGAAAGAAAGAAAGAAAGAAAGAAAGAAAGAAAGAAAGAAAGAAAGAAAGAAAGAAAGAAAGAAAGAAAAAGAAAAAGAAAGAAAGAAAGAAAGAAAGAAAGAAAGAAAAAGAAAAAGAAAGAAAAAGAAAGAACAGATCAAAGAAAGAATAGATCAAATAAAGAACAGATCAAAGAAAAAATAGAATGAAGAAAAAATAAATAAAATAATAATAAAAATCAAGAACCTTTGGAAGTCATCTTGTCCAACCCACCTGCTCAAACAGGGAGACATGGAACAGGTTGCCCAGATGTGTTTTGAATGTTTGCAAGGAGGGAGATTCCAGAACTTTTCTGGGAAAACTGTTCTGGTGTTCAGTCACCCACACAGTGAAGTGTTTCCTGGTGTTCAGACATAATCTCCCGCGTTTCTGTTTTTTCCCATTGCCTCTTGTTCTGTGATTGAACACCACTGCAAAGAGCTTGGCACTATATATAGACTTGGTGTCTACCAGGACCTTCAGGTCCTTCTCTGCCAAGCTGCTTTCTAGCTGGTGCCCCAGCTGGACTGTATTGATGCCTAGGTTTCTTCCTCCCCAGGTGCAGGACTTAGGATTTCTCCTTGTTGAACTTCATTAGGTTCTTGCCAGCCCATTTGTCCAGCCTGCCCAGGTTCTTCTGAATGACAGCGTGATTGTCTGGAGTATCTTTTTCTCTTCTCAGTTTTGTGTCATCTGAAGACTTGCTGTGGGTACACTCTGCCCCATAATCCAGATCATGTACCTGTGAAACAGGGCTGGACTCAGTACAGATGTCAGGAGTACACTGCCATTTCCTCGCCTACAACTAGATGTCATGCCACTGATCACCATGTTCTGGACTCTGCCATTCACCTAATTTTCAGTCCACCTCACTGTCTAAATATCCAGCCCATACTTCAAGAGTTTAAATCCTTCAAGATGATAGACTTCTCAATGCTACAATTAATTAGTCGCTCTTCTCCAAGTCTGCTTACTCTTATAAGACAAATAAAACCAAACCAAATCAAACCAAAACCAGCCCTGCAACCAAACTGCTAATATTAAGGCAAAAGATGGAAATGCAGTGAGTCAAAACATACAGCCACCAAGGTTATTTTGAAGTGCATTGTATATCAGACTGCTTTTCAGCCTGTCAGGAGAGGGAATACCATAAATGAGATTCTACATAGAGTAAACAACAGCTAAATTTCCAACCAGAACAATGAATTCAAATAGTACCTTCCAGGCACAGCTTCACATATTACCACTCCACTTCTTAGCTGGACACAAGTAGGAAATTTCTTAAGCTGTCAAATACATGTGCTATTCTGCAACTTTGTCCTCTTGACTGTAAATAAAGTGCAGGAATGCATATAGCACAAAGAAAGAACTAGAATTAATGTGCATGTGTTGTATTATGGCAGTGAGTCTAAAGAGCACTACTCCACCTGTAGTAATATTCAGATAGGCAGAATATCATTAAGATAAAATAACATTAATATGCACACCTTAGCCTAAGTCTTGCACTGCAACTCAAACTATCTATAAATTGTCCCTGCTGTGGTGTATATTAGCAGACATTGTATACCTCCATAGGTTTAAGCTGTGGCACAATGAGACGCAAGGCATAAAAGGTGTAGCAAGGGAGATTCTGATAATATGCCAGGAAGAAAAATCTTGAATGGAAAAGGTCTTGGGCAGCCAGATCTTAGCTGATAGAGTTTTGAACAGAGTTTGGACTACAGAAATCCATGAAGTCATTTCCAAGCTAATTCATTCTCTTATTATGCCTGATTCCGTCTCTTTTAAGAGTTTATTACATAGTCAGGTTTATGGCATTGTCTTGTTCAGGCTCCACATTATAAAAGACTATTAAACAGCTGATCCTCCAATTTACTGGCCAATGTGTACAATGATAGATTGTTTTAAACCATCTTAGTGGTTGTCATAGACTCAATTCCTGTAAATGTCACTGAGGAATAAATACATTCGCACTTAAAAATCATAAAGCAGTGTTTGTTCCAAAAAAAAATGGAAAAAAAAGGATCAATGTACAGGGGCCATAACCATTAGCAATGCCACCATAAGCCTGTCAAGTGATTTCCACAAAATAACCTGTGCTCTTAATGCTTCTCCATCAACTGTTTTTAACCCTACAATTTATTGTTATTCTTTTGAAAACAAACATAACTCTCCATGGTCTTGTTTACCTATTGGTAAGCTGTACGTAGTAAACTCAGATAAGAAAAGCTGTCTTGTGTCCTAAATTTGAAATAGTGAGTATGAACAAAACCATGCTAATGAAACAGAGTTCTAATATCACCTAAGGAATTAGGAACACCTTAAATGGGTCATTAAATCACACAGAAGGAGAAAAGTGGAAAGGTATAAATATTAAAGCAATAATTTATTAAACAGAGTTGTCAAGTGAGTATCCTCTTTAATCAGATTTCTATCAATAATGCAGAGGAGATGCTGTATCTCCTGCAATGTTACATAACCACCCAGTATTTACTTTCCCACAATGGTCTATTTTATAGGCATAATTATTCTCTTGACTGTAGCTGATGGAAACTACAGGCAAAACTTATCGTATTTTGAAGTTAATATCATGTAACAAATTAACTAAAACAAAGGGATTTAAAAAAAAAATATGTTATACTGAAGTCCGTGTGGCAGGGCAAGAATTTTGATCCCTGGCATTGCATGAATCAAAGATAGTTAAATGAAATATGTAAGATATTTTACTGCTTTAGAAAAGAGACCGAGGAAAATAAACTTCCTTGTGGTGACCCTCCTTGTGCCTCTCCATGTCATCACTCAGAAAAAACAGAAAGAAAAAAGAGAAAGAGATGTGATGTGATTCATGACTACCCTTTAGACCAAAGCATCAACAGCTCCTCCATTGTCTCAGGTACACAGTCCAACAGTAATTAAAAAAAACTACAAGTGACAGGTAGCAGCTCTAAGAGGAGAACCACAGGATGCCTGCTTAAACTTTAAGAACAAAGGCATCCCACACAGAAAGCAAGGTTGCCTCTTTCTACTTCTTGTCATACCCATGTTCAAATAAAATTAAAACTGAAATTTATTTCTGTAGAAGTTTGACAAGTATTTAAGGAACCCTGAAATCTGTACAGAATTGTTTCAATCTGGCTTTTTCTAAGATGTTTCTTTCTTGATTTTAGCTATATTTTTTCCATCTGCCAAAAAAAAATATTCAAATTAATACAGAACTTCATCTCTTCCATGACTGACATCTTTCTGAATCTACGGAGTTATTTCTAAAATGCTTTCTAGGTTAATAAAATCTTGGGTTTTCAATTTCTAAAACCACACAATATTAGTGAATAATAATAGAAATATATATATATATACATATATATGTCTTAATCCTAAAAAATCAAACAATAATAATAATAATAATAATACATAGGACAGACAACTCAACATATGCTAAAAAATTAGGTTAGATGAAATTAGATCTTATTGGAAAGAAGGTTTGAGTAATCCTCTATGTCAAGTGCACAGTTTTTAGTTGAGATATGTAGTTTGACAACAATACAGACACCTGAAATATTGCAAAGGGGCAGTGTTGTGCAATGTCATAGAAAGTGTAGTTTTTATATTAAATGCTTACATCCTTCTCTTTAAGCAAGTACCCCTTTTCATGTTTTAACACTTTTTGAGAAAGTAGTTTTACAATTTAATTAGGGAATAGGAATTCTATAATGCAAGATAGATTATACTGAAATATTCACCCCACAGAAGAGAATGACAACACAAGTTTTCATACCAATGTTAGTTTTAGTGAGCTAGTATAATAGATAGAGATATTGTATATTTTTAGTGTTTTGTTTTGTTTTGTTTTTGTTTGTTTGTTTTACTGATTTTAAAAACTGTGGAAAAATCAGAAGTGTTTCACAGCAATTTATTTAGTGACAGAAAAGTTTCAATGATAAAAGTTTACACCTTATATGTAGTGGTTTTGTTTATTATATATACACAAGTGAAATGTATCATGCAAAAGTCTGACTGCTGAATTACGTTTGGGGTTAGAACACATAATTATGTCCTTCCTTTTTTATTAATAACTACATATGTAACTGAAAGCAAACAACAACAAAAAATGGTTAGAGCTATATATATTGCAGATGAATTTAACTCTAGGTCTCTCCTGTTTTTCAGCTTTTAACAATGACAGCGCTCCTATACAGTTCTGAATATAACCTTTCAAGAAATTTGTTTAATTACCTTCCCTCTACGTTAAGTAGAAGTTGTCATTATTTGCAGACTCTGACTTCCTTCCAAGGTTATTTTGGGATTGGAATTAAAGAAGTGTCCGGACACACAAACCACCTTGGTATTTCACACTGATGTGAATTAATGAACCTTCAACAACGGGAAATTTAATATGTTCAGAGTTGAATGTAAATGCTAAATGGTTGCTTAGTAGAATACTAACATATTTCTTCTCTTCATCCGCCTTCCCTCTCCCCTTTCTTTTTACAAGATAATATGGTAATTACCAGTCACTTGAAGAGTTTCGGAAAAAAATCAGTTCTGGTTAATGGAACTTTAAGCACCTTAACAAGCTCAAATTAGTAATAATACAATTGTGTTTAGTAATGAGAGTAGCCATATGTCCATATAGTAAAAGCAGTGTGTCCATAAAGAGGTAGATGTTATCTTATCCCCAAGCAACATGAAGATGTAATAAGAGGACAAGTCACTAAAGGAATTTTTAAATAGGCACTTATGGAGATTTCTTTATCATATCCTGACATTAAATTATTCAGTATTAACAGTTAGATTGTGCATTTCATATTCCTGACTTTTTACTCATGGAAACGGTCGTATTTTAGAAGTTTTTCTCATGGGTGACAATAAAATACAATGAAATAATTGTATTAACATAAAAAGAGAGAGAGAAAGAGAGGAAGAAAGGAGAGAAAGAAAGAGAGAAAGACAGAAAGACAGAAGGAAAGAAAGAAGGAAGAAAGAAGGAAAAAAGGAGAGAAAAAGAAAAAGAAGAAAAGAGAGAAAGAGAGAGAGAGAGAGAAAAGAAAAGAAAGAAAGAAAGAAAGAAAGAAAGAAAAGAAAGAAAGAAAGAAAGAAAGAAAGAAAGAAAGAAAGAAAGAGAAAGAAAGGAAAGAAAGGAAAGAAAGAAAGACAGAAAGACAGAAAGACAGAAAGACAGAAAGACAGAAGAAAGACAGAAAGAAAGAAAGAAAGAAGAAAGAAAGAAAGAAAGAAAGAAAGAAAGAAAGAAAGAAAGAAAGAAAGAAAGGAGAAGGAGAAAGAGAAATAGAGAAGGAAGGAAGGAAGGAAGGAAGGAAGGAAGGAAGGAAGGAAGGAAGGAAGGAAGGAAGGAAGGAAGGAAGAAAGAAAGAAAGAAAGAAAGAAAGAAAGAAAGAAAGAAAGAAAGAAAGAAAGAAAGAAAGAAAGAAAGAAAGGAAGAGAAAGAGAAAGAGAAATAGAGAAGGAAGGGAGGAAGGAGGAAGGGAGGAAGGGAGGAAGGGAGGAAGGAGGAAGGGAGGAAGGAAGAAGGAAGGAAGGGAGGAAGGAAGGAAGGAAGGAAGGAAGGAAGAAAGAAAAGGAAGAAGAAAGAAAGAAAGAAAAAGAAAGAAAGAAAGAAAGAAAGAAAGAAAGAAAGAAAGAAAGAAAGAAAGAAAGAAAGAAAGAAAGGAAAGGAAGAGAAAGAGAAAGAGAAATAGAGAAGGAAGGGAGGAAGGGAGGAAGGGAGGAAGGGAGGAAGGGAGGAAGGGAGGAAGGGAGGAAGGAAGGAAGGAAGGAAGGGAGGAAGGAAGGAAGGAAGGAAGGAAGGAAGAAAGAAAGGAAGAAAGAAAGAAAGAAAGAAAAAAAAAGAAAGAAAGAAAGAAAGAAAGAAAAGAAAGAAAGAAAGAAAGAAAGAAAGAAAAAAAAAGAAAGAAAGAAAAAAGAAAGAAAGAAAGAAAAAGAAAGAAAGAGAAAGAAAGAGAGAGAAGAGAGAAAGAGAAATAGAGAAGAAAGGAAGGAGGGAAGGAAGGAAGGAAAGAAGGAAGGAAGGAAGGAAGGAAGGAAGGAAGGAAGGAAGGAAGGAAGGAAGGAAGGAAGGAAGGAAGGAAGGAAGGAAGGAAGGAAGAAAGAAAGAAAGAAAGAAAGAAAAGAAAGAAAGAAAGAAAGAAAGAAAGAAAAAGAAAGAAAGAAA
Source organism: Anser anser (assembly GCF_964211835.1). Lineage (NCBI taxonomy): Eukaryota > Metazoa > Chordata > Aves > Anseriformes > Anatidae > Anser > Anser anser. The sequence continues at coordinate 15,659,693 of NC_139723.1, forward strand.
AAAGAAAAAGAAAAGAAAGAAAAAGAAAAGAAAGAAAGAAAGAAAGAAGAAAGAAGAAAGAAAGAAAGAAAGAAAGAAAGAAAGAAAGAAAGAAAGAAAGAAAGAAAGAAAAGAGAGAAAAATACTCTTTTTAGGTCAAATATTAATGTCTCCATCACACATTCCAGTTACAGAAATGAATTTAAGTACCAGTGAGGAATTTTAACTGTATGGTCTAAAGTAATGAATAAATATTTGAGAAAGTACACTTTTTTTGTGTGTGTAATAATATCATTTTAAAAGAAACAAACAAATGAAAATCAGCAAGAACAACAACAACAAAAACATATCACTACCACCAGCAACATAAATTGTGGACATGAGATCATTGCCAAATAAATAAACTTTACTGTTCAAATCTATTTTTTCCAAGCCAACAATATTGAATGTTATAATGGAAAAATATGAAAAAAAAAACAAACAAAACAAACAAAAAACCCTCTTTTAATGCTCAGGAATATCTTGTCTAACATCCCACTGATGATGAGCTCAATTGTTTTCACTCTGGTCTAGCATACAAACTTTGGATATTTCAATTTCTTATAAGTTAGATATTATTTTATTTTTCTAAGTACTGATTTTAAAAATTATTTACATTGTTTTCCGCTGCCACATTAGGAACCAAAGATAGGTAAGAGCAACAATTAAAATAAGAAGATATTTCTTCAAGCATTAACAGGTTAACAACCATAATTTACCACTGACAGCTCCCCGGATTTAAATTGATTCTGGCATTTGGTCACAAGAATCAATATTGTTGGGAAAAAAAAAAAAGAAAAAAAAAAGAAAAAAAAAAGATAAAATCTATTTATTCTTGCCTTTGAGTAGAGTAGAGCTTTCCTGACCTGCCTTAGCTTCCATCTCTGTTGAAAGTGGAACCTAAAATAAGTCATGTTACCCTGCCATGCATATATTATACAATTAACTTATTTCTACCTACTTGCCAATACAGAATGTTCTCACGCTTTTTTGAAAGTCACGCTCATTTGTGCTAACTTTAGATTACTTTCTGATTAATCCTAAAGTGGATTCCTAGTACGAATGAGGCAGCAGAAACTGCTACATTTTGGTCCGTTAATACCATGTCTATCAGAGAAAGTGACCTAAAATGAAAATATCTAAATATGCCATAAACAAATACACATTATGCACATACATATGTACATATATATAATTAAATATATAAAATTAAAATTATTTAAAAAATAATTAAAAATTTTAATCATTAAATATTTTAAAAAAAGAATTTAACATATAGGCAGAGATAAGTACAATTAGGTACAAAATATAGAGTAGTGACAGAAAATAGGTAGTCAAAACAGACTTCTGAAGGGGATTAAGTCAGATACAAGCTGGCACAGATGAATAGACAGAAAAAAAAAAGTCTATGAAAATCCATGGACATTCTTCCACTTAGAACATTCATAATCACTTTTCCAAGCTGGATTAAGTAGGAGAAGTCAAGAGAAAGATATTTATTTTCAGTCAAGTTTTAAGTTATTCTAGTCCTGTTATTTTTCCTTTTTTTAAGAGGAGGAAACTATAACATTCCAAGTTGCTCTTTCTTCTAAAATCCTTTCTTCACAACCAACATATCCACATCTGTCACTTACCCTCTTTAGTGTGTTTCCAGTCCAGTTCACAGTAGAAAGGTTAAACACAGGTCACAAACACACTGATCTGTCAGATTAGTCCTTGTTAGAAAAATAGAAAAGCACAGGAAGAACAAATTCTCTCATTCAAATTTTAAGCTGTGCGGCACTGGGGTTTTCGTGAGTAAGACTTCAGTTCCCTCCTCCAGTCCTTATACTTACCTTCCCAAATGCAAATGCAACCTACTCAAAAAGCTGAATACAGATTAGTTTGTAGTGAACAGTAGAAATAAGTAGTAGGTACTGATTGCAGAGTGTATCTGTTTAAATCATTCCTGCTCAGAATTATTCTTCTGCACCCAGTGCTGGTTGCTGACATTTAAGTTCTTTTCTGAGCAGCCACCTGTTGATAGGTAGTATGCACACAAAGATGTTCCTGAAGATAACAAAAACATTTTTAATTTTACTTTTGGAGTTTTTAACTACTGAGATGGATCTTCACAGCCCAAACTAAATCTTTAAAAAGCTTATTGATCCTTCTTTTCAAACCTCTACTTTAGTGCTTGTACTGATGAGTTTAAATCAGAATGGACCAGCAGAATTCTCTCTCTAAAAAAGTTTATGAAAGAGTAATTGCAGAGTGCAAGACCTCAAAATCATAAAACTGATTTAGATTTAACAATATAGTTTCTAAGACTTTCAAATATATCTGAATCTAGTGATGAGACTTACTCATAACAGTATTCAGTAAAATTACCTTTGCACATCATCAGAAATCTTCACCTTTTTAACAATGCACATAGCTGACCTTGCTTTGATCTACCTTTTTACTGCTTGTCATTATCCATTAATTTTTTAAACTCTTTTCATCAATTTTGTATTTATTTTTTTCCCCACATCTTACTCATTTAAGAAAATGGCTACAGGGCAGGGTTCCTTTTAAGATCTGCAGAGATACAATTTGTTAAAGCTTTTACCGATCTTTCTAAGAAAGGTTATACCAACAATTATAGCTGATTTGGGGTTGTCACCAAAGGTTGTATAAAAGAAAGAAGCATTATTTACCTTTTAAACCTTCACCTAGAAGAAAATATAGTGTGGTTGAAAGCTAATATCTGTGTTGTAGATCATGTAAGAGATCACGTAAGAGGAAAAAAAAAAAATCCCAATCCCTAGCAGAGATTACAAAGCCATTAAGAAAAACAAAAACCCCTCTCCAGCACATTAACAATGACTTTTGGTATTAATATTCTGTCATTGATGTTTAATGAAAATTTCTTTAAAAAAAAATAATGGACAGTTCTACTTAAGCTTTTATCTTGCATTAGGGTTGCAGTATAATCAATAGAAATAAATCTTGACTGCACTAGTGTCCTTAGCATGATAGCTTCAAAAATATGCCAGAGTAAAAATACCACTAATGCTCACACCAGAATGTTAGGGCTGACAAATTCAAATGGAATTTATAAACAGGACCACAAGCAGATTTTTCACTTTACACATCAGTACAAAAATTATCTGGATACTGGGTAATTTTCTTTTCCACTCATTCAGGTATACAATAAATAAGTTTTGTTAATAAGCAAATTAAATATTCTCTTTCATTGATTTCCTTCAAATAGTCCACAATTTACTATTTATAAATTCAAATTACTTAAGCAGAGAAATACTGCTAATATTTCTTACTTTTTTTATTTTTCCAGTGGTCTGTCATCTGCTAGTGTATTTCTGCTTTGTCCATCAGTGCGCTGCAGTTCCCCAAGTATCTTCTGCTGCAGTGATGTAGGAAAACCACGTTGTATGATTTTGATGAATGCCAGGCATGGATCAGATGGCCTGTATGATAATCAAACACACTAATTTTTTTCTTCTGAGTTGGAAACAGAGAACAAGCATCTTACTGTTGGTTTCTGTGCCCTGGAGGTTGCAAGGCTGAACAAAGCACTTGAGTTAACTTTCAGGTAGTCAGCTGCAGCCCCAGAGGCTGCCTGGAGCAGTGAAAGAGGTGTCTGACTGTGTGACTGGGCAATCCTTTGGGTGCCTCAGGGAACACCATGTTCTGGTGTCATGAATTCATGAACTAGTTCTTGCTTTCTTCCCAAACTTTCCTTCTAATTTCTTTCCCATGTCTTTTTTTTTCCCCTTTAGAAATGATGAAGGAAGGAGGAAAAGTAACTTTATTCTAGCCAAAACCAGGACAACCTCAAAACTGTGAAGTACTTATATTCCTTATGCATGCACTTCTTGTGAAAATATGAGATTATGAGGCTATTTAGGTAGTCTAATTATTACTTCTCTTGTTTTTCATTATGTAGAAACTTTTGCAGAGGGATATGGATAGGCAAGATCAATGGGCCAAGTCCTATCACATGATGTTCAACAAGGCTAAGTGACAGGTCCTGCACTTGGGTCAAAACAACCCCATGCAGTGGTGTGAGCTGGGGGAAGAGTGGCTGGAAAGCTGCTCAATAAAAAAGGACATGACGATGCTGGTCAACAGCCAGCCAAACATGAGCTAGCAGTGTGGAAAGGTGGCCAAGAAGGCCAACAGCATGCTGGCTTGTATCAGAAGAAGCGTGGCCAGCAGGACTAAGGGAAGTGATTGTCCACCTGTACTTGTCACTGATGAGACTGCACCTCGAGTACTGTGTTCAGTTCTGGGACCCTCACTACAAGAAGAATATTCATTTGCTTGAGTGTGTGCAGGGAGAGGCAAAGAAGCTGGTGAAGAGACTAGAAAACAAGACATATGTGGAGCAGCTGGAAAAGGGAAGGGAAGGGAAGGGAAGGGAAGGGAAGGGAAGGGAAGGGAAGGGAAGGGAAGGGAAGGGAAGGGAAGGGAAGGGAAGGGAAGGGAAGGGAAGGGAAGGGAAGGGAAGGGAAGGGAAGGGAAGGGAAGGGAAGGGAAGGGAAGGGAAGGGAAGGGAAGGGAAGGGAAGGGAAGGGAAGGGAAGGGAAGGGAAGGGAAGGGAAGGGAAGGGAAGGGAAGGGAAATTGAGGGTCAGGGTCAGGATCAGGGTCAGGGTCAGGGTCAGGGTCAGGGTGAAGGGAAGGGGAAGGGGAAGGGGAAGGGGAAGGGGAGGGGAGGGGAGGGGAGGGGAGGGGAGGGGAGGGGAGGGGAGGGGAGGGGAGGGCCACAAAAATGAAACTATAGCTTATTTTATGTTAGGATACAAAAGCTATCACTGTACTTCTACACTTTCAATATGCTGGCAGACCCAATGGTTGTATCAAGTGTCATTGGAGATATGAATCAGAGATGCTGAGTTTGACACCTGTTGCCAATTCAATTGTTTTTGTTCAGCCAACCGGTGTCATCCATTGTTCCTCTCTCCACCTACATGTGTACAGTGATCACCAAATTTTTAAGTCATTTACTGTAGAATCCAAGATGTTTTTGAGGGTTACAGAGATGTTAATACTGGAAGTATTTGTTTGTTGTTGATGTTTGTGTGTTTTGTTTTGTTTTCCTCTCTTTCTCTGTTAAACACAGTTATTGCAAAATCTTTTATGGGTTTGGTATAATCTCACTGAATATGTAAAAGAAAAGAGAAGAAGTATGATTTTTTTAACCTTATTAGCCGTTAACTAGAAACCGGAGTCTATTAAACAGAATTTAGTTACTCAATAGTGAAGGTTACAAACCCTTGTTTATCATAAAATGTTTCCATATGAAAGAGAAACAACTCAGATATGAGAGAATTTAACTTGGTTTATCCATCTCTGAGGAACACCGATAAAGAGAGATGTGAACAAAATGTGAACACCAAAAATGGAGGAAGAAATTCATTCCACCTGTGCCAAGTTAAAGCAATAAATAAATAAATAAATAAATAAATAAATAAATTAAATTAAATTAATAAAAAAAGTGACTTTGTGATTGAGTACCATTTGGTAAAGAGCTAAATGACAAGAACTGTTTATTTTAGAGATCTTTATAAGAAGCAAGGGTCTAGTTAATATCAGAGGTAAATGTATCCATACTATAAGTAGCATTCACTGCTCAAGTGGTATTTTATATAATGATAATTCTATTCTACTATTCTTTTTTTTTTTTTTATTTAATATACATGAGTAGTCATTATACTGTCTTTACTTTTATAAGTTTCTGAAGTTAACAGATTGTTCAGTATCGTTTCTTCAGTTTAAGTATGAATATTGCACGGCCAAACCTTCAAACTTGCAAGATATACTAAAAAGATGATTGAAATCTGCCAGATGTTCAAGACTAGTGCTGCTATGTCATTTGAAATTTAGTTTATTGTTAGATATATAAGTACTCTTACCTAATATTATTTATATATCTCCAACATTAATTTGACCGTATCATATCTTTTTCAAACTCATTCATACAGTACATATTTCAAATTAACATGTATCTGAGGTCGCGATAATACATATTTTTACTTATTACATTTTAAAAAAATATGTTGCAGTTGAACATGCATACATATATAAACATATTTGATTAAGGTTATCAATGTTTGAACATTATACAGACTGGTTTTAATATCATATATTCTTAGGCATGGGATTTAAAATTTACCTACAGTATCTAAGTGATTTCATGGGGGAAAAAATAAAAGCTATTAAATGCCTCTCACCCCACAGAGAAATCCATAATAAAATCTCATCACAGGAAGAAGAATATATTCTGATTTTATCTAAAAATGTATTCAGAACAAACTGCTCAAGACAGAGTAGCTGTCCTTATCTTTATGCTGTTACATCAAAAACACAGGTCTTCCAGGAGATATTACTTAGATGATTTTGTTTGTATTCATTTGTTGTTATGTTTTCCAAAATTAATATTAATTTAACTGAAAAAAAAAGAATAAAACAAAACAAGCAAAAAAAAATCTTCAAAATATAAAATATGAAGATTTTGAGGTTAAATTTCTACTGAATTGAAAACAAGCTTCATAGGGAATCTTGATTCATTCAGTGCATGCATGGACCGTGGTCTCTATTTTTTTTTTTTTTATTTTTTCTTGATTTTATTTTTTTCTCAATATTTTTTCAATACTTACTTTTGTCCTCACTGTTCAGTGAGTAGTTATCCTTATCTTAATACCTTCCAAATACTGAAAGGAGGATAGAAATTGTTGTTCACTTTAAATGCTTCCTAAAAGTCTGTTTTAACACACTGAAATATTTAATTTATATATTCTGCCCACAGTCCAAATTAGTAGGAGGCCAAATGTGTAATTAGGCACAAACATTGGCTATGTGCCTCTTTGATCTTGCCTAGGATACACCACATTCTTCAACAATAGAGTCCAGCAAAACATTTACAGCTCTGCAGACATTTTTTATGTTTCTTTTTTATTAAAGATATCTTGGATTTTGTCTATATTTTCTTTTACCACTTCACCCATACAATGCATGAGAAATGCTATATTCTGCTTTGGACATTTTTCTCCAAACCTTTCTTTTAAGTCTTTTTTTTTTTTTTTCTGTCACTTCTTCATCCTCAAAGGAACAAACATTCCACTTAATATAAATGCAAAGCTGCTTTGTCTATGTCTTGCTTATTTGTTATTAGTCATGACTTTTTCAGTTGTCTTTTTAGACTTAGATGCTTTACTGCCACGTTTCCTTTTCCAGCTCTGTGGGCCTTTGTTACATTGGCTTTTGAGTCATTTTAGCAGTTCCCATGAAAATTTGAGGCTCCACACATTGCCATTTCATCATTAATAATAAGCACACCTTTATGCATATTGTCTTTTGCTGTCTATACAGGTTTCTACGTGTTTAGTTTCACATGCACGTATATTCATAGTACATTGTCATGTTGAACCTAAGAAAGAAAAGGTCTCTTATTCTTTGCTTGGGCACTAAAGCAGTTTTTCCTGTCTTGTCTGACACTATACCTTCTGACTTCGTGTTGTGGAGGCAACTGTGTACTTTAAGTTGCACTCATCTTTATATCCCTGAAGTTCTCTTCTTTTCAGATAGGTTATTCTCAAGGAAATAAAGTGCATTGAGGAAGTAAACCATGGCATTCACAAAGGTTCAGAGTTAATTATTTCTAACAGTTATCATTTCTGAAGAAGCTTCCTAGTTTCCCTTGTCCACTGACATCCAGTAATATTATTACTCTGTAAGATACAACTCTAAGGTAGAATACAAGAAAAAAAAATGCAGTCAGAGCCAGTAGAAGTGTTAGCTGCAGGCAAAGCTAGACTCAAATCGCTGCTGTCTTTCTGAAAGTCTGACCATATTTTTTGTTCTTCTACCCTGCTTTTCCTGGTTTGAATTGATCTGGTACTATTACTAAAACAGGCTTTCTGCATTAAGCCAAACATGAGAATAGTGATACTTTTTATTATTCCCTTCACCCTGAGGCAAAGACAATATCTGTGCCTGAACTACATGACTTAAGGGGGCATTTTAAAACAACGTTCTAAACAGATCAACCAGCAGCTGCTATGCAAAATTTGATGAGGTTGCCACCCTGTACAGAAAATGTCAGAGAACAATATCAAGTAGTTGTTAAGCTACTGGAATACCACACTCTCATGGCTACTTATATTACATTCTTAGGACAAATAATGTTTAATAATATTGTCTCAACATTAAGAAAATACTAAACATTTGTCAAGCTGTATGATAAAAAATTGCTTTGTTATTTTGTCGAAACCTATTCTTAAAAAAATAAAAATAAATTAAAAAAAAAAAGTGTACATTATTATAAGCTTTCTGAGAAAGGAAGACTCTTGTAGTTGCAGTTATAGCAGAGGCAATGTTCATAGTGTGGTCTTTAAGAGCCTCTATTTCTCAGAGTTAAATATTTCTACAAGGTTGAAAAAAAAAAATCTAAAAGAAATTCCAGTTACTGGAATTTTTTGTTGTTTCATAGAATCATAGAATCGTAGAATCATAGAATATCCCGAGTTGGAAGGGACCCATAAGGATCATTGAGTCCAACTCCTGGCACCACACAAGACCACTCAAAAATCAGACCATATTTCTGAGTGCATTGTACAAATGTTTCTTGAACTCCAGCAGGCATGGAACTGTGATCATTTCCCCAGGAAGCCTATTCCAGTGCTCAACCAGCTTCTCAATGATGATGTCACCCCTCAGCTTTCTCATCTCCAGGCTGAACAAATCAAGCAACTTCAGCTGCTCCTCATACTTCTTCCCTTATACCCCCTTCACCATTTTTGTTGCTTTCCTTTGGACATTCTAGTAATTTTATGTCCTTCTTATAATGTGCTCAAAACTGCACGTAGTACTCAAGGTGAGGTTGCACCAATGCAGAAGAATGGCAAAATCATTTTCCTGGACTGGCTAACAATGCCATGCTTGATGCACCCCAGGTTACGCCTGGCCCCTTTCACTGCCAAGGCACGCTGGTGACTCATAGTCAACTTGCCATGGACTGAAACACCCAGATTCCTTTCTATGGGTCTGTTTTCCAGCCTCTCATCCCCCAGTCTGTACATTAGAAAATGATGATTAAAACGAGCAATCAAATAAAGTGTGGTATAGTGAACAGAATATTTCATGTTAGAAATATCTAGAGCTAAGAATGAACACAATTGCAGTGAGATGAACACACCTCTGCAAACAGTATTAATGTTCTTACTCTGTCTAATATGGTTGTCAACAATGTGGTAACACTCCAGAGGGGAAAAATAAAATAAAAATAAAATAAAATAAAATAAAATAAAATATAAAATAAAATAAATAAAAATATCCAATATATCTCCAATATATATATATTGACCCCTCATTTATATACATGAGATTTTCTAAAATATAATCTTGGTGAAAGCCAGAAGACATTAGATTGTGTTCTGAAGTCTAACAAATAATTTGAATTGCTATTCTTTAGACTTAAAATTGTAACATTTTCAAAATATATTTTATCTTCTTCTTACTTTTGGTTTATTTTTAACATTGAATAAATAAATAAATAAATAAATAAATAGAGCATTTTGTTTTCTAGGTAACTTTCCATATGCAATTATATATTTTTTGTTGTTGAGATTGGCTTTTAATTAGTGGAGTATACAGATTTTATTCTCATGAAGGAGAAAAGGTTAAGAGGTTCCTATAAATATACTTATGTTTTGTTTGTTTTCTGACACTCCATTTTCATCATGCATATGATGGAGTAGGATAGGAAAGCATGGGCTTCCTTCATTCAAGACATATAAAAATGTTCTTTGAATCCAAATGATTTATTTCTAATTTGCAGTGATTTTTTTTCCATTTTAAAACACAAAAAAAAAGAGAGTAATGGAAAAAAAGTACTAAATTTTAGAGGAAATATTTCTAAGGTTCACATACCGTACTGTACAAAATGTTTCAGGTGACAGTATAAGACCCCTGGCAAAAGGATTATTTTAATTCTGACTGACCTAAAGAATAATGATTAGGTTTTATAAAAATATCTCTTATCAATTGTAGATTCTAGCATGAAAACAAAGCCTTAAGGCAAAATCTTGGAATTTCAACTGCAGACTTGATTCTGAAGGAAAACTCCCATTACCTCACGCTCTGGCAATATGTTTGCGTACAAAAAGGCAAGTAGTTCTCATTCTTGATGATGAGTTCTGCTTTTTGATATATATAAGTTAAAAAAAAAAAAAAAAAAAAACAGCTAAATTTCTGAAGGTGAGCATCACTAAGATATTCACTGTTTGCTCATGAGTATCTGGAACTGATCCACTAGTGAATGGTACTCATTGGGAAAAATTGGGGAAAAAAATATTAATGAAAGAATTTTGTGCAGAAATCATAAGTTAGAAGTCAAACTTAAGAAGGGTGGGAAGGAAGGAAGAGCTTTGTTTGTAAGTCTTTTATGTCAGATACACCACAAAAAGACAGTCCTGTATTCTATTCTCCTGTAGTATTGTTAGATTGGTAGCTATGCTTGTGCTGTGTATGAATCCTTTACTGCAAAGTAACATATCACAATTGCTTTGTTAGTGGTGGTGGTTTTTTTTGTTGTTGTTTGTTTGTTCTTTGTGTGTGTGTTTTGTTTATTTGTTTTACTCCATCTTGCAAGAAGAAAAACAGGCAAACATGAAATCATAAAAATAACATATACTTGCGTAGGGTACTGACAAGGTAAATATTTCTGTGCTTATTATATACAATGATAAAAGCACATCAGTAAGGTCTGAACTATAGGACTTGTGATGCATTTCCGAACTATTTAGAACTATAGGCACCTTTTTAGTATAAATCACCTTTCTGTGTCCTTTCTGTGCTGCTTCGAGTTATAGGTCTGTAACTTTTAACATGAAAGTTTAGTGTGTTTAATGACTTTTACCAGTGCACAGATTAGCATTAGATTGCTATGTCCAGCAGTCATTCACATTATCAGAAGAATTCTTTATGGATAAATATTTGAAAATACATGGACTAGTTAATGTGGATGTCATCTGGTCTCCCTAATATAGGATTTTAATATTATTTAAACACCCCAAGAAATTCAGCTGTTGCATTTTGTCTACCATATGGTTATCTCTAGTGCTCTAAGATATATAAAAATGGTACCAAGTAGTCACATTTAGGTGAACAATACCACATCTGAAATGATGCCATAAAAAAAAAAAAAAATGCCTGAAGTGATAACCAAAGAAATAAATAGATAGATAATTAAATAAAAAACAATTACAATTCAAGTGTATCTAAATTATTACTTCTTTCAGAAAGGGTTATCATAAAAAGAATTACGTTTTGCTGTCAAAATTTGTTATGCTATAATAAAGTTTTCCTTTGTCATCATGATGTCAAAATTAAGTGCATGTTTGTTTAGATTGGAGGTACATAATAGAATGGAATTATTGGCTAACAAATACAATTTTTCTTGTAGCGTTAATAGTATTATAGGCCCTACAGAGAGAAAAAAAGTCTAAAGGTAAAACTATAACTAAGAAGCTTATAAATCATGAAATAGGTCATTTCTGACTTGGATAATACTCAAGATGTCTTTTCTGTGTTTATTCATATGCCAAAATGTGTTATATTTGTCTTTCAAACTTGTTTTTCCTTAGTTTTCACATACACATCAGCAGAAAATATAGAGCAGTCAATTATTTTACGTGTCATCTTGAAGTTTCACAGATTATGTATTTTGTACATATCTTTCAAAGGTAAATCTGAATGAAATGAAAACCAATGAAATTTCCATACTCTGGGATGAATTTTAGCTCTTTAGGTTCATGTCAGGAAATGCAGATTGCTCTAATAGGACAAAGGCGGCCAGAAATCAACATACTCCGACATATTTTGTATTGTGCATCCTTGAAATGATTTTCACCAGGTCAGTTTAACACATTCACACTTTTCTGTCTGACAACACTAATGGCAGAATGACTGTCAAGACAGTTCTTTAAGATTTTAAGGCAAATAAGCATTTTTTCATAGCGGGATCCTTTCTTTCAAAAATTATTCCTTAGAGTACATAAGTTTTCTGATATATTACTGTTTAGATGAACAACAAATTTGGATTTTGGCCTCAAATTTATTGGTTAGAAATTTCAAGAGAGGACACAAGAATATGTCCCGTGTGGACACAGGAATTTTTCCTTTTATCCTTGTGTTGCATTAATGGCATGGCTTAGAGGGAAAACAATGAAATGTTTATAAATCAGATGTTCTGCAGAAACAAACAAACAAATAAATAAATAAACAAACAAACAAAAAAAAGCCAGGGAGGTTAAAACAAATGATATAAGACTAGGAAAATGATCCATTAGCAAAAGGGAGGTAAATGGAACAGTAATGAAGTTTATGTGTAGCTACAATCTATGCTACATTGAATAATCAATGTTTTTGTTAATCTTTCCCTCATGTACAGAAATAAAGAAAAAAAATTATATTTTCAAGGGAAGGACTATGTATACCATATAACTGTTCATGTAAAAGCTAGAACATCCGATTCTTCAAATAGTGGACACTAATTAAGAGAAAAACAAACTGGTTTGATCTTTTTTTCTTTTTTTTTTTTTTTTTTCAAGAAGAACTAGCTTCCATAAATGGGCAAAGCAACTTTCACTGGTTTCATTACTAAATCATCATAAATAGAAGAAGAAACAAAGTGAAAATCACATTGTTAAGGCCCAAGAGAATCTTATTTTAAGTGTTCTTCTCAAGTGAATTTTAATGGCTGTATGATTATAATTCCTCTAAAGGCGTTTATGTACGAGACTTCTTGACAGGCCCCTACCTACACACTAAGTGACATACAGAAACAATGTGATTTTCTATCATGTATATTGCTGTGCATTGTGGAAGAGTTGCTAGGAAATTGCTTCCATTAAACAATATTTGAAGCAATTCTCACCAAGACAAATGAGGAGGGCTTTATATTTTTATTGTCAGTGTTTACTTATTAATTTTTCATTGGCTACTTATTTCCATTGCTCTACTTGCTTGGTTTTCAGCAAGTACATGATGGTCAGTGGGGAAGAAATCTTCCCTAACAACTCTTTGTAGTTCATTTGGTATTAACTCCTGATGGTGTGGTCAATTTGTTTTTCTTCAGACTTACATTTCTAAATGCATTTAGGTTTAATATGAGTTTAATAGATCTTGATATTTCATGCTAGGCAAATGTCAATAATATGTTTTATTTGAAAATGAAAACAAACATCAGTGTAATGGTAAATTTAAAACGGACCTTGGGACAGGGAGGATGGAGGGAAATCATAAGCCAAGGGAAGCAAAGTATTAGATCCACATACGATAACCAATGCACAAAACTGACCCAAGAACATTATTAATCTTCTTTACTGAGGATTAGAAGATGAGTAGCCAACACAGAAGTCATGCTTATTTTTTTTAAACTTGTTTATTAAACTGATATCGAGATTTTGGTGTTGTTGTTGTTGTTTGTTTGTTTTTAACTGTAAACACACTTGATATTTAGGGAAACACAACATTTCTGAGGTTGGAGGCACCTCTGGAGATTGCATAGTCAAACTCACTGCTCAGAGGATGGTTATCTGGGGAGGCTGCAATGTCTAGGCAGATTTTGAGTACCCTTGGGAAACCTGATCTAGCGTTTGGTATCAGTATATAAAAATGGTTTCTTTCTGTTTAAATGGAATTTCCTGTGTTTCAAATTATGCCCATTACTTCTTGTTCTGTCACTAGGCACCACTGATAAGAGTCTGTCTATGTTTTCCTTATACACCTTTCCTTATCAAGGAATAAAATCAAAGGGATAAATGCCCACTGATTTTCTTTTCTTTCAACTAACAGGTTGATTCAACACAATTTACCCTCCATTGTCAGTAATCCCAATCATTTTCTTAAACTGGGAAACAACATTTCCTTAACCCTGACAACCCCACCCTAAAAAAAAACAAAACAAAACAACAATAACAACAAAAAAAAAAAACGGCTAAACAAATAGACTAATTTACAGCAGAAATTTCATACACAATCCTGCAAAAGGAAGGAAGTTCAGAAAACAACAGTTTTTTAAGGAAGAGCAAGATCAGGAGGTCAGACTGTGCATTTATTTTAAAGTTTTAAAAATTACTTCATACCAAAGTAATTATTCCTCCTCTTCTTCTGCTCCAAATTATATATATATATATATTATTATTATCTTTTTTTCCACAGAAATGTATGAAAAGAGAGGTGGGGAATGGAATATTATTGCATATTAAAGTTACTGCTGAGATAATAAAAAAGCTAACAAGTGCATTCCAGCAGAAGCACATGGAAAGCAGAATCTCTGAATGTACCATGTAGAGCACACATCACATCACGGGATTATGTTTGTTCTGAGAAATTTATTCTATAAAAAAACTCTGCAATTGCAGCTGTCAGTCTGCCCAGAGGATAAAGGAACACTCAAATTTTGTTTGTACAATTTCAATTTCACTTATAGAAAATAAGCAACAGTCTAGATTTCCAAAGTCCAGGTATTGCTTCTGGCATCTGTTTTTTGTTTGTTTGTTTGTTTAATCAGAACAGGTATAATCAGAAAAGTTACAGCTATTTCATTACATTCTTGACTAAATATCTCCCAACAAAACATTTTGCTGTTATGGAGATGGAAACTATGATACTCTGACCTAAAAGTAGTTTCCCTTAGTCTCTAAGAAACTCTATTTCCAGTCCTTCAATTCTAGTTGGCTTTTCCTTTATATTATTTTTCTGAATTTCATTGTCCACGTTATCAAATTACTGTACACATATTGGGAAAACTGAGACGAGACTTTACATGGAAATGTACTTGTCAGTATCATTTCAGTGCCCGGTAAAATTATGGAGAATATTATTCTGAGAGTAATTAAAAAGAACTTGAAAGGCAACGCAGTCATTGTTCAACGTGGGGACAAGAGGCTGGGGAGCAGCCCCATGGAAAGGGATCTGAACATTTTGGTAAACAGCAAGCTGAATATGAGTCAACAGAGTGCCCTGGCAGCCAACAGGGCCAAGTGGATCCTGGGGTGCAAGCACAGCACTGCTAACCACGGAAATGATTTTCCCATCCTACTCTGCACAAGTACAGCCTCACCTTGAGTATTGTATGCAGTTTGGGGTACCATGATGTAAGAAAAGTATAAAGACATTAGAGAGTGTCCAAATGGAGATCAGCATAGATGGTGAAGGGTCTAGAGGGCAAGATGTATGAGGAACATCTGAGGTCACTTGGTTTGTTCAGTTTAAAGAAGAGGAGATGGAGGGGAGACCTCATGTCAGCCTACAGATTCCTCATGAAAGGAGTAGAGGAGCTGATCTCTTTTCTCTGGTGATCAGCGATAGCACCCAAGGGAATGGCATCAGGAGAAGTTCAGGTTGGGTATTATTAAAAGGTCCTTCTCTGAGAGGTTGGTCAGGCACTGGCACAGGCTTCCCAGGGAAGTTGTCACAGCACCAAGCCTGTTGGAGTTCAAAAATTATTTGGACAACACTCTCAGAAATATAGTTTAATTTTTGAGTTCTCTTTTATGGAGACAGGATTTGGACTCAATTATTCACAAGGAACCCACTAGGGTCTCCTCCAACTTAGGATATTCTATGATTCTACGATTCTATGATCATTACAAACCCTAAAACATGACTTTTACTTAGACAGTAGAATGCATGTTTAAAATTAAAATTAAAATAGAGTTCCTAAGCACTACATAAGATATTTATCCAATAAAAAATAAAATAATGCACAGAGAAATGGCTGTTGTTCTGAACTCTTGACACTTGCAGGGTAGATGACCTGAACAATTGTCACTTACCCAAACTCATTACTTCATGGGAAAAAAAAAAAAAAGAATAGAAAAATGAAAATAATATCCATTCTATGCTGTTTTGACAAGCATAGAACGGCTCAGGTTGGAAAGGACCTTAAAGATCATATAGTTCCAACAGCCCTGCCATGGGCAGGGATGCCACCCACTACATCAGATTGCCCAGGGCCTCATCTAACCTGGCCTTGAACACCTCTAGGGATGATCCACAACATCTCTGGGCAACCTGTTCCAGTGCCTCACCACCCTCTGAGTGAAGAATTTCCTCCTTAAATCCAATCTAAATCTATACTCTTTTGGTTTAAAACCATTCTCCCTTGTCCTATCATTATATGCCCGAGTGAAATGCTATTCTCCATCTGTATTGTAAGCCTCCTTTAATTGCTGAAAGGCCACAATGAAATCACCCCAAAGCCTTCTCTTCTTCAGGCTGAAAAGCTGCAGCTCTCTCATCCTTTCTTCATAGGAGAGGTGCTCCAGCCCCTCGATCATCTTTGTGGCCCGCCTCTGAATTCATTCTAACAGATCCACATCCTTCTTGTTCTGGGAGCTCCAGACTTGGATGCAGTACTCCAAGTGAGGCCTCAGAAGGGCAGAGTAGGGGGGGACAGTCCCCTCCCTCACCCTGCTGGTCACTCCTCTTTTGATGCAGTCTTGATGCAGTTGGTCTTGGCTGCAAGTGCGCACTGCTGGTTCAGAGTCAAGCTGCTTTTTCCAACAGAACCGTCAAGTCCATCTCTGCAGGGCTGCTCTCAGTGACTTCTTCTCCCAGCCTGTACTCCTGTCTGGGACTGTCTCGACCCAGGTGCAACACCTTACACTTGAATTTGTTGAACCTCATTAGGTTCACGAGTGCCCACTACTCATGCTAGTCCAGGTCCCTCTGTATGGCATCCCTTCCTTCTGTTGTATTGATTGCACCACTCAGCTTGGCATCATCTGCGAACTTGCTGAGGGTGCACTCAATGTTGTTGTCTATGTTGTTGATAAAAGTTTTAAACCCTAATAATATCTGTTCCCAAGACAGACCTCTGAGGGGCAGCACTCATCACTGGCCTCCACCTGGACAGAGAGCCATTGACCACCACTCTCTGAGTGCACCCTTCAAGCCAGTTCCTTATCCACTGAATGGTCCACTTTTAAATCCATATCTCTCCAATTTGCAGATTACGATATTATGTGCAACCATATCAAAAGCCTTGCAGAATCCCGGGTAGATGAGATCAGTTGGTCTTCCTTTGTCAACTGATGCAGTCAATCCATCGTAGAAAGCCACCAGATTGTCAGGCGTGATTTGTCCTTGGTGAATTTCATGCTGGCTGTCTCAGATCACCTCCTTGTCCTGCATGTGTCTTGACGTTGCTTCCAGGAGGATCTTTTCCATGATCTTGCCAGGCACAGAGGTGAGGTTCACTTGTCTGTTGTTCCCTGGGTATTTCTTTCTATCCTTTTTAAAAATGGGAGTGATGTTTCTCTTTTTTTCAGTCACCAGGGTCTTTGCCTGACTTCCAGGACTTTTCAAATTTAATGGAGAGAAGCTTGAGAACTGCATCTGCTAGTCCTCTCACGTGAAAATTGGCGGCTGTCTCGGACGTAGTGACCATGAAGTGGTTGAGTTTAAAATTTATGGTGCCAGAAGGAAAACTGCCACCAAAACTTCAGCCCTGGATATGGGGAAAGCAGAATTCAGGCTGCTCAGGGAACTAGTCAGCAAGGTCCCTTGGGAAACTGCTTTTAAAGGCATTGGTGTCCATCAGTACTGGTCAGTCTTTAAGCACTGCCTCCTAAAAGCACAAGATCAGGTAATTCCAAAATATCGGAAGTCAAGCAGGTGGAGCAGCAGGCCAGCCTGGCTGACCAGGGATCTTCTACTTAGAAGCTTAGGCCAAAAAAGAAAGTTACTACTGCTGGAAGGAGGGTCAGGCGACATGGAAGAAATACAGGGATGCTGTTCATGTTTGTAGGGAGAAAATTCATGTGGCCAAAGCCCAACTAGAGTTGAAGCTGGCCAGGTCTGTGGGAGACAATAAAAAAGTTTTTTTTAGATATGTGAACAGAAAAAGGAGAACCAAAGGAAACATAGGTCCACTACTTGATGGGGAAGGTCTCCTCATAGACGATGACATAGGCAAAGCAAAGATGTTTAATGCCGTCTTCGCCTCTGTCTCCAACACTGATGATGGGCTTCGGGACCCAGGGTGCCCTGAGCTGGAGGACTATGACGGTGGGAATGATAAACTCCCAACCGACCCTGAACGTGTGCAGGATTTGCTGCTCCACCTGGATCCATACAAGTCCATGGATCTGGATGGGATTCATCCCAGGGTGCTTAAAGAGCTGGTTGACATCATTGCAGGACCTCTCTCAATTATTTTTCAATGATCTTGGGAATCTGGAGAGGTCCCAGTAGTCTGGAAGCTGGCAAATGTTGTGCCAATTTTCAAGAAGGGCAAGAAAGAAGAGCCTAGCAATTACAGGCCTGTCAGTCTCACATCGGTTCCTGGCAAAATTATGGAAAAGGTGATCCTTGAAGTTACTGAAGCGCACCTGGGGGACAATGCAGTCATTGGTCCCAGCCAACATGGGTTCATGAGGGGTAGGTCAAACAAATCAAACAAATTTGATTTCCTTTTATGATAAGATCACCCATCTAGTCGACCAAGGGAAACCAGCTGATGTGATCTTTTTGGACTTCAGCAAAGCTTTTGACACAGTTTCCCATAGGATCCTACTGGACACAATGTCCAGCATACAACTAAACAAAAACATCATCCGATGGGTGAGCAATTTGCTAACGGGCAGGGCTCAAAGGGTTGTGGTAAATGGGGCCATATCAGGCTGGCAGATGGTCACTAGTGGGGTCCCTCAAGGCTCCATTTTAGGGCCAGTCCTCTTCAATGTTTTTATAAATGATTTGGATGTAGGACTAGAAGGTGTTTTGAGCAAATTTGCCGACGACACCAAACTTGGAGTGGTTGTAGACTCGGCTGAGGGTGGAAAGGCCTTGCAGAGAGATCGGGACAGACTGGAGAGCTGGAAGCACATGAAGTTTAACAAAAGCAAGTGCCGGGCACAGCACCTGGGACGGCGCAACCCTGGCTATACGTACAGACTGGGCGACGAGACGCTGGGGAGCAGCCCTGCAGAGAGGGATTTGGGGGTTGTGGTTGACAGCAAGTTGAATATGAGCCAGCAGTGTGCCCTGGCAACCAGGAGGGCCAACCATATCCTGGGATGCATCAAGCACGGCATTGCTAGTCGGTTGAGGGAAGTGATTGTCTCACTCTATTCTGCGCTGGTGCGGCCTTAATTCGAGTACTGTGTGCAGTTCTGCGCACCACAGTACAAAAAGGACATTAAACTGTTGGAGAGTGTCCAGAGGAGGGCGACGAAGATGGTGAAGGGCCTAGAGGGGAAGACACATAAGGAGCAGCTGAGGTCACTTGGCCTGTTCAGCCTGGAGAAGAGAAGGCTGAGGGGAGACCTCATCGCAGTCTACAATTTCCTTGCAAGGGGGAGTGGAGAGGCAGGCGCTGACCTATTCTCTGTAATCACCAGTGACAGGACCTGTGGGAATGGTGTGAAGCTGAGGCAGGGGAAGTTTAGGCTGGACTTCCGGAAGAGGTTCTTCACCGAGAGGGTGGTCGCACACTGGAACAGGCTCCCCAGTGAAGTAGTCACTGCACCAAACCTGTCTGAATTTAAGAAGCGATTGGACTGTGCACTTAGTCACGTGGTCTAAAAGTTTGGGTAGACCTGTGCGGTGCCAGGAGTTGGGCTTGATGATCCTTATGGGTCCCTTCCAACTCGGGATATTCTATGACTCTATGATTCTGTGACCCTGGGTGCATGGCATCAGGCCCTAGAAACTTGTACCTGTTCAGTTTCATCAGATGGTCCCAAACCTGCTCTTTGCTTACACTGGGAGGGACTTTGTTCCCCCAGCCCTCTTCTGCAGGTTCATGGATTCAAGAGACATGGGAAGCCTGACTGGCAGTGAAGACTGAGGCAAGAAAGTTGTCGAGTACTTCAGCCTTCTTCATTTCTGTCATTACCGCTTCTCTTTTCCCATCTGTCAGAGGGGGTTCACTCTCCTTGGCCTTTCTTTTCTGGGCAATGTACCTATAGAATCCCTTCCTGTTATTCTTTGCATCCCTTGCCAATTTCAGTTCTATATGATCCCATCCCTGCATATCCAAACAGCATCCTTGTATTCTTCCCAGGCTACACGTCCCTGCTTCCACTGCCTGTGCATTTCCTTCTTTTGCCTCAGTCTGACCAGCTGGTACTTCTTCAGCCATGTTGGTTTCCTACCTTCCCTGCTTGATTTATAACATTTGGAAATAGAGAACTCTTGTCTGGTCCTAAATTTTTAACCACAAGCTCTCAACCTGTCTGTGGCTGTTTCTCCAAGGCATCTCTTCACAATCAATCCTTTCCTTAACACAGAGGTCAACACCCCAACCCCTCCTTCCCTGACTATCTCTTCTGGAGAGCTTGTAGCCCTCTATTCCAGTGTTCGAGTCGTGTGATCTGTCCCACCATGTTTCCATTATAGCAGTCAGGTCATATTTTTCTAACTGCACCATGGTTTCCAAGCCCTCCTGCTTGTTTCCCATGCTGCATGCATTGGTGTAGAGGCATTTCATCTGGGGTATCAGTTGCATCACTTTTTCAGAGGAATCCTTCCTAATTGCTTTGGGACAGTTCACAAGTATTTCCCTGTTGTTTCCTAGAGTACCAATGTTCCCAGGTTTGGTTCCATCACTCAGAGGTACATCCTATATATATCCCCTTCCTCTGCTGCATCTAGTTTAAAGCCCTGCTGATAAGCCCAACCAGCTTGCTGCCCAGAATACTCTTTGTGCTGCCATCAGGTACACCCCATCCCACGTCAGCCTGACTGGTCTCTCAAAAGTATGTCTAAGACTGTAGAACCCAAAATCTTGAGCATGGCTCCAGACATGCAACCAGTTGTTCATTTGGTCTGTTCATCTCCTTCTTCTTGGGTCCCAGTCATCAACTGGGAGGACAGAGGAGAACATTACTTTCACCCGTGATCCCTTTAATATCTTTCTGAGGGATATAAAGTCCCTTTTGATATTTCAGAGTCTCATTGCTGAACCTCATTTGATTCTACATGAAAAAGGAGAGGGTGATAGTCTTCAGGACCCACCAGGCTTGCTAGCCAATTTGTGACATTGCAAATGCAGACCCCAGACAGGCAGCAAACCTTTCTGGAGATATTATCTGGATAGCAAATGGGTGCCTCTCAGAGAGGAATCACCAATTACTAAAACTCTTCATGCTTTTTATGTGGCACTGGTTCTGAGGAAAGTGGTAGACTGAGCCAACTCTGTGTGGTTGTCCTTTCAGAAGTCTTTACCATTACTCTCAGAATCTCCTCTCTCCAGCCCTACATCGTATTTGTTCTGATAGGGCACTTCAGGGGCAAGGGGAAGACTCCTCCTTCTGCTCCCAGCAGAGGTGAGGGTCCAGTCTCCCATGTATTGTGAGTCAGTCAAATTTTTCAGTTTTGGTTTGGAAGCTATTTAATCCTCCTCCCCTCACCAGGACTTAAGGCAGGGCTGTTGCTCAGTCCGTCTCAGCACATAATATCATTTCAAAGAATCACAGAATCATCTAGGTTGGAAGAGACCTCCAAGATCACCCAGTCCAACCGCTGACCTAACACTAACAAGTCCTCCACTAAATCATATCACTAAGCTCTACATCTAAACGTATTTTAAAGACCTCCAGGGATGGCGACGCAAGCACCTCCCTGGGCAGCCTATTCCAATGCCTAACAATCCTTTCAGTAAAGAAGTTCTTCCTAATATCCAACCTAAACCTCCCTTGGCGCAACTTTAGCCCATTCCCCCTCGTCTTGTCACTAGGCACGTGGGAGAATAGACCAACCCCCACCTCGCTACAGCCTCCTTTAAGGTACCTGTAGAGTGCGATAAGGTCACCCCTGAGTCTCCTCTTATCAAGGCTAAACAATCCCAACTCCCTTAGCCACTCCTTGTAAGACTTGTTCTACAGAGCCCTCACCAGCTTCGTTGCCCTTCTCTGGACTCGCCTGAGCACCTCGACGTCCTTCTTGTAGCAAGGGGCCCAAAACTGAACACAGTACTCGAGGTGCAGCCTCACCAGAGCCGAGTACAGGGGGACAATCACCTCCCTAGACCTGCTGGCCACACTGCTTCTTATGCAAGCCAGGATGCTGTTGGCCTTCTTGGCCACCTGAGCACACTGCTGGCTCATATTCAGCCGACTATCAACCAGTACTCCCAGGTCCTTCTCTGCCAGGCAGCTTTCCAACCACTCATCTCCCAGCCTGTAGCGCTGCTTGGGGTTGTTGTGCCCCAGGTGCAGGACCCGGCACTTGGCCTTGTTGAACTTCATACAGTTGACCTCAGCCCATTGGTCCAGCCTACCCAAATCCTCCTGCGGAGCCATCCTTCCCTCAAGCAGTTCAACACACGCACCTAACTTGGTGTCGTCTGCAAACTTACTGAGGGAGCACTTGATCCCCTCATCCAGGTCATCGATAAAGATATTAAAGAGAACTGGCCCCAATACTGAGCCCTGGAGGACTCCACTAGTGTCCGGCCTCCAACTGGATTTGACTCCATTCACCACTACTCTTTGGGCCCGGCTACCCAGCCAGTTTCTAACCCAACAAAGCGTACGCCAGTTCAAGCCACGAGCAGCCAGTTTCTTGAGGAGAATGCTGTTGGAAACGGTGTCAAAAGCCTTACTGAAGTCAGCCTTTCCCTCATCCACCAAGCGCGTCACTTGGTCATAGAAGGAGATCAGGTTCATCAAGCAGGACCTGCCTTTCATAAACCCATGCTGACTGGGCCTGATCGCCTGGTTGCCCTGTAAGTGGCGCGTGATGACATTCAAGATAATCTGCTCCATGAGCTTCCCTGGCACTGATGTCAAACTAACAGACCTATAGTTTTCTGGGTCTACCCTCCGGTCCTTCTTGTAGATGGGAGTCACATTTGCTAGCCGCCAGTTGACTGGGACCTCCCCTGATAGCCAGGACTGCTGATAAATGATGGAAGGTGGCTTGGCTAGTTCTTCCACCAGTTCTCTCAACACACTCGGGTGGATCCCATCTGGCCGCACTGACTTGTGTACATCCAAGTGTTGTAGCAAGTTGCCAACCATTTCCTCGTGGATTGTGAGGGCTACATCCTGCTCCCCATCCCCTTCCACCAGCTCAGGGTAATGGTATCTAGAGAACAACTTGTCTTGCTGCTAAAGACTGAGGCAAAGAAGGCATTAAGCACCCCAGTCTTTTCCTCATCTCTCGTCACTAAGTTTCCCCCCACATCCAGTAAAGGATGGAGATTCTCCTTAGACTTCTTTTTCATGTTAATGTATTTATAAAAACATTTTCTGTTGTCTTTAACAGCAGTAGCCAGATTGAGCTCCAGATGAGCTTTGGCCTTTCTAATTTTGTCCCTACACATCCTTACAACTTCCTTATAATCCTTCTGAGTGGCCTGCCCTCTTTTCCAAAGATCATAAACCCTCTTTTTTTTTTCCTAAGCTCTAGCCACAATTCTGTGTTCAGCCAGGCCGGTCTTCTTCCACGCCAGCTCATCTTTGGGCACTTGGGGACAGACCACTCCTGAGCCATTAAGATTTCCTTCTTGAAGAGTGCCCAGCCTTTCCGGACTCCTCTGCCCTTCAGAACCTCCTCCCAAGTGTCCTCAGGACACTCTTCAGTGTCCTGAACAGCTCAAAGTCTGCCCTCCGGAAGTCTAAGACAGTAGTTTTACTGGTCCCCCTCCTGACTTTGCCAAGAATAGAGAATTCGACCATTTCATGGTGACTCTGCCCAAGACAGCTCCCGATCACCACATCTCCCACCAGTCCTTCTGTTTGTGAACAGAAGGTCTAGCGGGGCACCTACCCTGGTAGGCTCTCTAACTAGCTGCGTCAGGAAGCTATCTTCCACGCTCTCCAGAAACCTCCTAGACTGCTTTCTCTGAGCTGTATTGCATGTCCAGGATATGTCTGGGAAGTTGAAGTCCCCCACAAGGACAAAAGCTGCCGATTTCGCAACTTTTGCCAGCTGCCTGTAGAATTCCTCATCCGTTTCCTCATCCTGGTTCGGCGGTCTGTAACAGAACTGCACCAGGATGCTTGCCTTGTTGGCCTTCCCATTGATCCTAACCCACAGGGACTCAACCTTATCATTCCCAGTCTCAGTCTCGAGTTCCACAACATCAAAACACTCTCTAATACAGAGAGCCACATCACCACCCCTTCTGTGCTGCCTGTCCCTTCTGAAGAGCCTACATCCAGTCTTTGCTGCACTCCAGTCAGGGGAGTGGTCCCACCACATTTTAGTGATGGCAACCAAGTTGTAGCTAGCCCGCTGCATGACAGCTTCCAGCTCCTCCTGTTTGTTGCCCATGCTGCATGCATTAGTGTAGATGCACTTCAGCTGGGCCATTGCCTGCTCCCCAGACCCTGACATTGTTCCCCCTGGCACACCTCTAATGAGCCTTATTCCCTCCCCGTCCCCCTTCCTACCTTGTTTAAAGCCCTCTCAATGAGCTCTGCCAGCTCCTGCTCTAGTGTCTGTTTTCCACTTAGGGACACTCAATCTCCTGCTCAGATTCCTGGATGCTAGGTTGCCTGTTGAGCTCCTCTTGTAACACAAAGACCTACTTGAAAAGTTCATCCAGCTGGGCACACTTACAGCCATGAAAGCTACCTCTGCCTTCAGGACCTAGGGGGACTTCCAGATTCTGGAGTTCTCTGGAACTGAGGGTCTGGGCAACTCTTTCAGTCCTCAGGTCTGTTTGTGTGTAGGCATCTGCCTGGGAACATTGTCTCTCCTCAGCCTGGGTTTCAGCATCAGTCCAGCAGGTGGACAGACACCATTTCTGTTTCAGTAGAAGACACCTTTCTCTGTCACTCCCAGAACAGAAAGAGACCCATTTTCCACCCTCCGTGCATCCCTCCCTTGCCAACTGCCTTGCCACATGCCCTGTTTGCCCGTTTTGCTCACTGCACTCCTGGTCACTCATGCTCCCTAGGGGCAACTTTTATATATTTTGGAGTGGCTGCTGCTGCTGGCACCTCAATGGCCTCATCGGCAGCTCTTGCAAGGGCTGCTGAGTGCTGGCAGCTCCCTCTGCTCACTGGGTTTGCCTTGATGCAGGAAACCCCTGCATGCCAGAATACCCTGCTCCACTACAGAACGTGCCTGCCCCAGACATGATCACCTTGGCAAGTGGCAATGATAGTGCTAAATAAAAATGAACATAAAATACTTGCCAAGTTCCAAAAAGAAGAAAAAAAATACATCCCACAAATAAAATAAAACCAAAACAAAGCAATATTAAGTATATACACTTCATAAACTCTTACTTCTAATAACATTAGAGAAAAACACGTCTTTACACTTAAGTGAATTATTCCTTATATCACATGCACAAGTCCAGATATGTGATTTTTGTGACAATGACCTGGACAAGCTATGATTCAATTTGTGTGTACTACAAAAATAAGAAACTTCTAGATCTATTCACAGAGGCAAAGATACATTAATTTCTGAGTTTTTTTTTTTTACAGTCGCAGTAGCCAAGTTTTGTTCCCTGACTGATAACAGGGAAAATTTAAATAGGACAGAACAGTATTAAACTGATTTACAGAAAGTGATGCAGTATTTTCTCAGAATCTAGGTTCTAAAGAAACATAGTTCTCTAGCACAGTTCTCTAAAGAAAACAGTGGACCCAAGTTTCTGTTTTGTTTAAGATATTGAGTTTCTGACTTGCTGGCTGGCTTTACATAAAGTTTTCGAGCCCATTTTCTGATGTATAAGATGCAGCTGACATGATTTACAAAACATGAAAAAATTTACTATAGTTTGTCAAGTTGTGTGGCAAGCACATAAATGAGTAATTCTACTACTTGGTATCATCTAGCTTTAGCAAGCTTCACACTTTTTAATGAGCATGAACAACTCATCTTCTCCCCACTGCTCAGCTACAGAAAGCCTACAGATCTTAAGTATTTTATCTCTCTTGACTCTATGGTACCACTGTCACAGCAGTTTCAAGACTGGTTCACACAGTCACACATGACATTAGAAAAAAAATCATTTCACATCTGCAGTGGATAGTCTGGAAAGGAAGTTCCCTAGCTCCCTCCAAGTTAGTTAAAACAATGAAAGAATCAGCCCTGATTTCTCAACACATCCACAGTCAGGCTAGTTTTGGAAATATCTCAAATCTGACCATGTAACTCATTGTTTTTCAAAAGCAAGGTGAATAGGAGGAAAACCGTTTTGCAGACTCTCTTATGCCATTCTTAGGACAGTCCAATGACCCACAGTTACAGTATCCAAGCAGGTGTATTTATGCAGTCTATCCCTCCAAGTACAGCATTTTTGATTATGTTGTTGACCTAAACCTAAATGCAACAGAAGTTTTAATTTCTCAACATAAACAGAATTAAACGGTAAGTTCCCAGAGACCACAGTGAAAGATGGATGAAGAAAAACATTCAAGCTTCTGTAATATGAAGTTGGATATATAAAAAGTGGAGATTGCAATCAAATTAATGTTCCTATAAGCAGAATTTGAAGTGAGGTTTAATGTAGTTAGGATAAATGGAATTCTGGGTGGCTGAAGACAACAACCATTTTTAATAAAAAGCTCTGTACTAAGCTGCTGCAGAAACGTGCTTCCTGCAACACACTCTCACATAGCATAGTCTTCTTCCTATATCCTACTTATTCATCTTGCATTCTTCAAACCAGACTGCCATATAAAAGTAAAGTACCTTCTAACTAACAACACCAGTTTATTCTACTACTTTCAGATGCCAACATAATATTTTTTTTTTCTTCTTTCTTTCTTTCTTTCTTAGCCCAAAAGACAGACAATTGATATGGTATTACTTCCTTTGATCATAAACTATAAACATGGAGTTATTTTTCTACCTGATAAAATACATTTTTGTAATTAAATTTAAATGTTACTCATGCATAAACACACTTTTTTTCTCTTATTTTTCCTTCAAGTGTATCTGCCACCCTTCTTCTCTCAAAAGAAATATGACATACAGACTTTTTAAAGTGTTACAAAATAATGTTCTAAGAACCTGAAATTTTTCACAGCCACTAAACATAGATATGTTCTCATATGCATACACCTCTGTCTACATATCCTTTGAACCTTTTTTCTTACAGAAATCTCTATGAATAGGACTTCTAATCACCATGAGTTATTACCTAAAGCTATTCTGAATACCAGAAAGTCTTTGTAGTTGATCGATCTTAACTGTCTTAAATCTGCATAAGATCACACCGGTAGAATGAAGTTTCTTGCTATTTTGGGTGGGGTTACCTTCACCCCATATTCTCTCTTATTAGAGAACTGTATCGCAGTTACTGTAGACCAATAAAAAGTCTTCAGTACGCACCTTCAGGACATGAATCACAAACAAAGAAATGTATGATTTAACATCTAGATGTTTTAAAAATGTTACTTTTTTTTTTTTTTTTTTGTAAATGGATATTCCTTTGTTTTGAAAATAAGTTTTATTGGAACTGTCTTTCTTCTATCAGGTACTGTCAGTAAAATTGTCTTTTAGATTAACAGAATTATATAATGACTTATATCCTGACTATCCTGACTTTACATAACCTGTACATGTTTTTTAGTTGTCATATTTCACTGAGCTTGGGGCACTGACACTTTTAATTTTTGTTCATTTTCTTTCTAGCTGCTCAACACCGACTCTTAAAGAACAACAAAATTATTGCAAACAATTTGTTATGTTATTCTTGTTCATCTCTGGAAGGATAAAAGATATGCTCAATATCAGCCTAAAGAAGTTTCCTCAAACAAACCTTCTTATAACCTAGATCACATGACTTTATATTTATATGTATATATATGCATACATACATACATACAACTATATATGCGTACATACAAATATGCATACATATGTTTAAAATACATTACATTTCTGGATATAAATTAAGTCTTTTCTATGCACAACACTTCTATATATCCAAAAGACATTTTGGTAACTAAGGTTTTCCAAATAAAGCCTCAAAATTATTTGAATTAAAACCAAACCCCAAAATTACATACAACTTAAGCAAAGTCACTTAACTTTTACTCAATTACTTAAAAAATGCATTTTTTATACTCTATTACGCTGTCCAATGAAGTTTGATTCCAATTACGTTTTCAGCTGAGTTTATTATTTCCTCTTTATTTTATTATGGCTACTAAAATTATGAGGTGATACATAACTTAAATCAGACAGACAAAGGGAATAAAGCCTCTTAGTAATTTTAGAATAGTTGCTATGAAATGTAACCAAGAAAATGCTGGTCATAATGACAGAAAGCATTATTGTTGAGGGTTAACTACAGATCTGTGGAACTAAATCTGTGTTTTAGTTATACATAGCACTTTTTTTTTTTTCTTTTTTATTTTTTTAAGGAAGTTAGTCTCTAGAAGAAAATAACACGTTCCAGTAACAAATGTTAATCTAAAGTTCAACTTCTGAATGCATATTTTTAGATGTAAACTCAATTCTGCCTGACTTATTCAGAGCTATTACCCATGAGTCACTCCAAAAACTGGAAATTCACCTTCCTTTTCATCTGCTTGTTTCCAATTCTTCCCATAGCAGCAAAGCATTTCTTTCCATCTTCTCACTTCCAACAACATTACCACAGCTTCATTTCCCATAATTTATTCAGCAATCAACTAGATTTCAATTTTCCATTCTCTGTACTATGGTGCATTTAACTTAAAGTTTACTGAGGACTCCTGAGAGCCAAATTTAGTTTCCCTCCTGGATGTCTCGTAGGTACTCTTCAGCTGGCACAGTGCATCCTTTGCATCTCCACCTTCACCAGATGGCTGTGCACAGACATGCCTGAACTGAACTGAAAAGTCAGATTTGCTGTCTGCATTGTTCTAAATTTACAAGCACATCATTACAAACTACCTCAGTAAAGAATTTAAAATATACAGGTTTTCTTTCACATTTCATGAGTGACTTCAGTATTCATATTACAACTAAAGCAACTAGAATTTAGTTTATCTTTAAGCTACCTATAGTTCACCAGAAAACAGTTCCATTTCAATAATTCATCTTCTATCATTTTAAAATAAGTGAAAAACCATTGAATAACTGGATTCAATACATATATATCTCATCTAAACTTTATAGTCCTTCAGTCATCTTATTCTGAGAATATCTAGCAAAGTCATTCCTGTCAAATGTTTGACTGGTCAAGGATACTGCATGCTTGGCCAGTGTCAGTTGCACTGCCTTTTATAGAAACGAGTTTACAGATGCATACACTGCTCCAACAGTGTTGCAACTTTCCTGGAAAGTTCTCATGTGTCCTGTTCTGACGACTACCAAATCGCAGAGTTTTGCAGTGAAATTACCTGTAGCAAAGACAGACTTGCAGGTCAATATCAGGCAAAAGCATCCCCAGATGCTTTCTTAAAGCTCTACAGATCAACAATAAGAAAGAAAAGGATCAAAATACCAGGAAGTGAATCTGTTGCAATTTATTCCAAAAATCCCTTGTAGGAATTTTTTTCATCCTTGTAGGGATGTAAAATTCTTTTACATCGTTTGATATGAAGCTCAAAAACAATTTCCTTATCAAAGATACAAGAGAAAGAAGATGTGGAGTTTAAGAATCATCACATTTTATTAAAAAAAAAAAAAAAAAAGCCATGAGGATACTTATGCCATATTTCTTCTTTGCAGAGAGTTTCTGTGTGAAATGGAATTGGGAGAGTAAAAAAGCCAACAAAACAAATTACCTGTTATCTCATTCAGGAAACAACTACTGACAATGACAATAGATGAGTGACAACAGGGTCAAGAGGAGTCGTCAAAGGATACATCAGCCAGATGTCTGAGCCTTGACAGAAAGGAAGCATGATACTTCATGAGACAATGTGACATTAGTCAAGCACTTGTGTACGTTCAGTGTCTAACAGTCACATTTCAATGTTAATTGCTACTGACCTTATGGTTTCTAAACACAGGCATCCCTTTAGAGCCTTTACTTTGCCTGTAAATATCCAGTTGCCTACTTGCCTACCCATGCTTATATTATGGCAAATTCATCTGATTAGTCAGGCAAGTTAGGCAAAGTAAATTTGGATAATTCCCTCAATAATGTGCTTTAAATTTTGGTTAGCCCTGAATTTGTCTTGGACTTAATGACATTTCTAGGTCCTTTCCAAGTGAACTATTCTATTCTATTCTATTCTGTTCTGTTCTGTTCTGTTCTGTTCTGTTCGTAATCACACGTGCTCTTGTAGTTCACTTTCTAAGTTTCATTTTGAATCACGTAGAAAATGGAATATTGACATAGACCTCTAAGGAACTGTTTGTGTGTTTATATATTTCTGAGGGGTGCACATATCTTCAATTCCCAAGATTGTATTCTAGAATATACCAGTTTCAATTTTAATAGAGTACAGCCTGGAAGCTCTATTTGGAGCAGTCTCAGGTGATACATACAGTTTAAAAGTGACTTGATTAGTTGTGATTAGACTGTTGAGTACTTAGATTCTTAACTTCATATATTGTAACAATATCCCAAGGAGCCACTGTTTTACAGACTTAATTGTTATGATTTGTAGAACACACAAAGCATCTACATACAGAAATTCTGCCATAGTGACCTGCTGAGTAAAATACTCTTATACTATAAATCTGCATCTGTAGATCATGAAAGTCCAGTGATTTCAGTTTTGTTTTTTTTTAAATTTGCTTTGTTTCTGAATAGTATCCCAGAATGCTTTGAGAAACAGTTTCTACTTATAGAGAATAATTACATTTGGAGCTGCTGCCCATGGGGGACCCGTGCTGGAGCAGTGTGCTCCTAATGGATGAGCACCGTGGTACAGACCCATATTTGGAGCAGTTCTTGTAGAGCTGCTGCCTGTGGGAAGCCCACACAGGATCTGTTCAGGAAGGACTGCATCCCATGGGAGGGACCCTATGTGGAGCAGGGGCAGAGTGACCGTGAAGGAGCGGTGGAGATGAAGCTCTATATACTGACCACAACCCCCATTCCCCAGTTCCCTTGCACCACTTGGGGGAAGGAGGTGGAAGAAGATGGATGGGGGAAAGGCGTTTTTGGTTTCTTTCCTTTGTTTCTCACTTCTCTAGCTTGCTAGTACTGTGCAATAAATCTTACTATCCCCCTACTCTGAGTCTGTTTTGCTCATCATGATAACTGTTGAGTGCTCTCCCCATCCTTATTTCATCCCTTGAACCCTTTGCATCGCATTTTCTCCCCCTTTCCCTTTGAGAAGGGGGAGTGAGAGCAGCTGTGGTGGAGCTCAGCTGCCCACCTGAGTAAAACCACCACAGTCATTTTACAAGGAAAGCACCTCAGGAAGTATGTTGTCTTAACCTCGAGGGCTAATAAAGGAAACCATTGTGGGCTACTGTATTTCTCATTGTGTCCATGAAGCAAGGTAGAAATAGTGCAATGTAGCAGATCATTCGTTATTTTGATTTCCTTTTCATGTTCTCAGTATATGGAAACCTTGCAACTGCCCTTTGAATCATCAAAATTACAACATGCATCAGAATTTTTAAGCAACTGTACCCATGATTACTTGCTATTTGTTGCATTTACAGCATGCCATATTTTCATTACACTTGGCATAACTGGAGCTCACTTTTTTAAAGGGAAGCTTCTGGAAGTCCAATTAATTCTGTTTCAGTTTTTGTCTGTTTGTTTGTTTGTTTTCTCAAAGATGTACAAACCTGTGCCTCTAATATGGTATTCTTCAATAGTCCCTTGGAAAATTGTGTGATTTCTGAATGTTTCTACTTTAACCTTCAGACTTCTGGTAACATTTTTAGGTCATTTAACTCAAACCAGAGATATTTAACTTTCCTAACCCAGTCATCAAGTATAAGGTGAAAAACAGCTTTAAATAAATTTCCACTAATTGTTACTTCGACTTTTGAGATAGATGGTATTGAAGAGTTTTCTGAACAGCCCCAATGCCTAACAAAGTGCTAGGTATGTACAGACCACCATGGTTTTCAGACTTTAAATATTTAAGATTGAAAGTAGGACCAAATAGCATTCTTTTATTATTATTATCATTTTACTTTTATTTTTATTTTTTTTAAGTGTCAAATCACTGTGGAAAGGGACCCTCCCTTCCAATGCCCTGAACAATTCAAAGTCTGCCCTCTGGAAGTCCAAGGTAGGAGTTTAACTGACCCCCCTCCTAACTTCACCAAGGATAGCGAACTCTACCATTTCATGGTCATTCTGACCAAGACAACTCCTGACCACCAGGATCTCCCACCAGTCCTTCTCTGTGAACAACAGGTCTAGCAGGGCAACCCCTCTGGTAGGCTCACTAACTATCTGAGTCAGGAAGCTGTCTTCCATGCACTCCAGGAACTTTCTTGACTGATTCCTCATGGCTGTGTTGTATTTCCAGAATATGTCCGGGAAGTTAAAGTCCCCTATGAAAACAAGTGCTGGTGATTGAGCAGCTTCTTCCAGCTGCTTACAGACTGCCTTATCCGTTCCCTCATCCTGGTTTGGAGGTGTATAACAGATCCCCACCAGGATGGCTACCTTGTTGGCCAACCCCCTCCTGATTCTTATCCACAGGGACTCTACCTTATCATTCCCAACCCCAAGCTCAACAGCATAGAAACTCTCTCTAATGTAGAGAGCTAAGCTACTTCCCCTCCTTAGTTACCTGTCCCTTCTGAAGAGCTTGTAGCCATCCATTGCAGCACTCCAGTCATTGGAGTGTTCTCACCACATTTCTGTGACGGTGACTAGGTCAGTTTGTCTGAACAGGGAACTTTCGCTGAGTGTCCTTGAGAAAAAGAGAGTTTATGTCTGGTGGAAGAAGGGGCAGGCAACTCAAGAAGAGTACAAGGAAGTTGCCAGCATACACAGATTAAGAATCAGGAAGGCCAAAGCCCAGTACGAGCCCAACCTGGCCAATTCTTTACTGGTCACAGGGAGGAATATGACTACTGAGGATAAAGAAAAGGTTGAGCTTCTTAATGCCTTCTTTATATCCATCTTTACTAGCCAGACTACAAACTGGCTGGACGGCCGGGCCCAGAGAGTAGTGGTGAATGGAGTGAAATCCAGTTGGAGACCGGTCACCTGTGCTGTTCCCCAGGGGTCGGTGTTGAGGCCCATCCTACTGAATATTTTTATTGATGATTTGGATGAGGGGATCGAGCGCACCCTCAGTAAGTTTGCAGACGACACCAAGTTGGGAGGTAGTGTCTATCAGCTGGAGGGTAGGAAGGCTCTGCAGAGGGACCTGGACAGAATGGGTCAATGGGCAGAGGCCAATGGTATGCGGTTCAACATGGCTAAGTGACAAATCTTGCACTTTAGCCAAAACAACCACATGCAATGTGACAGGATTGGGGCAGAGTGACTGGGAAGCTGTGCAGAGGAAAAGGATCTGGGGGTGTTGGTCGATGCTCACCTGAACATAATCCGGCAGTGTGCCCAGGTAGCCAAGAAGGCCAAGGGCATCCTGGTTTGTATCAGGAGTAGTGTAGCCAGGGAGGTGATTTTCCCCTTGTATTCTGTTTTGGTGATGCCACACCTCGAGTACTGTGTTCAGTTTTGGGCCCCTCACTACAAGAAAGACATTGAGGCCCTGGAATATGTCCAGAGAAGAGCTACGAAGCTGGTGAAGGGCCTGGAACACAAGTCCTATCAGGAGCAGCTGAGGGAACTGGGGTTGTTTAGTCTGGAAGAAAGGAGGCTCAGGGGAGACCTTATTGCTCTCTACAGCTACCTGAAAGGAAGCTGTGGGGAGCTGGGTGTCAGGCTCTTTGTGCAGATAACTAGCAACAGGACAAGAGGAAATGGTCTTAAGTTGCGCCAGGGGAGGTTTAGGTTGGAAATTAAGATAAGTTTCTTCTCAGAAAGAATAGTAAGGCATTGGAATGGGTTGCTGAGGAAGCTGGCGGCATCACCGTCCCTAGGGGTGTTTAAGGAAAGGTTGGACCTGGTGCTCAAGGACATGGTCTAGTGGGTGACATTAGTAGTATGGTGATGATTGGACCAGATGATCTTGGAGGTCTTTTCCAACCTTAGTGATTCTATGATCTCTTCTTCTCTGAAATCCAAAATAATATATCACACTCAGAGAGGAAGGAAAAATATAGTACAGAAGTTCAACCCAGTGACCCCCCAAGGGGTCTTACTGTATGCAAGGAGCGAATACCAAAGGGCAGAAAAGATTTGCCTCATTTCCTACCTCACTGCCAAGCAGAAGAGCAAATCTGCACTATACTGAAATATAGAATGTGCTTAAATATTCTTCCTGGTAAGCATATACTTTCAGAAATTTGTTTACTGGGGTTGCCTCAATATTATTTGTCTTATGAAAGGCAAGAGATTAAAGTACAGATCCATGTTGGAACTCATACTTAAGCTGACTTATAAGCATAATAGAAAAACAGAAAAAGATGTAATGAAAACGGAGCTTGAAAACAGCTTATCTTGTCCTTGTGAGCCTACCAGCCACCCCAGGCATGGTATTATTTTGTTGTTGTCGTTTTTCGTTTGTTTGTTTGTTTGTTTCAGAACAAGTCTTTGATGCTAGATACTAATATCAGAGGAAAATTCCAAAAGTTGAAGTGCAGAGAACATGATTTCTAGCCTTTCCAAGAACCTTCTTTAAGAACAGGTTAGGTTTTCTTGTCATTTTAACTGAAACCTTATTTTTAAATATCTGATTTTAAGCTTTACTAATAGGTACACACAACCCACGGTCCCACGTTTGTCTTTCAAATTCTGCAAGCAAACTTATTTTTTAAATTTATCTGATGGAAAAATAGACAGACAGGTAGATAGATAGATAGATAGATAGATAAAACACTATTATAAACTACAGTCTCAGAACCAATATTCACAAACTATGAAAAATCATATCTGAACCTTGTGGATGATAATTATTCTTATAGTAAGTTAGCTTGTAGAGTCAAAATCATGAGGAGGCCTAAACACTCAAAGTTCCAGGATTCTACACCTAGAAATACAGTTTGTATTTCATTTTATTGAGTTCTGTATAGATTATTTTGCCTGGGGGGAAAAAAAAATGTTACTTGTGATAGCTTGGAAAGCATGAAGTGGATTAATTACATATCTCTGAAGTTGTCTTTCTCTGGATGATATTGTTAATATCCTTAATGCATATGCTGTGAGGAGGCTTTTCATAGCAGGAGTTGTGCGGGGTGGTGTCGGACCACAAAGAAACACAACAGTGAAATATTAGAAATATTTCAGAAATAAATAGAAAATTATACTCTTATTTAGCTGAAGTTGTGTAGCCTCTTTTCATGGTTCATTTTGAATTATGGTCCAATTTAAAGATAATATTAGGTTTTTGCAATGTTGGCAGAAAGAAAGATCTTTTTTCTGTAAAACAGTGAAACATCTAACATTCTCCTGGGGGAAGTATTACTTCTCTGTTTGTTATTGAAGTAGCCAACATAGTGGTTGAGAGTGATAATCTCAGGGTAGGTAATAAAATTATTTATACTTTCCCTGGTAAAGATAAATCGATAATCAGTATATAGTGGCTCTATTCTATTGTGGCATGGTATAAAGTAATAATACTTTTTCTGGTTACACAGTAGCACTTTTCAACTACTGTTTTTATGGCTTTAAAACTCTCCACTCCACCAAAGGAGACTGAGAAACACAGACAACAGGAACAAAATTCACAGATATAGATTTGTCATAGCACACACTAGAAGACTACAGCTGTTGGCCATAGACATAGATCTTCAGAAGTGTCAAGAAGAAACATCAGTAATTTTCACAGGTTTGTGTGCTGTGTCTATAACAGAATGGAAGTCTATGCTGCTGGGTAGAAATACTCAGTGCTGCATCCCAAAGTCATAGTCCTGGGTCTACCTGATGCCTTCACCCTCTTTATGTGTTGGTAGGTGGTAGGATCTGTCCGTCTCCCATACTTGGATTTCCATTCTGGGGTCCAACTGTTCATATACTCAGTAAACCAAAACTATAGAAGTGGTAAAACCACAATTTTATATGTTTAAAAAATAAAATAATAAAAATAAATAATAAAATAAAAAATAAATAAATAAAATAAAATAAAATAAAATAAAATAAAATAAAATAAAATTAAAATAAAATAAAATAAAATAAAATAAAATAAAATAAAATAAAATAAAATAAAATAAAATAAAATAATAAAATACGTTAATTGCAATGGCCAAGAGTGCAATGTTGGTATGCCATATGAAAGAATCAGGAACTTTTTATCAGTAACAAACTTTGCTTGGAAAACCTACATGCAACATGACCTATTGGAATGCAACAAGTGGAGTGAAAAACAGAGCTATGCTTGTATAGCATTTCTGAAAGGAGAAGATGTCATTTGCCAAAGGCATATATCCACATCTGTATATATATTTAATTTATGCTTTTCACAGATGCAGTGTTACAACACACTGTTAAGTGCTTGTTAGTTAAATATAGGCCCCCAAATCAATAAATGTGGTTTTAGTATTGGCTTGTTTTTCAGCTGTCTCCTCACCTTCTATTAACTATTTTTCTCAAAAGAACATAAATTAGAGGAAAGCCTTTGCAAAACTACACTTTTTATTAGACATTTTATAAAGAGTTTGCACAAAATGTCTTTCATCAGATAAGCACTGGGCACCAAAATATAAGAACATTGAACTATTAGACAGCATTGAAAGGAGGGCGAACAAAGATGGTTAAAGGTCTAGAAGGGAAGACCTATGAGGAGCAACTGAAGTCACTTGGTTTGTTCAACTTAAAAAAGGGGAGGCTGAAGGGAGACTACATGGCGGTAATACAGTTTCCTCATCTGGGGGAGTGGAAGAGCAGGCACTGATCTCTGCTCTCTGGTGACAGCCACAGGACCCAAGGGAACAGCATGAATCTGCAACAGCAGAGGGTAGGCTGGATGTTAGGAAAAGGTGCTTCACTGAGAGCATGGTCAGGCACTGGAAAAAGCTTCCCAGGGAAGTGGTCACAGAACCAAGCCTACCAGAGTTCAACAAAACTTTTGTACAATGCTTTCAGACATATGGCTTCTTTGTGAAGCCAGGAGTTGGACTCGATGATCTTTGTGGGTCCCTTTCAGCTCAGGATATTCTATAATTCTATGAAAAATGATGTGTCCCTTACTGTGGAAGCAACTGTCATCTTGCTGAAAAACATAGCAGAAATCAGCTCTGATGAATGTCTTTTCTTTCATTCGTAGCCATACATTTTAGGCACAAAGCATGGGCTGTTCCATTCCTAGCTTAACCAAAAGGGAAGAGAGATTCTTCCAAAAATTCTTCTTTCTGTTTATCATTAACTAGCATATGGGTTAGGATCAGAGGGAAGGCCAACAAGGCAAGCATCCTGGTGCAGGTCTGTTACAGACCACCAAACCAGGATGAAGAGACGGATGAGGAATTCTACAGGCAGCTGGCAGAAGCCGCGAAATCATCAGTGCTTGTTCTCGTGGGGGACTTCAACTTCCCAGACATATCCTGGACATGCAATACAGTTCAGAGAAAGCAGTCTAGGAGGTTTCTGGAGAGCGTGGAAGATAGCTTCCTGACGCAGCTGGTTAGAGAGCCTACCAGGAGAGGTGGCCCGCTAGACCTTCTGCTCACAAACAGTGATGGACTGGTGGGAGATGTGGTGATCGGGAGCTGTCTTGGGCAGAGTGACCACGAAATGGTAGAATTCTCTATTCTTGGCGAAGTCAGGAGGAGGACGAATAAAACCTCTGTCTTGGACTTCCGGAGGGCTGACTTTGAGCTGTTCAGGACACTGGTTGGCAGAGTCCCTTGGGAGGAGGTTCTGAAGGGCAAAGGAGTCCAGGAAGGCTGGGCACTCTTCAAGAAGGAAATCTTAATGGCTCAGGAGCGGTTTGTCCCTGTGTGCCCAAATACGAGCCACTGCGGAACTAGACCGGCCTGGCTGAACAGAGGGTTGTGTCTTGAGCTTATGAAAAAAAGGAGGGTTTATAATCTTTGGAAAAGAGGGCGGGCTACTCAAGAGGACTATAAGGATGTTGCGAGGCTGTGCAGGGACAAAATTAGAAAGGCCAAAGCTCATCTGGAGCTCAATCTGGCTACCGCCGTTAAAGATAACAAAAAAAATTTTTACAAAAACATCAACACAAAAAGGAGGACTAAGGAGAATCTCCATCCTTTACTGGATGAGGAGGGAAACTTAGTTACAAAAGATGAGGAAAAGGCTCAAGTGCTCAATGCCTTCTTTGCCTCAGTCTTTAGCAGAAAGACCAGTTGTTCTCTGGATACCCGGTATCCTGAGCTGGTGGAAGGGGATGGGGAACAGGATGTAGCCCTCACAATCCACGAGGAAATGGTTGGCGGCCTGCTACAGCACTTGAATGTATGCAAGTCGATGGGGCTGGATGGGATCCACCCGAGGGTACTGAGAGAACTGGAGGAGGAGCTGGCCAAGCCACTTTCCATCATTTATCAACAGTCCTGGCTATCAGGGGAGGCCCCAGTCAACTGGTGGCTAGCAAACGTGACTCCCATCTACAAGAAGGGCCGGAGGGTAGACCCAGAAAACTATAGGTCTGTTAGTTTGACCTCAGTGCCAGGGAAGCTCATGGAGCAGATTATCTTGAATGTCATCACGCGGCACTTACAGGGCAAGCAGGCGATCAGGCCCAGTCAGCATGGGTTTATGAAAGGTAGGTCCTGCTTGACGAACCCGATCTCCTTCTATGACAAAGTGACGCGCTTGGTAGATGAGGGAAAGGCTGTGGATGTGATCTGGCTTGACTTCAGTAAGGCTTTTGATCCCACTACATTCTCCTCAAGAAACTGGCTGCTCGTGGCTTGGACTGGCGTACGCTTTGTTGGGTTAGAAACTGGCTGGATGACCGGGCCCAAAGAGTTGTGGTGAATGGAGTCAAATCCAGTTGGAGGCCGGACACTAGTGGAGTCCCCCAAGGCTCAGTGCTGGAGCCAGTTCTCTTTAATATCTTTATCGATGACCTGGATGAGGGGATCAAGTGCTCCCTCAGTAAGTTTGCAGATGACACCAAGTTAGATGCGTGTGTTGATCTGCTCGAGGGCAGGAAGGCTCTGCAGGAGGATCTGGATAGGCTGGACCGATGGCCTGAGGTCAACTGTATGAAGTTCAACAAGGCCAAGTGCCGGGTCCTGCACCTGGGGCACAACAACCCCAAGCAGCGCTACAGGCTGGGAGATGAGTGGTTGGAAAGCTGCCTGGCAGAGAAGGACCTGGGAGTACTGGTTGATAGTCGGCTGAATATGAGCCAGCAGTGTGCTCAGGTGGCCAAGAAGGCCAACAGCATCCTGGCTTGCATAAGAAGCAGTGTGGCCAGCAGGTCTAGGGAGGTGATTGTCCCCCTGTACTCGGCTCTGGTGAGGCTGCACCTCGAGTACTGTGTTCAGTTTTGGGCCCTTCGCTACAAGAAGGACGTCGAGGTGCTCGAGAGAGTCCAGAGAAGGGCAACGAAGCTGGTGAGGGCTCTGTAGAACAAGTCTTACGAGGAGCGGCTGAGGGAACTGGGGTTGTTTAGCCTTGATAAGAGGAGACTCAGGGGTGACCTCATCGCACTCTACAGGTACCTTAAAGGAGGCTGTAGCGAGGTGGGGGTTGGTCTATTCTCCCACGTGCCTGGTGACAGGACGAGGGGGAATGGGCTAAAGTTGCACCAGGGGAGTTTTAGGTTGGATGTTAGGAAGAACTTCTTTACTGAAAGGGTTGTTAGGCATTGGAATGGACTGCCCAGGGAAGTGGTTGAGTCGCCATCCCTGGAGGTCTTTAAAAGACGTTTAGATGTAGAGCTTAGTGATATGATTTAGTGGAGGACTTGTTAGTGTTAGGTCAGCGGTTGGACTGGGTGATCTTGGAGGTCTCTTCCAACCTAGATGATTCTGTGATTCTGTGATTTGCTCTCTTTCATTCCTCAGTGATGTCCCTCAACTACCTTGACCTTTCAAAGATAATTGGGAGTGGTTACAAAATCACATGGGTCAGCTTCTTCAGCACATGTGGGTGCATCCCAGCACATTGCACAGACTTCTGTATCTTAAGTTTGTTAAAATGTTCCCTAACCTTTTCTCCTCCACTGAGTGTGTCTTCCTTGTTCCAGGCTTTCCAACAGGGGCCTTGGGATTGTCAATTACTGATCTTAGTAATGGAGATGGAGGATAACAAAGCACTGAGCATCTAAGGCTTTTTCATGAATTGAGCAAAACCCTGTTATTGTCAGTATCAGACACAACCTTTTCCCTTGAAATCCAGTCAGTTATGTTTCTGTTATAAAAAATCTGTTTACTGAAAATCAGCTATGTTAATTAGGTGAGCATTTTACAAACTTGATGTTTGTTTCTTCAAAGCATTTTAACAATGCTAACTTTCATATAAGAAAGCTTAATGGAAAATAAAAGTAATGTTAATTATTTTATAACTAATAAAAATATTGGTAAGTACATTTCACATTAATTTATCTTACTGAGGAGTTATACCCAAACTTTCCTCAAAACATATTTTGAAGCATATCATGAATATTCCACTTCTTCTTCTTCTTTTTCTTTCTTTAAAGACCAAAATAATCTACCAAATATGTCTGAAGAGGTTGTACTTTTGTTTTTCTTATAGTTGTCCTAGACTATTAGCAAAGCCTAAAAAATAAGGCTTACATCATAATTTATCTCAAGACAAAAACAAAACTATGGGCTGTTCCTTCTCATCCATATCTTTATTCTGCATTTTGAAAATAACTTTTTGGTTGTGGATTTACTCCACCAGCAGGCACATCCATTCTTAATTCAAAAAGACATATCCTTGAAATTGCTTTGCGTTAGGTATATGGCCAGTAATTTTATGGACAAGACTGCTATGCACACAATTGGGCAAACTGGGTTATTCATAACACAGACAGCTATTAATCACTATAAGATTGCATGGAATACTAGGTTTGGCCTCATCTGTAACAAGATATTACCAAAATGCATTGGTAAAGATGTTATAAACTTCAGATAAGATACAGAAGTATTGTAGTGGTACTATCCAATCCTATTTTGATTTGAACATTGAAAATGAAAATGCTATATTCATTCTTCTAGAATCATTTAAATGACAATAAAGACCTTGTAATAACAATAAAGATCTTGTAATCAAGATCTTATGGCTCATTTAGGTACATGGCTAGCAAGTTCCCGAGTGGAAACAAACTACTGCAACTCCTTCTACAGCAAGTCTAGCCTGATTTATGATAACTGAGCATCTGGCTTCTATAAATTCTAAGTTGTTTAACCAGAATGCACTGCACATTTTATAACGAGGAGGACAACTCCCTTTACTGCAGCCTTTCTATTGCTTAAAAGATATGGTTTGGTAAAAGGCTGGACTCTATAGGTTGATAACTAGACAACAAATCTTTGAGAGTAGAACAATTCTGTGTCAAATAAAACTTACTCTTACATTTTCAAAAGATTTTAAACACAATACATACCATAATCAGCAAGTGAATGAGCTAAATTCATAGTATTATGCTATACTGTTCCCTACTTCTTAATGTTCCCATTGGCACAGGCAGAACATTTGGCCAACATATCAGTAGAAAGGAAAAGCTGAACTTTTCTAAATGTTATTTTGCGCTTTTTATAGGTCGCACATAGATAATCATTATTTTTTAATTACCTACACAGAAACTAGCCCAAAAACACACACACACACACACACACATTAAATTATTATCATAAATATTATATAAAACATTAATAAGATTAAGGAGAGTATGAACACTGGGTTGCATTATTTTTATAGTGTAATGTTTTATTGATCAGTGGATGGATCTGTAATGAACAATAGTATTCATGTTTTTCTCTGAAATTGTGCTCTCATTTTAACTCCCCTAGCCTATGTAGAGAAATTTTCTTCCTAGCTCAATGAATGAAAATGCAACATTTTTCAGAAACTGTATATATTATTTAAAAATAGTGTGTATTGAAGTAGAGTTATGGAGATCTTTTGCTGTTAGGCACTTTCATTTACTCCCCTTATCATAGTCATTAAATAATAAAATCACATTTCATATTCAAGAGTACCACAATATTGGTATTACTATTCCGAATGTAATTCTCATTCAAACCTTGAAATGAGTTTTTTCCACCCAAAAAGGTATATTATAGTTCAGAAGCATGGTCTAGGAAGATAAGGTTCTCACGCCCAAACAGAAAGACTATAACAGTACTGCCTGATAAGCTTTCTAGTAAGAATGCAATGTGATTTACTTATGGTAATTAGTTAATTTAGATAGAACAATGTGCTGTTTGCTCCAGCAAAAATGAGACACTGGCTGCCTTCACTTGTGCACAGGCAATGTGTTCCAGCATTGGGTGTGATGCCACAACTGAGCTCAGCCACCACCTATCACCCAGTGACACAGGGATGCCTGTCTACCCACCACCTCGTAGTGAAGATGACAAGCAAGGAAAGTGTCATGCTGACTGCAAGTGGATGCTCATACTTAACGTGAGAAAAAATGACACGCTGCATCACCAGTTTCCCTTTATAAAATTGGTGGCCCTTCATTACTGAAAACTACAAGAGATGCTAAATATACTTAACAAGTAATACAAGTTAAGAAAGTTAGAGTCAAGAGTGATCTGATCTTACATGCATTGTAGTTTGGGCTCCTATATTTCTTTTTCAGGCACTTGTAATGCTTCTTGATGTAGTTAGTTCAGGGTTATCTTTATTCTGTCTTTTTGTTTTCTTC
Organism: Anser anser; assembly: GCF_964211835.1. NCBI lineage: Eukaryota > Metazoa > Chordata > Aves > Anseriformes > Anatidae > Anser > Anser anser. The sequence goes on from NC_139723.1 coordinate 15,702,402, forward strand.
TCCACTCTCATATCCTTAGCTTTCGTCAGAAAGAAATTGAGTGGTGCAGAGCCACAAGACCACTATCACAACATGCAGTGATAAGCTGCATAAGCTTTTGCTTGAGCTTTTAATTTTTATTCTTTTCCTAAGCAGAAATTACCTTGTGGATAGAGAGAACTATCCTGGGAGGCACCAACAAGATGCACCCACATAAATCAGAACACCAGGGGAGGAGGGTGCTTTCTCCCACTGCTTTTAGTGCTCAAGTCTGGCTTGTAGCCCTGTACTTGGTGGCTCCCCATCAGGTTCAGTCCTCAGTATGTAGTTGGAGGCCCGTGTCTGTGTTCCCTCCTGAAGGACTGCTGTCTTCTCTCCCTACTGCTTTGTGAATTAGATCACTGGTGAAGGTCATCAATGGTCCTGCTAATCATATAGCCCCAGCCAACTTCTTTGGCTTTTCCCATGCCAAAAGGCCATTTACTAACTGTCACCAGGGTCTCAGTTCCCACTCTCTCTCCCATCCCAAATTTGATATGGCAGGTGTGATGTGAACAGCAGTTACATTATAAAATTAGTCTAACATTCCTTGTTTTCCAACTCATGCTGTATTAATCTATTGATTTCATCAGTTCAAGCTGGGTAAAGGTGCTTCAAGTCTCATCTATCTAAGATGTGCTTTGAGGTAGGCTTCATCCCATGACATCTTCAGTTGTTAGTTGCTAGCAATCCCCTAGTTCTTAGGCAGAAACAATTTCCTTTTTAAATCAGGATTCAGTAAATCATTGACCTTTGTTTCTCTTTTCATGTAGGTTTGGCTCTCATTTAACTTGCACTGTTTTTCTCTCTTCTTTTTCCCCACGTATTCAAACTCTCTCTCTGGTACATGCTAATACTGGTTTGAATTAAATGCAAGTGCTTCTTCATTATCTATATATATCTTTTTCTTCCTAATCCCTTGTATGATATCTATCTGGAAGAGTTAATGTGAGGCCTAGAGAACAGCTGAAAAGCTTGTAATAAGTGGCATGGAGACCCATCATTCTGAACTAAACAGCTGATGTCTTAATATATTAATAACAGCAAAAGACTATTTAACGGGTTTTAAAATGAACAAGCAAGGGGCTAAATGAGGAAAAAATATTTATGCAACTTTAAGAAAACACTTGAAAGTTTAAAGATTAAATTTGCTGACATAGCAACATTAATGAAAATAGAACTAGAAATTCTACCTTTTGTCATAACTCCCATGTACTCCACAGAGCCAGGCACTATTCAATACCAACAGATTAACACTTCAGAAGTCTGAATTTAAAAGCAGTAATCATAGAATCATAGAATGGTTTGGCTTGGAAGGGACCTTAAAGACCATGGGGCAGGGACACCATCCACTACATCAGGTTTCCCCAAATACCACACAATTTGTCTTGAACTATTCCACGGATGGGGTATCCACAACTTCTCTGGGCAGCCTATTTCCAGTGCCTCATTAACCTCTGAGTAAAGAATTTCTTCTAAATATCTAATCTAAACCTACCTCTTTTAATGTAAAGCCATTGACTCCCATCCTATCACTATACTCCCTGATAAAATGTAGGAGTAGGACTCCCTCTTGTTTTCTTGTAGGCCCCCTGGAAGGCTTCTATAAGGTCTCCCCAGAGCCTTCTCTTCTCCAGGCTGAACAACGCCAATTCCCTCAGCCTGTCTTCGTAGGAGAGGTTCTCCAGCCCCCTGACTATCTTCAGGGCCCTCCTCTGGACTCATTCTAATAATTCCATGTCCTTCTTGTGCTGGGTACCCTAGACCTGAACGCACTACTCCAGGTGGGGTCTCATGAGAGCGGAGTAGAAGGGGAGAATCACTTCCCTTGACCTGCTGGCCATGCTTCTTTTGATGCTGCCCAGGATACAGTTGGCTTTCTGGTCTGCAAGTGCACGTTGCCAGCTCATGTTGAGCTTCTTGTCAACCAAAATCCCACCCCGCAAATGCAAAACTGGATTGAATTTTACCATGTCTTACCATTTTCAATATGAAACCCTTCACTTTTCCTTAGATATCTCCTTGCTTATGGATTATTTTGTCTGTTTTTAGAATGTAACCAAAATCATTTCTTTTGCCAAAGGCTTGAGTCATGAATTATGGTTTATGCCACACTGATTGCTATTCATTTAAATCAATTTTTACCCATATTAAAGATTTTGTTGACAAACTCTTGCGTGGTTTTATATAAGATGTCTAAATAAGGTTCATTCCTCCATGGGCATATAGTCAGAGGTTTACAGAGGAGATAACTCCAACAGCTCTACAATGTCCTGGATATGACATGTCTGATCACCACAGAAATTAAATGTAAAACACACTTGGTTGCTTCATAATAGAATTGAGCACCATTTTACTTTGTACAGGCAATTAAGAAAATCTTTTCTTCAAATACAACTCAAAAATGCATGTTCATGGTTTGTATGTGTTCACACTCACACAAATGTTTATGGGTTACCTGTTCTGTATCTGGCATGTATTTTCAACAGATTAAAGGTAAAATACAAGTGGAATCCAATCCTTATGTTACCCAACAGCAGTAGATTCTGTAGGTGAATTTCTGATATATTTCAAAACCCAGTGGAATTGTATGAACCCACTGAGTTTCACACATTCTAACTGTCCCAAAGTCTATGTAGGAGTAGCTTAGGTAGTATTAGATTCAAATTTTGGAGTAGATTTATTTCTTGGAAGAGGAAGTTATGTTTCTGAACAGCAAGATAAAGGTTTCTGAAGATAAATTTCCTACAAGAGGCTTTGTGACTAACTTTATCTTCTCTAACACAAGTTTATGCATATGTTACAGAGTATATATTTATAATCCATTAATCCATAGTAAGATTTTTTTTCTTTTATTTTTAATAGAACAAAATAAAATAAAATAGTTAAATAAAATAATTAATATGAATAAAAAATGATTTACCTGCTTGTTCCAGATGATTGATTTCTATCATCCAAGTCACCATTTCCAGTAGCAGTAAGTAGATGGAAAGACTGAACAAAAGTAGATGGAATGACTGATCAAAATTGGAGAATCTACTTACGAAGTCTGGACTGACCAGCTGACCAGATGGGAGGACTGTTTAAGCAGAAGTCTCAGTCCCAGCTGCTGTGCTCAGAACATCATTCCCTAACAAAGACATCATTCCCTAACAAAGGCATCCAAATCCCTAGTTTGTCCATCCATGGGGCCAGAATTTCATCATAGTGTGGCAGCTCATCACAGAAATATCCACAAAAGCTCTCTTATATATTCATGAAAGGAGAACCTGCAGAGACTTATTTCTCCACAGCCCTAGTTTGATAGTTTTGCTACCACAAAGCATGAGACACAGTACTATTTAGTTTGCTTTTGTGATTTATGTCTTCATCAGAACTTACAGACAGTACTAATTCAATTTAACTGTCCTCTCATTCACTGCTTAATTGGTACTTTTACTGTACCCATTCTTAACTTCTTTCTGTAAATAGTACTAGTGTTATCACTCTTGTGCATCAATGGTTTTAGTTAAGGTTGTATGCATAATGATTACTGTATGAAGAAAATTAATGAGGATTTATTTATTCACAGTGGTGTTTTAATTAGAGTTATTTGCATAATTGTATCTCTAGATTCTTTTTCAAATTGCTTCATAACCACAAGCAATTATGACCCATTTATACTTGCTGATTAACTAAATCTTCTAGCATCATAGTATACTTTTTCTAGTGTCAGAGTGAATTTTGAGTTTGTTACCTTTGTTGCCTCAGATTTCAAAGGCTTCAGGTTATCCCAAACCTGCCAAATAAGATCCCCAAAAGATATAGAATCATAGAATCATTTAGGTTGCAAAAGACTTCTAAGATCATCAAGTCCAACCTTCTACCTAGCACTGACAGGTCTACCACTAAACCATGTCCCTAAGTACATCTACACATCTTTTGAATGCCACCAGGGATGGTGACTCAACCACTTCCCTGGGCAGCCCGTTCCAGTGCCTCACAATCTGCTCAGCGAAGAAATCTTTCCTAATATCCAACTTAAATCGCCCCTGGCACATCTTGAAACCATTTCCTCTCATCTTAACACTTAGTGCTTGGGAGAAGAGATCAATCCCCACCTTGCTGTAGCCTCCTTTCAGGTAACTGCAGAGCACAGTAAGGCCTCACCTGAGCCTTCTTTTCTCCAAGCTAAACAACACCAGCTCCCACAGCCACTCCTCATAAGACCTGTTCTCTAGACATTTCATCATCTTCGTTGCCCTTCTCTGGACACGCTCCAGCCCCTCGATGTCCTTCCTGTAGTGAGGGGCCCAAAACTGAACACAGTACTCAAGGTGCGGCCTCACCAGAGCCGAGTACAGCAGGACAATCACCTCCCTGGTCCTGCTGGCCACACTGTTTCTGATACAAGTCAGGATGCTCTTAGTCTTTTTGGCCACCTGAACACACTGCTGGGTGATGTTCAGCTGGCTGTCAACCAATACTGACAGTTCCCTTTCCACCAGGCTGCTTTCTAGCCACTCTTCCCCCAGCCTATAGCAATGCATGGGGTTGTTGTGCCCCAAGTGAAGGAGCCAGCACCTGGCCTTGTTGTACTTCATACTTCTGACCTCAGCCCATCAGTCCAGCCTATTCAGATCTCTTTGTAGAGCCCTCTTACTCAAGAGCAGATCAACATTCATGTCTAACTTGATGTCTTCTGCAAAATTACTGAGGGTGCATTTGATTCCCTTGTCTAGATCATTGATAAAGATATTGAAGAGCACTGGCCCCAGTACTGAGCTGTGGGGGATGCCACTAATGACTGGCCTCCAACTGGATTTAACTCCATTCACTACAACTCTTTGAGCCCAGCCACCCAGACTATATTTTACACAGTAAATCATATGCCTGCCATCCCTGAGCAGCCAGTTTCTTTGGGGAATGCACTTGGAAACAGTGTCAAAAGCTTTATTAAAATCTAGGTAGGCAACACCCACAGCTTTTCCCTCATCCAATAAGCATGTAACCTTATTGTAGAAGGAGGTCGGGTTCATCAGGCAGGACCTGCCTTTCATAAACCCATGTTGACTGGCACTCAAGGTGATCTGCTCCATAACCTTCCCTGGCACTGAAATCATAATATAGATAAAATGGATAAGTGATGGTATGCTTTTTTATTATTGTTATATTATTGTTGTTGTTGTTATTATGTTAATTTGCAAGCATTCAGGTGTAACCTTCCTACATGGGAATACCTATGTGAACAAAAATTTTGAGTTACAGTAAGTCTCCAGTGTAAAATAACTCCTAAAACATTCAGAGAAAAGCTTTTTCAACTATACATGAGTTAGAAGACAGCAAGAGCTATTTTAGGAAAAAAAAGAAAAAAAAAGAAAAAAAAAGAAAAAAAAGAAAAAAAAAAAAGGGAATTTGTAGCCCAGTTGAAGAATCAGAAAACAAACATACATACAAAAAAAAAAAAAAAAAAAAAACAGTACAAAGTGAAATTAATTCCATCTTAACAGCACTGGGAAAAGGAGAGAAAAAGAAACACAGAGTCATGCCACATAAAGATATTAGAAGAAAATCTTGGTCTACCTTGGAGCAATAATGGCCTGCAATATAGCAATGTTTCAGTTCCATACTGTAATAGTGTGCTTTCTTCTGATGTAAAATCACTTGGCAGAGGATTGTAGAAAGAGATAGAGAGGCTCTGGAGACAGGATAGCAAATGAAAAAGATTTGATAACTCAGTGAGAGCTGTTGCTTTCATGCTAATTTCTGTGACAGAGTGAAGGTTCTTGGCAAGGACAGAAACTAAGATTTAAAACAAGGCAAATTTTTGTGTATATCCAGATGATTTTTTGACAAAAGACAAACATATTCCTTCTTTCTTCTTTCAGCACTGCTGCTAGGAAGGAAAGAAATGGGCCTGGCAGATGATAATGAGGTCAGGCATTCCTCACCTCATGAGTCATGTGTTTGCTGACTTGCAAATAAGATATGAACCTGCCCTCCTTATCTACTGTCTTCAGCAATGCAGAGTGGTTTAATAGTTCTGCTCATTCAGTTTAATCTCTACACACATAGAACTATAATTCATTTATGAGTAGTCTAATGGTCTTGAAATCATCTCATGTGAACATTCACTGGCCTGCTATCAAGCTTTTCACACCTGTGATTAAAATAAAAGAAAAATTCAAATGTTCACAGAGCAAGCATTTTCCCTTTCTTTACTATAGTACAAATATATGACAAATTTTATTTTCATACCATTCAAATAACTCAGATGTTGTTGGTGATAGAATCATACTCATTCTATCAACAAATAAAATACATAGATCCATAGGTCTGAAGACCAATGGAAACATTTTAATTCTACTCTCATAAAGCTGAGAAGCAGATGATATATTTATAAAGCATAACATATGTTGTCTCCATGACAAGTCAAGCCCCAGATCCTGTCTAAAAATAGTGCAACCGTTTAAGTTCAATGAGATCTGAAAGGTGAACAGTGTTCTTTCAACAACAAGCAAGCAAAAGATATCAAGAGGGATAGAGATTAAAGGAATCATGTCCCTGCCATATATTTTATCCACAACAGCAGTACCAAACAGCTCCTTCTATAGACACCCAGATGCAAAACGGTAATTTTGCAGTAGTTTGCATTGACAACTAAACATTTATGCTACCTTATTGCTGCAGGCAGAAGTGAAGCGCATTTAAAACAACTTGAAGAGAGGAGGCTTCCTATATAGGCACCGCTGATTGCACCTAAATCATTTATGCTGCTACTTTAAATTAGCATATATTCAGTGTAAAGTTTTCTGATGAAAATCAAAGTCTCCTATCATTGCTTATTAGATTTTAATCATTTACATGTATACTTGGACTACAACTTGTGCAAATATATTATGCAGGGAAAAGCAGCTTATTTCTATCTCCTCATTTCAAAGACTTGATTATTTTTTCTTTCTCTTCAGTTCACATTACTTTGTTATTATAATCATTAACACATTGCCAGAACTTAGGAGTTGAAACATCCATTAATCAAGAGTTCTAATAGAACATTAAGCTATGCATACACTGAAGAGAAGACTTTGCAACTAACTTGTTTATTACAATCTAAATTAAGTGAGATGCTAGCTAGAGTGATATTCTATGCCTTGTGAGAAGGAAAAAAAAAAAAAAAGGAAAATGAAAATAAAATAAAAGCCTGGTAGTTCTTTGAGGCTGGCAGGTCAAACCATTTACATTTCTGGAGGCCATTGAAGTTCTGATACAAACTACAGGAAAATTAAGATTTCTTCTCAGGAATGTGACATAAGTAGATGATGACATCTGTATTCACATTATATATTCTTGGTTGCTATTTTATGAGGTAAAGCTTCAAATCAGTTTCAGACCAGTTTCAGATTTCCTGTGTGGTAGCTAAAGCAAAAGAGTAAAGCTTTTCACTGCATGAGGATAGTATCTCTCATCCATGTTCTGTGAGATTGCAGTCTTCTAGCACACGGATTTTTAAAAGCCTATTAAAAAAAAAAAAAAAAAAAACTTTTAATATTATATCTTTGATTTTCCCCTATTTCTGCATTCTTCCTTTCCCCTTAGTCATAACATGCCTGATTCAGCCCATGTGGAGGTCAACAGAACTCTGAAATAACAGTTTATTGAGCCTGTTTAATTATTAAGTTATTTCACAACAGAATGGCCCTCTTTACCTGTTGGCAGTACAGACTCCTTCCAAAGCAGATCTGAACTCATTTCTGATGATTTGGGTAGGAGAACCTTTGTATTTACCAATAAATTGGATGCATTTGGGGAATGTTAGCTACCATTACCTCCTAATTCTCTCTTCTTTTTTCTTTTTCATCCAAACCCTTTATGATGTGAACCAGATGGGTTTTAGGAATGAGTCTGCAATTTTTCACTTAAAACTGATAAAGCAACTTATGATAAGTATCCCTCATGATATAGCCCTGCCAGTTATAATCAGAATTGTGAACTGTGGCTTGTTCTCTAAACCCTTCAACTCAGTGTTAATTCCAGTTTGTACCTACTAATTAGTGCCTACATAAAAACTAGTGCAAAAGGGATGGGAAGAGAAAAATCTAGCACATGTGCTTATCATCAAAATGAGAATCTATTGTAGTGAATCATTGTCTTATGCCTCAATATCACAGCAAGCAGCACTTGAATAAATAAAGGGTGAGGTTTTTTTTTTTTTCCTCATTGCTTATTTCACTTTTATTTCTTCTACTACTGCTTTGCTGTGATATACCTATTTTTGGGGGTGGTAGGACTTATAGGAAGGTCTTCTAAATATCATAATTCTGGATGTCTGTGACCAGCCACAGACATGACTACGTGAAGACAAATCCTTCACAATCCTTTTATTTTTCTGCCTTCTGGTACCGTTTTTTCTTTTTTTTTGTAAAGCCCGTCTTCCTTCATTGCACTAGAATATGGTATTTCTGGAGACTCAATGATATTCACTAGAATTTTTCATAATGATTCTTTTTAATACCATTTCAAAATGAATATTTTAAAATAAAAGATCAAGAGCTTTCAAAAATATTTTACTTCAGTCTGCTCTGTCTTTATCTGAAAGAGAAATGTAAATTAAAGACTTAAAAATGAAGACAGACATATTAGTCCTTACTGTAGTCTCATCGTTCTATAATATTTGCTGTTTACTGAGAACTAATGGTGTTCAATGACATCAGATTTCACTTGACTTTTCTTCCCTCAGATAATGGAGGTAGACTGAATTGAGCAGCATAAATAATCTCCCAGGGCCATTCTTTATCTTTTTGTCACAGGCAGTGTTGATTGAAGCAATGTTTTTTTTTTTTTTTTTTTTTTTTATAACCTTGCTTTCCTGCCCCACAACCTTCTACAATTGGAGTGACTATTTCTGTGCTGCTATGACATGCCACCTACTCTGCGCTGTATGTAAGCATGATATTGCTCTGATGTGGTAGTGTGCTATGTTGTATTTAGATGCATAATCAAAACACAAATGGAGGATGGAACTGAGGTTCAAAACAGGCTAACAAGCTTGACACTTCCTTGAAATCTTCTTCTCCACGCAAATGCAGATAATTTCTGACATTCAGCCACATATGTAGCTAAATCGATGGCATAATTTTATATTCACTGATGCAAGGAGAGGGACACACATATACCTAAACATTTGAACAGACAGAACAATTATCATTAATTCAGATGATAAGTACTTAAATCACATGGATTAATAGAAGGGCTATGAATGAAACTTGATTCTTCCAACACAAGGTGAATTTAAATAATCAAAACACACTATTTTCTTCAAAAAGACAGGAGAAAGAGACACCTGCAAGAGGAGAAATTCACTCAGATGTTTTCTTCTGCATTAACTGTCACACAGAATATTTTCAGAAAATATTATTGTGCTGATTTTGCAATACATCATTGTTTTAAAGGTTATTCTCACATATAAACATTGCTGCCTTTTGAGGAAAAAAAGAAAAAAAAGTAGAACATAAAGACTAAGTATGTTGAACTAGTTCTCTATATAAAGCTGGATGGGAAAGAGAATGTAAGATCCAACACACAGTGTTGGATCATGAGCATGATATTTAAATTCAGTAAAAAAATGTATAATCAGTTGTTATCAGAAAACAGATAACATTATTGTATGCACCCTCAGCTGTATTTGTGACCTAGACCTACAAAACTCCAACTCCACTTAAATTAGAAGTCAAACCACTCTTTGTTGAAAGACTAAACGAAAGGCAGATGTACTTTAAATGTTTTATGTATGTGCAACATAACTATTGTTTGTTGCTAAGAAATGCATTTCTCTCTATCGATCATTTTACTCATGATTTTTGTTAAGATACCGTTTAAAGGAGTATTAAAACTAGAATAACAAAACCAAGTATATTAAAACACAAAAGTAGGAAAATAAATTAAATAAATAGACTAGTAGTAGTAGTAGTAGTAGTAGTAGTAGTAGTACTAGTAAGCACAATATTTTAAACAGATATTAAAAGTATATAGTTATTTAGGTATTGTTTATCCTCACCTAAATAAAGCATTGGTGTAGGTTTTATAGAGCCATCAAAGTAATTGTCACTCTACAAACACCATTGATTGTTTCTGTCTAGATAAGCAAAATCTGTCAACGTGGTATACATAAATAAGGATAACTTATATAGGTTTACATGGGTGGAAAAATAAAGAATAAAACCATAGAAAACTAGTGTTCTTATACTTAGTATTAGAACTTACAAAAGTATATAGAACTTACAAAAAGTTCTTTTACCTTTTTATTATTAAATCTCTACAGATCAAGTAATTCATCTTGTGTATCAGCTGCATGATATCTAAGTTTTAGCAGTCCCTAATTTATTGTAAAATTCATCATAATTATATCTGAGGTTTGCTACCTTTTCTGGTATAAAAATATAAGAATTATAAGGATTATCCATTGTGATTCCAGTGGCCTCTTTTACAGTGGACCATCAGATCAAGTCACTTTTACTTTCTACACTGAGTCAGTCAAAAAACAATTGAAAAATTATGGCTATTTCACAGTTATTTTCATCCCTCATAGTGTATACAAGAACCCTGAACTTCATGTTTTTTTGTGGCATAAATAAAAGCAACAACAGCAGCAATAACAAAACCAGATCAGAACTTCAGAGCAATTTTATTCTTTCTTATGCATGTCTTTATGATGTGCAATTAAAAGACTTCACCATCTGGCTCGATCACCTTTACCTCTGAAAAATAAATGAAAATTAATAGCTGTTTTTGGATTGGCTATCAAGTCTTGAGCCTTGAAAGCTCAAGGTCTTTTAGTCTATTAAAATATCATAGCATATGCAAATATTGTGTCATTAGCATATATAATTTAAAATGAAGGATACCACTAAAAATAAATTTTCAAAATATCTTGTGTCAGATAAAACAAAGGGACAGAATTCATTCACATTTTTCCAACTGTTTTATTTCCTTGAAATCATAGTATACTACAATTGTACTTTATTGTCTGGCTGTGGTAAAGGCATTATACCAAAGTTAATGTCATTGCAATACCTCTTTGGTTCTGCTAGGTGTCTCCTGCATGGCTTTAGGAAGGTATGGTGCACAAATTTTTCAAACATGGAGCTGGCATCTAAAACATTTCTGTTTTAAATAAAATTCTTAAATAGTTCATCTGGGTCCAGCCTTTGCTCCCATAAAATCCTTCAACTAAGTATAGGGCCCAATAAACTATAATGAAGAAGAAAATGCAAAACAAAGAGAGCACAGGAAAAAACTGTTTGTAAATTGTGTTGGTGAAAAAAAAAAAGAGTAGATCCAAGCAGCAAGATGTCACAGTAACACAGATCACTGAAAGAAAAAAGGAAAAAAAGAAAAAAATAAGCTATGAGACTGAAGGAGAGGTTTCTAGGTGTCATTGGACTTTGGATCAGGCCCTTTACCTCCATGGAAACAGGTCCTTAAAGTAGGAATCTCCAATTACTTATTCTTCCAGCTGGACCTTCTTAGTGGTGAATCATATGCTGAAGTGCTTGGCTGAGAACGTGACATACTGGTGTCATGTTCTCCATCCTGGAAAACAGGAGAAAGCAGGAGACACACACTCCAACATTAAAGATGGTTGCACACTTCTTGTGATTTTCAAGGCCAAGTTTTAAGATGTCATCAAATGCTTAAAAAAGACAGTATATGTCCTGTTTGGAGAAGGGACAGCATTTTATTTGAGTTCAGACTGAAATCTTATAAAAAATTGGCAGTGGGAGACAATTTTTCTCTCACCCAGCTACATGAGAAAGGAGCACCAATCACAGGGTCAGAAGCTCTTGTTCTTGCTGTTTGATGACATTATTCACAAGGCACAGGGGAGGTTTCTACCTCTAAGTAATAAGTTTTTTTCTGTTTCTACATGGGAAAGAGAAATTATTCTCCTTAACTTTGTAGGAAAGTACATTGAAAAGAAGAATGATTGGTCAAATATTCCAGGCAATAAAAATGAATAAAAGGTATGAAAACAATGATATTTGATATGGAAATTTAAGAGACAAAAAAAAAAAAATAGTGAAGGACAATTCTTTAACCAGCTGCTAACTTCAACACTGGAAGGTTCTTGGAAAAAAAAAAAAAAAAAAAAAAGTATCCCAGTAAGTTGTATTCTATCAAATGAGGCCCAGATCAGAAGAGACCAATCATCTAGTATGAATGAATCAGAGTGAGATTGCAGGTCAGTTACAAAAATGCCATAAGATATCCTGACTTGGAAAAGTAAGATAAAAGAACCTTTTATTCCTTGCCTTGCCTTGCCTTGCCTTGCCTTGCCTTGCCTTGCCTTGCCTTGCCTTGCCTTGCCTCGCCTCGCCTCCCCTCCCCTCCCCTCCCCTCCCCTTTCCCTTTCCCTTTCCCTTTCCCTTTCCCTTTCCCTTTCCCTTTCCCTTTCCCTTTCCCTTTCCCTTTCCCTTTCCCTTTCCCTTTCCCTTTCCCTTTCCCTTTCCCTTTCCCTTTCCCTTTCCCTTTCCCTTTCCCTTTCCCTTTCCCTTTCCCTTTCCCTTTCCCTTTCCCTTTCCCCCTCTCCCCCCCCCAAAGAAAAAAAGCACATTGATTTCTATATGCATGTGTATATATAAGGTATTGTTTCAGAAGTATCCAATACCAAGAGCAAGGAAACAGCAGAGTCTGTTACACAACTACTTCAACTGCAATAAGTGATGAAGAAACAAGATTTTGATATTCATAATATAACAGTGTGGAGTAATTTGGTCAATATTTTGTATTTCAGAAGCTTGAGGAAAGAAGCATACAATGTTCAATGTTGATTCACATAAAAGACATGCTTAAACTGTTTCAGTAGGCTAGAGTATGCTTTGAGAGTACTCCTCAGGGAAGGAGATGGAAAAATCTTATAGCCTATGTCTATGAAGCATTAAGAATAAAAAAGATCAAAGGATTATTTTGTCAGGACCATGATCTAATCTATTAGCATTAAGTAGAATATAATAAAAAGTATATTGAGTAGAATATAAAGTAGAATATTTGTTAGAGCTTACAATATTTAGATTTTAAGTAAGGTGTGTGTTTGCCTTTTTGTCACTATTATAATACTGATTTTGTTCCTTTATCCCATACCATCCACTGAATACACCATTTTGACTTCACTGAACAGACTTAATGAGTATTGAACTTTATTTCTAAATACATGTAGCAGTAAGAAAGAATTACTTATTTATTTACTTTTAGCAGGGTAGGAGGATTGGAACATGACATGTACTTTCTTTGCACAGGAAGAACAGAAGCTTCTAAGCACCGAGACACTACATAATATCTACGCCCCTTCCATTTCAAGTCCTATTTTCCAGTTGCACAGTCTACTCAACAAAGGTTCATTTTCAGTTTCTATCACTTATGTCTGTGTGAGCTACATGCATAATCATGTATAGAGATAATATGTTCACACTCATACCTTTTTTTTTTTTTTTTTAATTTAACTATTCAAACAAAAAGCACACCTGGACTGTTTTCAAGATTTCACTTCAGTGTTTTCTGTTTATCCTCAACACATGGCATTACGAACTTCACAGATGAGAAGTGCTAGGCATTTACTGATGATTGCATATACCAGATAGAGAATGTATAGAAAATAGCTGGGAAACCTCTTTGGATACTTGTTGATTATTCTGCTTACAACTAACTTCATCCTCAATTAAACTTTTGTTCTATGACTATAGATTGATTTTAATCACCCTAATCAAACACTATCAGACACTAACTATTCATTATGACTTGAGAGTATCTTTACAACACCAGATTTTCAACTTATATGATTTTCAACTTTGTCTTAATTGCCAAAGTTAATTAAATTAGTTGTGTATTAAGTTACCTTAGGTAAGCTGATGACATACAGATTTACTATTCTTTCAATAAGAAAGTCATTAGCATTCGTTAGACAAGCCTCATGATTGCTTTGCAGTATGACATTGATAGATGAGTGAACATCATGGGTTGTCTGAGTGTAAACAAAATGAAGCATCTAGTGGATGCCTAACTACTTTTAGGGTGTGGTACATGGTCTGAACACATTATGTTCAACATTCAGGCATGGATGAGCTAGTACTGCAGTGAAAATGGGCTGTAATTCTCCATTTTCACTTTATTTGAGATCTCATTTTCTATTCTGATATTTCTCTTATTCATATATTTGAGAGATTATCTTTCTCATTTCTTAAAGGAACACACTTGAGAGCTTAATTTCATTCTTCTTAAGGAAACATTATTATTTACTGTAATGCACAGCTCTGAAAAGTTTAGCAGTATCTAAACCAGTCAGATGAACACCAGAGCTGAAGCAACATTGAAAATAGAATCTTTGATATCTAGAACCAGAGCAAGAACACTGAATTGGCCTTCCCATTTCCCTGGCTGCTGTTGTGCACAAAATATCAGAAAGGATTAGGAGTGATTTCCAAATCACAGATGACTGGATCTAATGCAATTAGATTATGGCTTTGAATGCATGAACGATGTCATACTTCAAACCTCTTATTTTCAACTGGAGCTGAATGCAAAGAGAGGTTAAAATTGGATTGGTCTTACAAAAATGAGAGATCAATGTCTCTCCCACACAGAGCAAAGGGAAAAATGAGCTCTGTGAATAGAGATGTGGTTGGGATGTAGAGGGGAATTGATCTCAGAGATGTTGTTAAGTTACACAGTGACTGTCTTCTCAAGGGGACACAACATGCTTTAATTCTACTCACTTCAACATTAGATTGAGCTATCCTCAGAGATACAGTTGGTTTTGGGGCTTTCAATTCTATAAGTAAATCCTCAGGCTAAATAAGTAGGTTGTTTTGAAATATTAGTGATGTATACTGCCATATTCTGGAAGCATCAAATATTATCTACCCAAACTTAAAATTAAATTATTGATAGATTTTAGGTAACATGGTGTTGCTGTTTAGATGCTGCCCAGCAATTAAACCTTGCACCATACTTCCATATGCAGATCTGTATTTAACACTGATAATACAGTATCTTGTACTTTGAAGAAAAACATTCAAGGGTATGAGTCTCAGAATAACTGTGACTTATACCTGTAAGAATTTGGTTCAGCTTCCACCAGTTTCATTCAAACAACAGAGGCTTCAGAAACTATTCTGCGCAGTGTCTCCTACAGCTCTGACAGTCTTGTAAAACAATGAAATATTCTCGATAATCTTCCTGTTCATCATCTACATTCAATTTCTAGTTCTTGGCAAAAGAGAAAAAATATACAAAAATTGATTTGCCTTCCAGAAAAAAAAAAAAAAAAATCTCCAACAGGCAGGTTGTGCATCCAGATTGCAGGGCTATGTAGCTCAAATATTGGTAGTGGTCTCTCTTCAAAAACATGAAGTACTGCTAATTTACCTTTAAGTGTACTGCTTAATTTACCCTTCACCTTTTGAAGATCTTTGCACAGATTTTTCCAGTTACCTGTATTTTTAGCTACTTTGTGTCTTTCCCTAGTAAACTCTTCTGCAAATCATCTCTCAGGGTACAACAAACTGCTTGTGAAGTACTTTGCAAAGCCCAATTTTACGTGATTTTCCAAGGCTTCTGTACAAGCACTTTGGTGGAAAAAGACATTGCACAACTGCTTTAGTTGAAGCATCATTCTTCCTCTTTGCTTTGCCCACCAGACTCAAGAGGTGTTTGCCACATGCACTCATAAACTCCATGTTATTTGACAAGTTAATCCAAAACATATAGACAATTTCATTCTGGATTCAGCAATTCTGATATATTCTTAGAACAGGGCAATCTGATTAGACTAAGCGAGAAAAGGGCCTAGTGATAATTAGCCTGCATATTTAAATACTGCATGAAAATCTTTAGAAGCAAGATGGATAGTATTGTTTTTAGCATTCAGATCTGTCATTTTAAAGCTTTGAGATCTTTGATTTATACCTTTAATTATTGAGTTCAAACATTAAAAAAAAAATTTGAACTTATAAAGAAATGGATGGGGAATATCTTGCTGTTTTGATATTTTAAATTTCCTCCTGTCTTACCAGGGACTGTTGTCACAATTCCAGTAAACTTCTGGGAAAGTAGTACACATAAGAGACCTGCTAACAATCAAAGGACTGCAGTATGAATTCCTTGTTTATATATATAAGTGTATATTGCATTTCAAAAAACAATTAAACCTTGCAATAATATTTCTTTCTTTAAATATTTATAAGAGTGAATATGCATCATTTCCAGTTAACTTCCCTGGGTTAAAACATTTAAAGGAAAATGCTAATTGAAGCAATATCTATAGCTGTTTAATATACATATCACATTTTAATTTCAAAGGGCATTTTATTGTCATTATTTATTTGTTACATATTTATTTTTTTACTCTCTGATTTTGAAAGTGTTTCAGGATGAGGAACTGTTAGATTCACATATACGTTTAGAAATCTATATATGGATGAAGAAATCTCAAATAAATATAAAATTGTTAGGGTCATTAGTAGAGAGTGAAAAATGTACACCTCTAGATATAAACTTAATTGCCAACTGTCTTTCTAGAGAGACATTTGTGCTACTTTGTAGGCAGTGTTTAGATTAGCTGATAAGTAAGATATAGCTACAAAACTTCAGCCTAGATGACACAACACCTCTTTTCTCCAGTGAGGAAGAAGTTATCTCTGTAGGATAGGGGAAAAATTATGGGTCACACTTAGATGTCTGTTTATCTCTGTTGATAGTGATGCAGCTGATGAAGGAATCCCTATCAAAATAAATGCTAAATTCTTATATATTAGAACTTTTGTAGAAAGAGTTTAGTCACTGAAACAAACACACAGGTTTCTACCTTTAAAAAATCCCACCAATCCAAAGTGGAGCTCCACTACCTTTGATTCTTGTATTGAATTTCCACATTGATTCCATTAAAGTTCTGTTTAACTGACTCCCAGACTTGGGCAAACTTATTAAAAGATTAAGTAAACAAATTATGTTTGTTTTCAGTGGTCTGTTTCAGCTTCTCAGATGATGGGAAAACCGTTAGGCATTCCAAGAAAGTATCCACTTAAATAAAGACTTAAATAACATATAAAAACAGATAGAGTTCGACAGACCTAAAGTACTAACTAATTTTAAACAGTAAAATGATGTCTCAGATGAAAATACAAAAAAAAAAAAAAAAAAAGAGAGAGAGAACTGAATGCTGGATATATACTTTTTTAAACATTCTTGAACATATGAAAAACAGCAGATGTTCTGTAACAAACAAACAATAACAAAAAAAAGAAAAATAAAGCCAACACATTTTTATTCCTTGAAAACACAGGGATGAGACATAAGGAGATCTTGCAAGGATCTCAAAGGCCTTACTGAAATCAAGAAAGATTACTTTTACCGCCTTCCTTTCGTCCACTAGGCAGGTGACCTTATCATAGAAGGAGATCATATTATTGAGGCAGGACTTTCCCTTGAAGAACCAATGGCATGTTGAATATGCCAGTTAACAGCTTAGTTTCTAAAGTGCCTTTCAATATCCCTCAGGACAATCTTCTCCATAACTCTTTTCCAGAGGCTGAGGTTAGACTAACAAGTCTGTAGTTTCCTGGGTCTTCTTTCATGCCCTTATTGTAGATAAGTATAACATTGGCTAGTTTCCCGGCAGCAGGGATATCCTGAGACTCCCATGACCTTTGGTAAACAGAGAGGGGTCCAGTTATAATACAATTATAATATATGCCAATTCCTTCCTTCCTTCCTTCCTTCCTTCCTTCCTTCCTTCCTTCCTTCCTTCCTTCCTTCCTTCCTTCCTTCCTTCCTTCCTTCCTTCCTTCCTTCCTTCCTTCCTTCCTTCCTTCCTTCCTTCCTTCCTTCCTCTTTCTCATAACGTAGGTTCTCTGTTTCTTTAGGGGGTTACTCTAGACTTATATTGACAGAGGTTTTCATATAAGAATAATTGTACTTGTGTACACTGTCAGCTTTATGCTTAATTTACATCATATCCTGACAGCAACATACTATATCCTGGTTTGAAGGAAACTTAAAGACCATCCAGTTCCAAAACAAGGGAGCGGAAGGGAAAGGATGGGAAGGGAAGGGAAGGGAAGGGAAGGGAAGGGAAGGGAAGGGAAGGGAAGGGAAATATGGAAATACAGATGAAGTTTAACAAATGTTTTTAGTGAAGTTCTTGTGATCTGTTTTCAATCCCCAGACTTTAAGAAGTAGTCAAAAATGAAAATAAAGTCATATATTCATCTTGGTAAGGCTAATTTCTAAAATAAATTGTTAACATGCAGTATAAGCTTTTCCACTTCTGGGAAAAAAAATAAAATGGCAGATATATTTTGAAATTAATTTGTCCTGGTTATCTTGCTTACAGGGTAGATTTTTTTTTTATTATTTGTTTGTTTTAATGTTTAAGATTTCAGATATTATTATCTTATTCTAATGGACAAGCATGTCACCTTAAATTTTCACGAAAAGCTTTGAATAACAAATTTTCTATTGGAAAACTTTTTGCAGACGTCTTAGGTATGAAAGATAAACATACCTTCTACTTCCTTTCCTCTTATATGCCAAGGAGGCTGATTTTAGTATAACTACAGCTTAATGCCTTTAACTTTTAAAAAATTACTAACAGTGAAGAAATACTGAAAATCTGATTTTAATTCTGTTATTTAATAAGTGAAAGAAACGCACTGTTCTGTGGATGAGGTTTAAAAATCCATAATGTTAATAAAATTTAACCTCGAACTCCTGCTTATTTTTACTGGTACTAGCATACTGATATTACTGTGCTAGCACACAGACAAGCCTGGCATGTGAATCAAAATAATAGAAAGAATAATTTTTCACATAATCATTTTACTAATACATTGTTTATAATTTATTGAATTTAAATGGAGCAAAAGAAATAATAAACCTAGGCATTGCAGTGATCTGTGGGATCTGTAACCGTGTTCAGGACAACTGCTCAGCCCACGTTATCTGCCTGCTTAACAGAAGGGCAGAAGAGATGTCCGTGGTGTGCTCACTGACCGTGAGGACTTTGCGCACTACAGAATCCAAGGCAGTTTTGCAGTGATTTGAGCTCTCGCTGGTGGCAAGCAGTTCCAGCACAGTCTGCCATCATATCAAAGCAACAACACAGGTTTTGACTTCTGACAGTCATACATTTTGATTGACACTTATGTCAAGAGACACAGCCATGTAAGCAGGAGGAATTTCCAGAAAATGCTTGCAGAGACTGTAGCTTATGTACAAATGATCTGTTCTTAGTGAATGGTTCTCCAGAATTTTATGTAATAACAAAGGTGTTTCATGTTTGGTTTACATTTTAAAAGGTATGGTATGGTATGAAAATGTAGATGAAGGAGGTATGCAGTCAGAGTTGTAATTACAGTTGTAGACATGCTCCATCAAATTTTGTTTCCCAAGTATTTACTTTTTTTCTCAAGTGGGTTTTCTGACTTATGATAAACTTACATTGTTATACAGAAATTTATTCTGGATTAAAACTCAATGTGACATACCTACTTTATACTATACTTTCAAAAGAGTTTTTTAAAAAAAAATTTTTTACAAATCTTGTTGTTATTCCTGGGAAGGTATTCCATGATTCTAGCATTTGTCTTGTTCTGTAAAGAATTTAGCTGAAAGATATAAATATAAGAAACATTAGTAGAATTACAGTATTTCTGATATTAATAAATCGATAACAAGATAAACCTACAAAATTTACGTAAATGTTGTTCTTACTTCAACTCTGAAAATACAATCGGTCCTCCTTTAAAAATATATTAAAAGAAACATGGAGAAATGTGTGTCAATAGTTATTGTTGCAAAGATTTAAGAAAAATACATGTACGAAGTATATGCTTAGACTCCACTGAAAAAATATTTGACACAGACTATAAAACCTCTTTCTGCACTTCTTATCTATGTATACTAGAAATATGTAGGTGGGCTTATTGCTGCTTGTCAAAAAAAAAAATAAAAACACTAATGGAATCTGCATGCATCCAGCCTCACTACACCTGAAAGAATTCTGTGTAGATGTGCTAAATTACTAAGTAACCACACTTGATAAACTTACTTGGATGTTCTGCCAAGGAAGATGAATTTACCTACGCAAACAAGACGATAGGAATTTGAAGAAACTTCGTTGTGTTCATTAATTCCATATTTTCACCAGGGGCACAGGATGTGCCAGTGCTAGAGGACATTCAGAGTGTGTTTCTGATTTTTGTTACATTTAAGTTCAGAATAACTCGTCTTGCTCAAGCCAAGATATTCTAGTGCAGTAGTGATATTCTTACACTGAGAGAGCTTACTGCTTGAACACTCAATCTGAAGCACATAGGCGGTGCACTTCAGTGCTTCAATGCTTTCAAAAGCCCTGTACAATTAAAATAATAAAAATGAAGGCCACAGGGTGAATGCTGCACAAGAAGACCTGGCAAATTTTTACATGTTTGATATTTTTTTCTACACAAGAAGAATTAATGAATATCAATCTGGAGTTTAGAAAGAAAGAAAAGACAGTGAAAGGCAGATAGTCCCTGGGCAAAAGAATCTTAGCTAAATATATATATATATGTGTGTGTTTTAGTATGACACCTGATTTTGGTCACTGTTTGTCTCAAGGAACTTTTTGTTTAAACATTATAGACCTCTTCCTGAATTTCTACTCCTGTATATGTTTTTATTTTTTACTAATAACACAAGTCCAGTTTTGGAACTTTGAAAAAACAAATAAACATTAAGATAAGAAATGATCATAAATATTAAAAAAAAAAATCAGGATGAGTTAGAAGAAAACATAAATAATGCAGATGTAAACATAGTCAGTCTGATTGATTGACTGATTGATTGATGGATTTTAAGAATGTGTTTTGGTCCTGAAATTGAACAAAACTGTCTGATTTCACTTACATGATATAATACTATGAAATGTCATTTATAATATATAATTCCTATTAAAATCAACATAATGCTAAGCCCTCAGGATGTTTTTGGTTGTCAAGAGTTTTGAAAGACCTAGTTATGCCAGAAAAAGTGACTTCCAAGAGAACTGAAATTTGCTCAGCTAAACACACCTGTACATATTGATGCATTTAAAACCATAGTTGTACTTAAATACATAAATAGTAGTAGAAAGGCATTTGGACTTAATTAACTACTAGAACTGATTGGTAAAAGGACAATTTCTCAGAAAGATATTATGCTCTCAAACCTGAAATATTTAACAAAAGGTTGTCTGGAAAAGAGGCAAAACCAGAACTCTGTTTTGTCTGCTTTGGAACCATTTGGGATGAAAGATTATTTTTATACAAACTGAAGAAGAACAAGAAGTTGGGGCTACTACCACACTGGCTGCCACTGCAGCCAGCAGGATATGGTATGACTAAAGAATAGTCTTTTCTCCAGTGTGAGACTGAACAGCCCTTGAAAAAATGAGTAAATATGGAACTGTCATTGTCTGTGTAGACTTGTTTACATCTTCTTTACCAGTGGAGTAATTGAGTAATATCCCCCTTTTTTATTCTTCAGAGATAATGAATGTTTGTTTTCAGCTAACCAGTGTGCAGTATTTTCTGTTTTAATTTTATATTCCAAATTCTCCTATCATGCATACCCACTTCATTAGCAAAGCTATAACCATAAGATTTGTGAATTACGTTTGCCATATTTACACTTGTCTATGAGTTTTGTTTGTGAAGCAAGCAGTCAAAGGTCTTTGGGGGGGGGGGGGGGGGCGGGGAAGGGGGGGAGATCTCTCTTTTCTGTTCTGTGAGATATAACTTACCGATTTGTACAAATTTGAAAATTCAAAATTTCAGTTTAAAAGTTAGAATTTTTAATTGGTCCAGCATTTAAATCTTCCCTTAGTAACACTGTTTCATCAGAAAAATACATTACTATGGGTCTGAAAAGCAAATGAAGGTTTCATATGCTAATATATTGTTATCAGAAACACGGGACACATTCAACTTTCAGCAACCATAAAATCCTCCTTAAAACGTATACATTAAAGATTACACCAGCACTTACCTATCAACCTACTTAATATTTGTAAGCACTCAGAATGTATTTATTGTTTTATTGTTTGTTTGTTTGTTTCTGTCTAGAAAATATGTTATCTTATCTGAGACTGGCAGCACTTAGGACAAGAAAAGAATGTAACTATACAGTCCAGAGTTTAGAGGCTCACTTTAATCTTTATTTATTTATTTAATTATATATTTAATGGTTTATGCAATAGAGCATCTTTGTAAAAAACTTTGTAATGAAAATCTTGTAAGAATTTCACTATGCTCCTTTTTTTTACCTCTTTTTAATTGACCATGTAATTTACCAGGATTTAGTTATATTTTTCAAATTAACTTTTTTTTTGGTTTGTTGATTGGTTGGCTTGATTTGTTTTTCACTATAATAAGAAGTTCAGAAGTCAATTTCAGGTTTTCTTTTTCTTGAATTTAACACAAAGCAAATAAATTATTGAATATAGAGAAAACACAAACAAACAAACATGGTTAATGAAAAGCCTTTTTCATTTTTAATATAACTAATATTTTACATATGTTGAAATATATGTGTATTCTTACTTAAAAAAAAAAAAATGTTCTTTAGCGTTACACCAAAAATGAAGTTGGACAGTAGCTGATACAATAGAAAATAGAGCAACTAGTGCTGTGTACAGTTTTTTATAATAACCTGAAGCCTCCAAATCAAATTTGCGTATCTGGTACACAGTATTATTTGGACAAATAATAGGTTTGCCACGTGAGATGCCATGCAACATATCTGAGATTCTTTGATTTGCAAAATGTGTCACTAAATTGTTTTTTTGTGAAGGCCACCACACACATGGTTTCCTCATTATGGTCCAAGAAATTTTATATCAGTTTTACAAATCACTTTGAGGTTGGACTGTGTGTGACTCCACACTCTCTATACCTAGCACCTGGTTTACTGTGCCATAACATTTAACAGTCTGATCAATTATTAGTAGAGATAGATAAAAGCTGCTCAGAATACTTGATACTTGGAAGACATTCAGTGCAGGCTTCTTTTGAAGTGTGGGTGAATTTCCACGTAGCTTTTTTTCACTTGGGAGCTTTGAGAAAGTACCATGAAACTGATTTCTTCTACCTTCAATTTGCACATATAGAAAAGATTCTGCTACCTAAATGGAAGGAGGATTCTTTCTTGCTCTGGGAAAGCAGCTTGGGTCAATAACAGCAAGGAGAGCTACACACATCGATCTGTTCTACAGATATCCATTAGGAAATCTCTGCTTCTGTTTAGTCCATCAGATTTCCCTCAGTTTGTCTAAGTTTATATGGGTTTGTTCATTGGATTGTTAAAGTTGTTAAAACACAACTTTCATGGTTCTGCTGTCCTAAGTGTCATATAGATGTTGGGTTTCTTTGAAGAAATTATTCATTTAGATTTGAGTGTTATTGCAGTTGATGATTATCATGTTGTAACCCCCTGATATTATGCTTAACGTTCTCATAATCCCTCACCCTCACCCTTAGGTGAGGTAAAAGAGAGAGTTAGTCTAAGTAGTGAGTGTGGTCTGAGTATGTAAGTGTGTTTCTTACCCTTGAAATCTTTGGGGAAAAAAAAAAAAAAAAAAAAGTACAGCGTCTGATTATTGAAAGTTTCTAAAAGCCATGGACTACCAAGGAGAGCCTAAGCAAAAAGTAACTGTTTTAAAATTTCAGTCCATACTTGAAGAGCTATGCAATTAATAAAACAAGTGTCATTCTTTTAGTTTCTAGAATACTACTGGGGCCAATGTTGAGCAGGTGTGATTGCATACCTCTGCTATTAAATTCAAAGAAGGTTAAACTGTTTAGTTCCTTATAGAACCTGAACGAGAATGAACAGGAACCGGCTAACTGCATTTTTCCTGGGCCCTTCCAGCAAAGGAATCCCAATACCTTGAGCATGTTCTCTGCTATCCTGCTGTAAATTCAAATATTGCGCTAAAAACAATAGACTGATTCTGAGTTTAACGAATTGTTTAGTTTAGGCTAGAACTCCTTAGATAAATACTTGTATCCTTTAGAATAAGAGCCATAGCTTTCATTTTCGTATTACTTCATTTTCTGACTGGTAAAGACCAAAGATTTCTTTTGACAGCTACAAGGACTGTCAGTAAATGATTCATTATTTTCTTCATTTCTCTTGCCAGATAGCCAGACTCATCCAAACCACAAGGAGGAGGACTAGAACACAAGTTCTGGTTTTCTGAATCCAGTCCTCAGCCATCATGTGCAGAAGATAAATGTATTCACAAAACAATATGACTTCTCTGCCTTTAATCTTCTCTCCTTTTAAGAATCCTGCCTTATTTATAGTCCACATTTACACAGATAGGGGAGATGTGTTTTGTACACTGAGTTTTGTACACTAATGATTCTGTGGGCGTAACCACCACCCTCAAGTCCTGACTGCAGAACAAGAGCAAGAAAAATGCATCTAATATATTTTATTGATCAAGACATAAATTTTGGGAAATTGAATATGAAACTTTTTGTTTTAAGCAACATCTTTATAAAAATGTTTCCAGAGAGCCATTGTTAAGTCTATGCTTATGGTCATTTATAGTATTCAGGTATCATGTATCTTTTTATTTCACTGTCTCTGTGACCATCACCTCTTTTTGCAGATGAAGAAATGACTTGTTCCCACAATTCAGTGTCTTGATAGTGTTTACATGCAACTTCATGAAAAAGTTGAGAAGTGAACCCAATTCACAGGATATATTATCTTCCCTCACTATCCCATCAAATTGCTGATCCAGATTAGAGCAGGAAGGGATACAAATATTATACAACAGTAAGGCGTGTTTTTTTTTTTTTTCTATGTTAATACAACTCACGTTTTACTCATTACCACCTCATGCACTTCACCTCATCCCCTTCATTGGTTTGATCTAGAAACATTATGTTCACATCCTGAAATCAAATGTCCAAACCAGCTTGCTATTACTGTCAAAGCTTCTTGAGTTCTGAAGGGCTTACTTCTGTCCACAAAATACTTCCCTAACCCTTTAGTCTGTCCATGCCGCAGTTATTTGATAATTTCAAATTATTGGTGGTGAAATTCAGATCAAAGCTCAAGGGTGTTAGAGAGAAAACATTTGTGTGTTATGGGTAAAGCTTCACTTTAATTCTTTTAAGTAATGAACACTTCTCCCAAAGAGCATTCTCTGTTTAGGAAGTACATTCTCCTTCTCCTTTAATGCTTGCAGATTCTTCACACATTTTCATCCACAGTCCTAGCTAATAAGCTCTTATTTCTGAGATGGACACTTAAGGATTCACTGTTTTTCCATTCCATAAAAAATGCATAAGCTGAATTATTTCTTACTAAATGAAGATAAAGCAGAAATGTATCTATCAGGATCTATCAGTATCTATCATGTAACTATCACTCCTGAATCTCCTCTTGAATATCTATTTCAGTAAGCTGTAATACAGGAGTTCATAGAAATACATACTTATATATACATATATATACACACACAAAGTAATACAAAACATTTTGGTGGATTAAAGCCTCAAAAAATAAAAATAAAAAATAGTCACTTTCTGGAAGTGAAAGCTGAAGAAGAATCTGTTTCTGAACAAAGTGAGGCTCCTTGAGATAATCTCAGTACTTTCCACTGAAAATCAGCAACATTTCAGAATCTGATCCTTTAAGCATGAAACCTTTTAATTACCAGAAAATAAGTAATAGGTAACTCAGATTGTCTAAGCTACAATATGATATATAGGCACACCAAGGTAGGTTAAGCTATCGTGATTTCTAAAATCATGCACCTGAGCTGGATAAATTTAACACAAAATTAACTTTGAAGACAGGCAGAGGTAGTTTTTAACTCATTTAGATGTGTTCATACTGAAAAATCAGTGCATTTACTTGGGATCCTTTCATACTTAGCACTGTCCACACTAACTATAGTTTGTAAAAATTAAAAGTACTGAATTTATCCTTCCTTAGGATTGTTAGGTATTTGATGTATCAGCAAGAGTATTCATACAGACTAGACAGCCACTGCTCTGAAAATTCTTATATTCATGCATTCCATGTTATAATAAACATATAAAAGGAATTAAAAATTCTTTGACCCCTGAATCAATCAACTCCTTCTCTAGTTCTGTTCTTTCTAGACAGTGCAGGGGTGATAAGACTTGACTCACTCCCAGTGCCCCAACAAACTCCAATCATGAAAGACAATACCAAATTAATACCAAGTTTAAAACATGACATCAGTCAGGAAAAAAAAATGGATAAGGTGTAATGTTATTACTACCTCTCTCTCCATTGTGAAAGACAACAATTGAAACAACTAAATTGTAACTTGTAATAAGATTAGGAAAACAAAGAGGTGAAATCTAGGAAAGTAACCTTTTTTTTTTTTTTTTTCCTAAAATATAAAGGTCTTTAAGGACAAGGTATATAAAGCACAGTGGTACACTTCTGCTGCTAAACCTCATCAAAAAAGAGACAAACATGCAGAAATCAAGAATGCAGTTGTATGCAGTTTTATGACCAGCTTCTATTATGCAGGAAGCTTTAGCCATATCTTAATCATATCTACAGTGAAGTTTTCACTTTCAATTAAGAAAAAATATATATATATATATGTGTGTATATATATATGTTTCAGAAGACCCATTCTTTTTCTTTCAGAGAACTTCCAGGGAAATTGCTCTGGTAATTCTGAAATACACAATAAAATAGAGATACGTAAAACTAAATTTTGATCCTTGAGCGTCATCATAGAATCATAGAATGGCTCAGGTTGGAAGGGATCTTAAAGATCATCTAGTTCCAACCCCCCCTGCTACGGGCATGGATGCCACCCACTAGACGAGGTTGCTCAGGGCCTCATCCAACCTGTTCTTGAGCACTTCCAGGGATTGGGTATCCACAGCTTCTCTGGGTAACCTGTTCCAGTGCCTCACCACTCTCTGAGAATAATTCTAATTAACTTTTTAACTTCAATACATGTGCTTATTTAGGGATATTGCCAGGCATTTGCTGTAGTACTTGAGTAAAACCTGCTGTCTAGCTGTAGAAAACACCAGCTTTTTGGCCAGAATCACTGTCCTTACAAGTTCTGTTCTGAATGAAAACAGGAAGTAAACTTCAAGGAAAATGCTTCTGTTAAGCTGCCACTCTTGCACATAACTTCCTTTCAATTCTTCTTCTGCAGAACCTGTCACAAAGTTTTACTTCCATCATCTTTGCTCAACCGTGTTACCAGCAATTAAAGAAATATGCAGTTCGTATATTCATATATATATATATATTTTCCTGAATGTAACATATATTCCTGTATATTGTACATATTCCTGTGTATTATATATACTCCTGTATATAATACATATAGGAATATAATACTTACAGAAATAGACTGGTATATACAGGAATCAGGAGACACATCAGAGTGAGGAAGAATAACATCTTAGAGCAGGACTTGACTGGGAGAGGTTGTGTCTTTTTATCCATTGAGAACTGCAGAGTTACCATGGTGCCACCTTCAGGGAGATAATGTATAGTTTCTTTGTGAGAGGCATAGATGACTCTATGGTACTAGATTTTTTTTATTTTTTCCCCCACTATTGCATTCTGCTTACAAGAAAACTGTCATTAGAATTTGCAAAGCAACCCAGAGCAGAAGCTTACAGTTTATTCCCAGCCAGCTTATTTATACTATACAGAAGTGCCTGCCTGTATTTGCAACTCATACAATAGAAATAATAATAATAATAATAATAATAATAATAATAATAATAATAAAGATTTGGTTCCATGCTATTATAACTACCAAAATCCAGTTTTAGATTTATTAAAAAAAAAAAAAGGCTCTCAGTTGAAATGGAAAAAAAATCAACAAAAAAGAACATAAATTTATAATTTCAGAAATGAGATTACTAGAGTTTAAGATATCCATGAACCAGTAAAACTAATGGTTTTCATTCAGCTGAATATGTTCTTACATCTTAAATAACAGGAAAAAACAAAAGTGGTGAGTTTCTCTGCTAATAGGCCCTCTAGTTTTCTGTCTTTCTGCCAAACTACTATAATCTGATATATCCTTTGTATGAAGAACATTCTAGAATATTTAACGAATATACTGTATCCTATTTTGTCTTTTGGTGTTCTCTTTCTTTTTTTTTTCTTTCTTTCTCTTTCTTTTCTTTCTTTCTTTCTTTCTTTTCTTTCTTTTCTTTCTTTCTTTCTTTCTTTCTTTCTTTTTCTTTCTTTCTTTCTTTCTTTCTTTCTTTCTTTCTTTCTTTCTTTCTTTCTTTCTTTCTTTCTTTCTTTCTTTCTTTCTTTCTTTCTCTTTCTTTCCCTCTTTTTTCCCTCTCTCTTTCCCTCTTTCTTTCCTTCTTTCTTTCCTTCTTTCTTTCCCTCTTTCCCTCTTTCTTTCCCTCTTTCTTTCTTTCCCTCTTTCCCTCTTTCCTTCTTTCCTTCTTTCCTTCTTTCTTTCTTCTTCCTTTCCTTCTTTCTTTCCTTCTTTCCTTCTCTCTTTCTCTCTTTCTTTCTCTCTCTCTTTCTTCATTTTTCTTCTTTCTTCTTTTTTTTTTTTTTTTTTTAAGAAAGAAAATTAATTCTTCTGTAACAAGATACAAACCTTGAGCAGGATCTTAATATCAGCTCTTCAGTGGTCTGTTAGTAGATTTATACATAAATTTAATTTCTTCAGAAAAAAAGAAAAATAAATATATTCTTCAGCCATGACAATTTACAAAGGATTTTAAGCCAATCTGTGTCAACTACACATAGCAAACAAGAATGAGATGCAAGACAGAAGGCTTCCAAGACAAGTTCACAGACTGTAGCAGTGCTAGAGAATTTCTTTTTCAGATACAAATTTACTAGCAAGACCAAGGAGTCCTAGATGCTGCCTTTTCTTTCCATGGCCGAAGACAACTTTAAACATTAAGAATTTCTTAATCTTTGAGAAGACATTTCATTCATAAGTGAGATTTGAAAGCAGAGCTCTTTGAAACACAAGTTTTTCAGATCACAAGAATGGACCTTGGAAACAGTAACACATACAATATCTTGCCAGGAATCTAGAAGAAGATTTTAGGAAATAAAAGCTTTACTTAATTTGAAAGTGGTAGAACTACAGATGTTTTCTGAACTCTTGTTTTGCCCCACCCCACCCCTCCCAACCTCTCCCTCCCTTCCCTCCCCCACTCCCCCCCCCCAAAAAAAAAACCAAAAAACAGAAAAAGGGGTGGGGGAGAGAAGGAAGGAAGGAAGGAAGGAAGGAAGGAAGGAAGGAAGGAAGGAAGGAAGGAAGGAAGGAAGGAAGGAAGGAAGGAAGGAAGGAAGGAAGGAAGGAAGGAAGGAAGGAAGGAAGGAAGGAAGGAAGGAAGGAAAGAGAAAGAAAGAAAGAAAGAAAGAAAGAAAGAAAGAAAGAAAGAAAGAAAGAAAGAAAGAAAGAAAGAAAGAAAGAAAAGAAAGAAAGAAAAGAAAGAAAGAAAGAAAGAAAGAAAGAAAGAAAGAAAGAAAGAAAGAAAGAAAGAAAGAAAGAAAGAAAGAAGGAAAGAGAAAGAAAGAAAGAAGGAAAGAAAGAAAGAAGGAAAGAAAGAAGGAAAGAAAGAAAGAAGGAAAGAAAGAAAGAAAGAAAGAAAGAAAGAAAGAAAGAAAGAAAGAAAGAAAGAAAGAAGGAAAGAAAGAAGGAAAGAAAGAAGGAAAGAAAGAAGGAAAGAAAGAAAGAAAGAAAGAAAGAAAGAAAGAAAGAAAGAAAGAAAGAAAGAAAGAAAGAAAGAAGGAAAGAAACAATGAATCCTCAGTCATTCTGTCAGTCTGAAAGGTCTAAATTCCTGTATAAGGTGAGCCAAATCACTCAAAACGGGATGCCTGTTAAACAGGACTCACTGACTGGCTGCTTGCCCTGGCACTATTACTAAACTGCCATCTGGCTGTACTCAACCTGTGTCACCTCAGCCTGTGAAAAAAAAATTCTTTTTTGTTCTTCTAGACCCTAAGCTGTCCCAATTTGGTACTACTCTTTACAAGGAGTTAGTATAAGGGATTAGCTTTATCTTAGATGAAGTGCTAGATTGTTCTGCAATGCAATATTAATTATTACTGATAATAGAGAAAAGTTTTCCAGACAGCTAATTCTCTGCCATCCTGACAGATGCAGAAGTATGCTTCTCAGAAGAAAGGGCAGGTGGAAAGAAGAGGCGCATCCACAGACTGCAAGGACCTATAAGCAGCAGCCCATCTCGATATTTTATAAGCTTCTGTGTTAAAGCTACAGAACTGCTCTCAGTAGCTTAATGAGAAGATTTCTGCTTGTTAAAGCTAGCTATCATTGTTGGTCGCTTTGCAATTATTCAAGCACCATATATCTTGAAACAACAGATGTCACTGAATTCATTACAATGGGAAATATGCTTCCAGTCTATTAAGTTTCACATTACTGAAAGGGTATTTCTTCACAGTCATATCCAACTTACTGAATCTGCTCAACCACCTGTCTGCATTTTTCAGTTTTATGTAATATTTAGATTTTAATTCAAACAGATGACCATGTCTTGCAATTTCCCAACCTCCATTTCCACCCATGTCTTGTAAGTGTCACATAATACTATGTTTCAGCATATTTCAGTGTGGTCAGCAGGGTGATTAATGTAAAGAAGAGAGTTACTTTTAAATGAACATTATTTGATTTCTCTTTTTGTCTCTCCTGAATCAAGACAGTCTACAGAACTAACACACAATTTCCCAAGCCAGCCTTTGTTGGCACCTATAATGTTATTTTTGGTCAAAAGATTTTTTCAGAATGTATGTGATCACCAATATATTGAGTGCCTATCTCTTGCTTCACAGCATGGTTTCAATGTCCAAGAGGAAAAAAAATATATATAAATATCTACACTTATATACTTATATAATATATTATAAACATAGTGTCCTACTAGTATTTAAATATATTACATTTTTATAAATATATAAAACACAAATATAATATACTATTATACAAACCTGGGAAAAAGAATATGAAATATTCCTTAACAGTGTTTAGTTTAACTATTAAAGAGTCTTATGTGTTCTCTACAGTTACCAGGTCAAGCTGCTTCACAAAATATTTCACAGAGGTTTCCAGAGTTGAATTCTTGTCTTCTACATCTGGCCTCCCTCAGGGTGATGTGGCAATAAATATCACATTTTTCTAACAGGGTTTCTTCTGAGTGCAAATTCTCTCCTAAGGTTTCTTGTGTTGCACAGTCTCGTGTTGAGTTCAGTGAACTTATGTCTTACTATCTATTGGTTGGCTGCCAGATCTTCATTGCAGCAACGCAAAGGAACCTTCAAGTTCTGGTGCCAGATGGGTGGACTTCATCTGAATTTTACACCAGCTGACTTTATTTGCCTAGCAGGCAGCTACAGAAAGTCTGAATATAGGGAAAACTCAATAAGAAATGGTTGATGCCATGTGTCTTCAGAACCAACAACATGCAGTAAATGCAAATAATGAGGCATTCATTAATAGTCTGAAATCAGATGTGTTGTCAAAATAAATACCTTTGCCAATGACTGGGTATTTGGACTTTGCTCACTGGGAGTGGAAAATGGGTGACAGCCACCAAATATACTTGCTGTGTGTCAGCCATGTCTGGAACCTCTAGCATTGTAGTGATCAGTTGGAGGAGACATCTGTCATAGCTCCATTTGGTAGGAAGGTGGCTTTGACCTTGAAATGTTTACTCACACCTGTATGCTCAAGAGTCCTACTGTTTTCAGAGGCAAAGCTCAAACAGAACTTCATGCAAAGGCAAAGTCTGAGTGATTTCCTCACTCTGGGAGAAGAGTGCTTTCTTAGGCAGTAGTATATAAGGAAATATGCAAATCAAAGATGTCTACTTTCACCTGTGTGAACTAAAACCATAATAATCATGAACCTTATCTTACAACGCTCTTTAACAGCTTTTTGCTTGCTGTTGCTTTTGTCTGTACGTACTGTTAAAAGCCTTTGACTAAAATTGTTTCTATGTATGTTTTTTCAATTTGCAGCTAAAGCTTGCCTGTGACAAATACTGACTGTGAAAAACTCAAGTATTGCCTATTACCTTCTCACCTCAGATGGATTTGTATATTGAGTATACTGTACTACTTCTACAATTATTTCCATGGTGAAGAAAACAACAACAACAAAGTGAAAGTAAAAGGGAAATAGTGAAGATGAATCCTATCATGCACTGCAAAATATCAGCCCTACTCCCCACCCTCTGAGATGATTTTAGGGTTGGAAATGCATTTCTGTTATTTTACAAGTCACTCTATAGCAAGCAAACAGATTTGTTTCACCTCCTTCCATGTTAAACATGGTTGTGTTTCATGCCTATTGATTCCTGTGCAAAAGGGAAGATGGAATAGCTTTATGCATTTGATTTCTGTTGTTCCATGCAAGAGAACAGGTGCTTCTCCTTCTTTTAGGAGAGGCTCATTTAACTTGGAAGTACATACAACAATTAATTTAAAGATTGCACCCACCAGAGACACTAAAACAGACAAAACAAGTGCTGTCTTCTTTGCTGTAAAAAGGTAGAATGAGTAGTACAAACTGTATAAAAAGTGGACAACAATAAGGCGAAAAGGAGAAGGTAGTTAAGATCCTAAAGAGAAAGCAATTGATTGATTCACATGGGCTGTAAGTAATAATTTTAAACTGCTGAAAAAAAATGAGTTATGCTGAATGGTAATTTCAATCTTTCTTTCTTTCTTTCTTTCTTTCTTTCTTTCTTTCTTTCTTTCTTTCTTTCTTTCTTTCTTTCTTTCTTTCTTTCCTTCTTTCCTTCTTTCCTTCTTTCCTTCTTTCCTTCTTTCCTTCTTTCCTTCTTTCCTTCTTTCCTTCTTTCCTTCTTTCTTTCTTTCTTTCTTTCTTTTTCTTTCTCTTTCTTTCTTTCTTTCTTTCTTTCTTTCTTTCTTTCTTTCTTTCTTTCTTTCTTTTTCTTTATTTCTTTCTTTCTTTTTCTTTCTTTCTTTCTTTCTTTCTTTTCTTCTTTCTTCTTTCTTTTTTCTTTTTCTTTCTTTCTTTCTTTCTTTCTTTCTTTCTTTCTTTCTTTCTTTCTTTCTTTCTCTTTCTCTCTTTCTCTCTCTTTCTTTCTTTCTTTCTTTCTCTCTCTCTCTCTTTCTCTCTTTCTCTTTCTCTCTTTCTCTCTCTCTCTTTCTTTCTTTCTCTCTCTCTCTCTTTCTCTCTTTCTCTTTCTTTCTTTCTCTCTTTCTCTCTCTCTCTCTTTCTCTCTTTCTTCTCTCTCTTTCTCTCTCTTGCTTTCCTGCTTTCTTTCCATCTTTTTGTTTGCTTCTTTCTTTTTCTGTGTGTCTTATTCCTCTGTCGAATTCTGTTTATTTCTCTTAAAGAAGTGAGGTTAAAAAAAAAAATCTTATTTTAAAGATTAAATTGTTTTCACCAAATGTATTTTTTTAAGAGGAATAATGACAATTTTGTGATGTTATTTTGAAAGATGTGCAGTACCGTTTCCTCAGGTACTGCTAAATTTGAAATAAAAGATCATGTCTTAGTTTTCCATCATTGTGTCAAGAGAAGAACAATAAAATGTTACATTTGAGACAGGTACCTCAGAGCAACATCTCTTACATGGTTGTAGTAGACTTAAAGAGACAGTTTCAGTAATTAAGAAATTATGCTATACTCTGTATGTCTTGAATGTCCATTTTTTAACACTCCACAAATTGTATCTTACTCTCTCAAGGTTATATTTCTTTCATATTCTGTGCTGGGTATTGTTTTATTCTGGTCTGTGGAGTTTTTTTTCTGGGCAACTTTAACATTGTAAATTACTGCTGT
This sequence comes from Anser anser, assembly GCF_964211835.1. NCBI lineage: Eukaryota > Metazoa > Chordata > Aves > Anseriformes > Anatidae > Anser > Anser anser. The sequence continues at coordinate 15,736,264 of NC_139723.1, forward strand.
ATCAAGACAACTTGTGGATTATTTTAACTGCTGATCCTACACATGTGAATGGCAATGTGTTGCAAAGAGGGCTACAGAGTGGGGTACTCTGCTGGAGTGCATAACAGTCAATATGGTAAGTTTGTGGAAAGAAGCAAGAAGATACCTAAATTTTGGAAAATTAATAAAGGGTAGAAGGGTAGTGGAGAAGCTGGACCTGAAAATCTGGAAATCACAGAAAATGTGGAAGGATTACTGTGGAAAAAAAAAAAAAGAAATAAAATAAAATGAAAAAAAAGCCTTTCTAACATAGATTAAGAAAACTGATAACAATAACATTATATTATTACGTTGATAAAGTCCTCCTCTATGTTGAGGACTATATTTCAGCATTAACAGTTCACAGCAGCCAGATGTTGCTATCTCTGAACTTCTCTATGAAGTTAAGATTATTGTTTAAACTATTCATACTGGTATATGAACAGCAAAAGAACCATGGTATCAACCAGCTGTATGGAAGAAAAAAAATAGTCTTCTGATAGACACTTTGTAAGACAAATATTAGATAAATAAATAAACTTCTCCAGTACATATTATATTGCTGTACTTGTTTCTGGCAGGTGAGATTTTTCAAAGGCACAAAAGGGATTTCAGCCATCAGCTACCAATAGAGATTGAGTGGAAGCAGGGCTGAGGGCCAGTGAGCAAAGACCCAAGAAAAAGAATTGGTGAAAAGAACAACAAATGCTGATGTTTCTTCTGTTTTCACTAATAAGTGAGAGGAGGACATTTTATTGTGAAATATTTCTCTTCTGTTCCATCTCACAAAATAGACAGTGTAGAAACCATTTCTTCTTACATGAAGTATCAGTTCTTTTATCCTCTCCTAACTTGAGTCAAGCTGGGAAAAGTATTATTTATGAATTAAGACAGTTCAGTGAAGTAATTATTGGCTTGCCAGGGAGACTGGACCTGTATTTGTACTTTGAATGGAATACTAACCACAGCATTTTTCAGTCAGTGCATAATTTAAATATCATTGTTTTCTTTTGCCTTTAGAACCAAGCAAAAATTCTTTCTTGCTCATAAGCACATCATCAGTTCTGAAGTGCTCAGTTTCTAATGCTTTGTCCTCCTGTGTAAGGCTTTTATTTTTTGCCAATCATTTCTTTTATGAATAGCCTACTGCTATGTATAAGGTATCTAAAACATTATATTTTATGGAAGGACTGCACCTGTAGCTACAGCACCTTGACTTTTGAGCAGTCCTTCATTTGCAGTGTACATGTACCCCCTGTACGTGATTGCACATAGTGTAACAAACCAACTGATTTCATCAATCTTAGAGTGAGAGAATCTAAGGTTTGTGACGCTGGTTTTCATTCATCTTTAAAACAACTTAATCTCCAGGGTTCTTGCACTAAGGTATTCATACCCAGTATATAACTGCCCATTTGTCATTTTTCTATTAAGTAAAATAAATGTCAGCTCTTGGACGTTTGAACACCACACACATACAAATCCATGTATCTATCATTATTCCAAGAACTTTTCTTCAAAAAAAATTCTGTTTGTAACTAAGACCATTTGAGACAGGGTCTATTGATCACATGAACTTATTTTCTTATTACAGCAGGATTGATCACTTCTGTTTACTGAACCCAGGTCATAAAAATTTAAGTTTTCTTTTCTTTTCTTTTCTTTTCTTTTCTTTTCTTTTCTTTTCTTTTCTTTTCTTTTCTTTTCTTTTCTTTTCTTTCTTTTCTTTTCTTTTCTTTTCTTTTCTTTTCTTTTCTTTCTTTCCTTTCCTTCCTTTCCTTTCCTTTCCTTTCCTTTCCTTTCCTTTCCTTTCCTTTCCT
>NC_139723.1:15738301-15823301 GCF_964211835.1 Anser anser
TTTCCTTTTCCTTTTTCCTTTTTCCTTTTTCCTTTTCCTTTTTCCTTTTCCTTTTTCCTTTTCCTTTTTTCCTTTTTCCTTTTTCCTTTTCCTTTTCCTTTTTCCTTTTCCTTTTTCCTTTCCTTTTTTCTCTTCTTTTCCTTTTTCCTTTTCCTTTTTCCTTTTCCTTTTTCCTTTTCCTTTTTCCTTTTCCTTTTTCCTTTTCCTTTTTCCTTTTCCTTTTTCCTTTTCCTTTTTCTTTTCCTTTTTCTTCTTTTCCTTTTCCTTTTCCTTCCCTTTCCTTTTCCTTTCCTTTTCCTTTTCCTTTCCTTTTCTTTTCTTCAGACATTCTGGGAGTGTGTTGGAAGCCTTGCTGATATCAATGTAAATGGTATCCCCCATTCAACACTTGACATGATTCACCCTTTTTCTGCCTTGCTGACTGTCTCAGTCACCTTATTCTCCCTCCTGTGCCCAGGAATATGCTCCAAGAGGACACATGGTCTGATTTTTGCAGGGACAAAAGTGAGGTTGACTGTTTGACTCTTCCAAAACCACCTTTCTTGTCCTCTTTAAAAGTGGGTATGATTTTTGCCTTTATGCAGTTTTTGGTAATCTCCCTGAATCTCCACCACCATTCAAATGTATTTGAGTATGGCCTTACAAGGACAGAAGCCAGCTGCCTCAGCATACTTAGGTGCAGCCCTTTAGGCCTCACAGAGTTATATGGTTTGAATTTGTACAGGTAACCTGACTCAGTCCTCATCTACTGCTCGTTGTTCTTGAACACTTTTGTTCTAAGCACAGAGGCTGTGGGGAAGTTAGTTAAGACTAGTTGTATTTTACCTTATCCATTTTCTGATAGATGCCAATTTGTAGGAGGCAATAGCACGAAGCTTTCCTGACACACAAAAATCTGCCAAATAACGTCAGTGCTACAAGTCCTGTTTTTATGCAGACTTATGTCATACATACACAATATAAAAGCACGTATACCTTCACATCCCACACTTGCTTGCATCAGTGCTAGAATTTCACACTAAGAAACATGCTCATTTTCTGACCTAAGTGTTGATGGTAAAGTCTCACTAAACACCACAAATATATTTTTTCTAACTTATTATCATTTGGACATCCATCTTTTTTCTTTCTAAAATTTCACTTTTCATATTTGACCTGTTGTATTTTGTTTTATAGAAATGGTTTCCAATATTGAGAGCCTTTGAAAAAAAATGAGTGTTATTTGGGAGATATTATGAAAATAAAACAAGCCCAGATATTTATCTAAATCTATGCATATACTTGATTTAACTAAGTGAATATACATCAATAAGAGCAACGAAAAACAACATAGTGAATCACATAAAGAATTACACTATGCACATAATACTGTACTACAGTGTTATTGCTATGTGTACATTTATTTCATAAATATATAATGCCTAACCTGAAAAAATACATTCTGTGGTAAACAGAAGTTAATGTATTATAGACCATTTACAGTCACATGTGCTGAAGGTTGAAAAGCTTGTAGACTTTGTTATGTATTTAGTGAGAAATGTTACTAATGGTTGGCATGGTGACTCAGTAAGAAAGCCAGAGGGCTCACTTGTAAATCATGCTGAACTCCAGAGACAGTGCTTTGATTCCTAGAGCTATCAGTCAAACTGAGAATCACAGCCATGGCAATTAGCAGCATGTTTCCAAAGCTCATCACAGAGAGCAGACTCATTCTTGGAGTGTTTGCCTTCCTGAAACCATGATGTAGTGTAGAGAGAAAGTATTCAACATGATCAACAGACTGACAATCAACAAGAGTCTGCTATAGGGAATTTCAAGCAGGGCTGCAATCTCATTATAAGGCCTTGGCAAGTTACTCAATCCGATTTCCCAACCAGGGGTTAGAGAAAGAGAAAAAATGCAGGAAAACTGTATGGGGCTTATTGTGATGGCGCTGGTGCAGGAACGTTGACAAAAGAAGTGTGTAGTTGTGCTCTTCTGTCCTTTCTGCTGTAATGTAGATCATCATTTGGTACATTATTCTAGTACATAAAATACTTTTGAACTGCCGCTGGGCCTTACCTCTGCACAAGAATTCAAGGAATGCACTGGTAAACAATTACATCTGATTTTTGTAAATAAAAGTTAATTTAACTGCTGAGCTAGGAGGAAAAAGAAGGGTGCCAACTTATCAGAGGAAGAAAAATTTTACTTACAAAGAGTACTGGATAGGGAAAGGGAAGTGGTGGTGACTATAGCTGGAAAAGAAAAGGAATAGGCAAAGGTGAAAGTGAAGGAGGAAAAAAAAAAGGAAGAGGCAAGAGGCAGAAGGGGGAAGGGGGTATGGGAAAGGGGAAAGGGAAGGGGAGGTGGAGGGGAGGGAAGGGGAGGTAGAGGGGAAGGGAAGGGGAAGGGAGGGGAGGGGAGGGGAGGGGAGGGGAGGGGAGGGGAGGGGAGGGGAGGGGAGGGGAGGGGAGGGGAGGGGAGGGGAGGGGAGGGGAGGGGAGGGGAGGGGAGGGGAGGGGAGGGGAGGGGAGGGGAGGGGAGGGGAGGGGAGGGGAGGGGAGTGTGGTTTAAGGGCAAGGGGCAAGCAAAAGGCAAGGCAAGGAAAGGTTATTTTTTGATCTGTCCATCATTACAGCTACTATAATGGACATAGATACCAGGGCTGAGTGAGTCTTAAACTGGAATTTAAGCCAGAGCGCTACAGCTAACCTAGGAGATATCTTGAGTTCCTTGCTTTGTCACAATTCAGCTGAAGACGAAGAGTCAACGAGGCATTCTAGAAACTGAATTCACTTTTTGGTGGCAGCTGAATCAAGGGTGAACCTTCAGAATATCCCCTGTACTTTTCAATTTCAACACGCCTGAGAAACAAGGTGCAACAGACTACATCTCATACATATTTCTTTGGAGTTTCATAGTCTTTGTAGGGGAAGGAAAAGGTGAAAAAGGTAAAAGAAAGGGATATTTCTCCATAGCTTTCACCAAAAATCCCTGGGATCCCCAAGATGTCACATAGAGGACAAGCCTCAATGCAAGTGCCATGAAATGAGAATAAGTTGGATTTTTTTTGCTGCTTTTAAATTAACTGAAATATCAAGATGAATTAATTAGTAGCAGCATCAGAAAGTTTTCATGCAGCTTCCAGATATATCAAACTAAGACAAAATTACTATATTCCTTTTAAAAAAAAAAAAAAAAAAAAAAAAAGATAGCTAGATCATCAAAAACCTGAAAGAAGCATAGGAAAATCAATGGATTCCTCGGATCTCCTCCAGAATGTCCTGCTGTAGGAGTTTAGATTTGTGCTCATGTGGAGCAAGAAGGAACTTAGAATTTCCAGACTGTTGTTCACCTTGGAGACTTTAGAGAGCAAAGAGAAAACTTTTCCTAATTCTCTCCCTCTCCAAATTGTGCTTGTTCAGCATTTCTAATTTTAGTACTCCTCAAAACTTGTTTTTAGGGAAAATAAAAAAAGTGTGTGTATAAAAATCCTACTGTATCTTCAAACTAAGTATTTCTTACACTGTTCCCTCAGTTTCCCACAGTAAGAACAACGAGAAAACTTTCATTGCCTACTGGTCTCATGCAGATCACATTAAGACAGAGTAGAAAAATTGGTCCCAACTGGGCAATGGACTAACAACTACAGATTTAGTATCAGATTTCCACACATGAGGTTATTTTGTTTGTTTTTCATGACTTTGTGATTTTGTGATTTCGCATTATGACGAGTAGACTTCTCTACACTCTAAGAGGGTGTCTTAAAGAAGACAAAATATGCATCCAGACCATTTGAAGTGTTTGTTTTATAAGATCTTGTATTTATTATTAGGAGAATAAATGATTTAACTATTTGCATTTCTACAATAAGTATGAGCTTTGGTTTTATGAGATACCAGTAAGGCTGTTGTAATGGGGAAAGTAATAGCTTTTGACTGATGAGAGAGAGAGAAATATTAGCAGAATAAGAACTGACAGGGAAGATCAAAATAAAAGAATGTATATAGGAGATATCCCAATGGAATGACCATACAAAAATACTATAAACTAGAAACTGAATCAAATAACCTTGAAAGCACGAAACTAAAATTATTATTCTACAAGATGAAGCTTCTACATTATGAAGGAAGAGATAAAGCCAAAGTTCCAATAAAAACAAAATTAAAGGAAGAGAAAACATAATTCAATAGATCAAAAATGTATTAAATAATATTCTGAGAGAAAAAAATGAAAAGAAAAAAAATGAGATACTGAATTCAGGAAGCTGTATAAAATGTATTAAGAAAGAATGAATGCAAGATTTCATTTTGGACTTGGTGATCTTGCATGTCTTTTCCAACTTAAACGATTCTATGATTTATTCCAAATGCAATAATACTAAAATGACCATAAGTTACACTAAGAACAAAATGATTGAGGCTATAAAACATAAAGAAATTAAATTATTGAAACTGTACAACAATGCTCAAAACAAAATAAATTACAATTAACATGTTTACCTACTTTGTACACACCAAGAATATCTTCATCAGCTTTGTTTTCCCAGGTAGAAGTGGATAATGAGAAGAAACAAAATGGAGGTAGTTAGTCAGATAAAAAACAATTTCAAACTCAACAGCATAGTTTTCCAAGGTTGCATATGCAGGTGAGTAACCAAATATTTGTGGTAGTTATTGGTAAAAGTAGTGTTTCTAATGGTTTTGTAAGTGTTTAAAGTCAGCCTTGGTGCATGATTTCCTGCAGTAGTCAACTTTTGTCCATACAATCTGCCTGTAAGTGTCTTGAAGTGAAAGCAAAACGTGTATAACCGTACCATGGAGACAAATACAGTATTGTTAAGGCTGATGAGGTTTTAGATTATGAAACAAGAGTTTATGACTTTGATATTGAAAGCATTTGGCTCAAAATCAGCTGCACTTTGTGCTCACATGAGTTTTGGCAGTGATGTGGTAAGTTCGCTCAATATTCAATTCAATATTTACTGACTCTAGGGAAGTAACATAGAGGGATGGGCTGTGACTCTAAGCCTATTTATATCATGCATAGAAAATAACCTCTGTCTCAGGGAACAACCTATGCACAGCACATACCCAGATTCTTCCCTCACATTCTTTATATCCTTTCTATCCTTGCACCATGACACACTATTTGTAGAGCTGTTGTGGGAAGTAGGTCAAGAAAATTATATTTCTAAAGACAGCTCAAAATAAAATAAAACATAACCACCTCCTCCACCAAATTCTTCTATTTTATTTTATTTTATTTTTTTTTTTCATGGAAATACACAACTAATTGTTACAGCTGGAGTTGTAACTGGTACAGACAAATGCTGTGGTGGAAATGTTGAAAGGAACATGACAGTGAGTGGAAGTTAGCAGAAGAGCAGAGGCAACAATATCTTCAATCACTTGTGATACTGCCAGTAAGCCTCATTTAATACATAGCTGTGTAGATCGGACCACATTAATTTGAGTAACAGGAGACCATGTGTAAATACAGGTTATGAGAGCAGATAGCCAAAATGAAAATTAGCTGTGAAAGCTCTGCAGGAAAGGTCATGATAGATAACAGGAAAAAAAAAAAATCAACAAGTTGCAGAGATGAACAAGTAAAGGAGGAAGTTTTTCTTCTCTTTGCCTTTGAAACACAAAATGATACGCATTTTGCAGCTGCTCATTTGAACAGCTAAAAAGCACTTGTGAAAATTACTTTTTCTTGGTTTATTTTGCACATTATAAATTCTGTCAGACTAGAAAGTTCCTGCTACATAGAGTGCCTTTAATATTACTATGACATCCTTTGTTTAATACATCAAACAGGCAGTATCACTTTGGTCTTTTTAAAGTCCTGTTTCTGTGTATGTTACTGCAGTTAGTGCCTTCCAGAAAAGAGCCATTGACTTCGGCTTGCTCTGTAATAAATGAGGATAAAGAATCAAAAAAGTATATGTTAGTCTTCCACAAAAGTAGTGGAAGATAATTTTAAAGGTTTATTTACCTGGTAGCTTTTGATCATTTCTGGGCTACATTAGACATTAATAATCATATCACACATGTAGTTGTATCTATTGTTTTAACAGTGAGGAAGCCAAACAAGCTGTTGTGTGAAGGCAATGCTGTGGATGGACAGAGAGGAACAGCTTGTTTATTGGAAGTATAAAAGAGGACCAAGAATAGCATTTGAAATAATTAATGAATGTTTACATTGGCTGGAAAATAGTAGATCGCTGAACATAGTACTATGTTGATAGCAAATTGTTCTCATGTCACTAGAACCTCTTTGTTTGGAAGTGAGGACCTGAAGATAAATCAAGACCTCAAGATCATCTAAGCAAACTTGACATCCACAAATCCATGGGGCCTGATGGAATGCACCCACAGGTGCTGAGGGAGCTGGCTGTTGTTATTGTTAGACCTCTCTCCATCATCTTTGAACGGTCATGGAGAACAGGAGAGGTCCCTGAGGACTGGAAGAAAGCCAATGTTATGCCAGTCTTCAAAAAGGGCAAGAAGGAAGACCCAAGCAACTACAGGTCAGTCAGCCTCACTTCCATCCCTGGAAAGGTGAGGGAACAGCTTATCCTGGAGGTCATCTCCAAGCATGTGGAGGATAAGAAGGTGATCGGGAATAGTCAGCATGGATTCACCAAGGGGAAATCATGCTTAACCAATCTGATAGCTTTCTAATATGAGATGATTAGCTGGGTAGGTGAGGGGAGAGTGGTGGATGTTGCCTACCTTGACTTCAGCAAGACTTTTAATGCTGTCTCCCATAACATCTTCATAGAGAAGCTCAGGAAGTGCGGCCTAGATGAGTGGACGGTGAGGTGGATTGTCAATTGGTTGTATGGCAGAGCTCAGAGGGTTGTGCTTAGTGGTGCCAAATCTAGTTGGAGGCCTGTAGCTAGCAAGGTCCCCCACAGGTCAGTACTGTGTCCAGTGTTGTTCAACTTATTGATCAATGACCTGGGTGGTGGAACAGAGTGCACCCTCAGTAAGTTTGTTGATGACACAAAGCTGGGAGGTGTGGCTGATACCCCACAGGGCTGTGCTGCCATTCAGAGGGACCTTGAATGGCTGGAGGATTGGGCCAAGAGGAACCTCATGAAGCTCAACAAAGGCGAGTGCAGGGTCCTGCACCTAGGGAAGAATAACCCCAAGCACCGGTAGAGGCTGGGGGCTGACCTGCTGGAGAGCAGCTCTGCAGATCATCCTTAAAGTCCCTTCCAAACCAAATCATTCTATGGTTCTATAATCGACCAGGCTGAAGAGCCCCATCTCTCTCAGCCTTTCCTGATAGGAGTGATGCTGCAGTCCCTTCATCATTGTCATGGCTCTTTACTGGATTTCTCCAGAACATCCATGTCTCCCTTGTACTACCGACCACAAAACTGGACATAGTGCTCCTGTTGTGTCTTCACCAGTGCTGAGTGGAGTGGAAAGATCACCTCCCTTGACCTGCTGGCAATATATAGCTAATGCAACCTAGGACGTCTTTTTGGAGAAACTCTGTGAGGTTGCTGAGAAGATCTTGCCTCTGCTTATCTTATCACCACAGTGGTTAGTAGTTGGCATCATAGAATCATAGAATATCCCTAACTGGAAGGGACCCACATGGATCATCAAGTCCAACTCCTGGCTCCACACAGGTCTACACAAAAATTCAGACCATATGACTGAAAGCATAGTCCAAACATTTCTTAAACTCTGACAGGCCTGGTGCTGTGACACTTCCCTGGGGAGCCTGTTCCAGTGTACGACCACACTCTCGTTGAAGAACCTTTTCCTGAAATCCAACCTGAACATTTCCTATTGAAGCTTGACTCAAATGACTAGCAATGCCGTGCTTTATGCACCCCAGGATGCAGTTGGCCCTCCTGGCTGCCAGGGCACGCTGCTGGCTCATATTCAGCTTGCTGTCAACCAAAACCCCCATATTGCTCTCCAGCGTCTCGTCACCCAGTCTGTACAAATAGCCAGGGTTGCCCTTTCCCAGGTAGAGGACCTGGCACTTGCTCTTGTTAAAATTCAAGTGGTTGGTGATTGTCCAGCTCTCCAATCTGTACATATCTCTCTGCAAGGCCTTTCCACCCTCGACAGAGTCAACAGCTCCTCCCAGTTTAGTATCATAAGCAAACTTACTCAAAACACCAGTCATATATCCAAATCATTTATGAAGACATTGAAAAGAACTGGCCCTAAAATGGAGCCCTGGGGGAACCTACTAGTGACTTGCCTGATGTAAAGGAAAAGATGGAAAGGATCTAAGGTCAAGAACAGTCCAGATTATCTTCTGTGACTTCTGAGGCACAAAACCAAACTTCAGCATGATGACAAGTGCTGAATCTGTATCTCAGTGGCAATTCTACCCTCCTCGACCAGGTAAAGCTAACTCTGCATGAAGACAGCTCCCTCCGATAACACCTAAACAAATCACTAACTGAAAGTTTTGCATGTTTTGGATTATACTGGTCCCCGGAGCCAACTTTTTCTTACATTAAAACTGCAAATTTCTGGTGGAGAATCACCTGCAGAAAAAGCTTATCCTGTACTACAGAGATGATCCTTATCCTGCTTTTCTTACTTTCCTGCTATGGACACTGGCTGACATATTATAACTCAATGGGAGGGTGGGAGAAGGGTTATAATAATTTATCTATAAGCCAGGCAAGTAACAGAAATGCCACAAAAGTCCTTTAAATAGTAGAAAGGAGCATGAGAATTCAATAGTTCAAACAGATTTATTAAAAATATGGGAAAAAAAAAAAAAAGATTAAAAGCATGATGTGTAGGCTGGCTTCAGAAATAAAAGTTATTATCTCTTGGGTTTGGAATCACTGTTTTGGAAACCTCCAAAGATGAGATCCATATGGTTTACATTTCATATTTTCCCTGCTGGACTTTTTGCAGCTGGGTTGATGAAGATGTTTTTATTTTCTGGGTTTCCCTCAGTAAGTATTTTTAGTGGAAGAAAAATATTATAATAGAAGAGAATAGTTCAGTTTGGAAGGAACTTTCGAAGATGATCAAGTCCAACTACCTGATCATATTTGAGGTAAACAAAGGACAAAGCACTATCCGAATGTCTCAAGAACACTGGCAGGCTTGGGGCATCGACAGCCTCCTGGGGAAGACTGTTCCAGCATTTCACCACTCTCAACGTAAAGGAATTTTTCCTAATGTCCAGACTGAACTTCCCATGGTGCAGCTGTGTGCCTTTCCCATACATCCTCTCATCACTTACCAGGGAGCAGAGACCGGCACCTCCCTCTCTGCTTCCCCTCCTCAGGAAGTTGCAGAGAGCAGCAAGGTCACCTCTTGGCCTTCTTTTTTCCAGACTAGACAACCCAAGTTTCTTCAGCCTCTCCTCATATGGCAGGCCTTCCACCCTTCTGCCAGCTTTGTTGGTTTCCTCTGGATGCTTTCTAGGACCCTAACATCCCTTCTATATTGTGAAGACCAGAACTGCACACAATATTCAAGGTAAGGCCATATCAACGACAAATATGTTAAGAGAATCACCTTTTTTCACCAGCTGGCCATACTGTGTTTAATGCATCCCAAAATGTGGTTTCCTCTCTTGGTTGCCGGGGCACACTGCTGGTTCTGCTGGCCTTAAACCAGCATCCCCATATCCACATATCTGCTGAGTTGCTCTCCAGTCACTTGTCTCCCAGACTGTACCTGTGTCCAGCATTACACCATCCCAGGTACAGAACCCATCATTTCCCTTGTTGAACTTCATGCTGTTGCTAGAAGAACAGTGTTCCAATCTATCTGGATCCCTCTAAAAGGCCTCTTGTCCCTTCAGAAAGTCAGCAGCACCTCACAGTTTAAGGTCATCAGCAGACTAGCTGAGGATGCACTTCAGTCCTACATATGGATTATTGATAAAAATGTTAAATAAGACTGGCCTTAGAACTGAGCCCTGGGGAACACCTTTGGTGACCATCCACCAGCCAGACATAGCTCTATTTACTAAAACATTTGAGCTTTATCACTGAGCCAGTTCATCAACCAGTGTAGCATGAACCTGTTTATCTAACAGAAAATTTATCAAGAAGGATACCATGAGTGATTGTCAGTCCTTGCCATGATCAAGAGACATAACTGTACAGGAATAACATCACTAAAGATACTAGACATATAAATGGTAAAATACCGAGAAACTGTGCTACAGAATTGTGCTATGAGACACAGGTGTATTCTGTTGTGTCCTTAACATCAGTGGAGTCAACAAATGTCTGCATTCATTCCGTCTTGGGCTTGCTCATACACCGAATACACTGTCTCCTATTTCGGGTATGTTTCTGACTCACCACAAAAAGTGATGTGCTTTCTTTTGCCCACCCCCATTCACTATCTTTGAGGTCTTTTCCCAGTTTTGTGCCTGTTTATTTTTCTTGTCATTCATATTCTTCCAGTGTTTTTTCAAATGGTTCCCCCACAGGACTTATCATCTGTACCGTACAGGACATACACATTTCTCCTAACTAGTGGGTTAATTTGTTATGTTTTGTTTTGCTTTGCTTTTAAAAGAAAGACTCATGTATTGAAAAGTATACCAGGAATGTAAATGGACTGCTTTGTGAGAGATTAATGGATTAAGATATTTTTGTTTTGTTTTAGCATTTCTCAAATAGAGAGTTCATTTTCCTGTATGCCTCTGTATTCTTTAATTCTGTACGACTTAATGTGCCAGCAATCCATTACTGATAGAAATATCAAGAATCTTTGCAGAGTAATAAGTCATGGGGCTTTCTTTCTCCCAAACCCTTCCCCTTCTCTCCTCCCATCCCTTCATTCGTTAGCAGTCAACATTTCTCAGTGCTTCTTTCTCCTCTGAAACATAAACAGTGGTGTGTTTTTTTTTATTATTACTATTTTTTTCCCCACACAGACACCCTAAATTTATATAGCATGTTATTTGCATATGTGAGCATAATATAAATTGATAATTCCCATTTTACACATCCATTTAAACAAAAAAGACAGAGAGACAGAGGACCTGAAACAGCATTGAGCAAATGCAGGAGTATGACCTCTTTAAAGACAAGATGACATGGAGCGCTCAGCCATTATCATTTTAGGAATAGGACCGTTGCTAAGCAACAAGTCTCACATAATCTTGCTCAGCTTTTGTATCTGAAGAAAATTGAGGCAAGGAAAAGTTTGGAAAGCTAATGAGGAAAAAATAGCTTCAGTGCAGAAGAATCAATAGTGCACCTGACCAGAAAATAAACTATTAATTGGTCCAGAGAAACCAGAGCTACTTATAGATAATTAAAAGCAAATTTATTATTATCAGCTGTGTTTAATTGGTTGCATAGTAGCTTTTCTTTTTCTCTGAGCCCTTTAAGGATGGGATTACTGTTTTTTGGGGGTGTGATTGCAATAATATGCACAAACCTGCCTGCTCAGTACATTTTATCTTAGTACCGTTTATTTTATTTTATGTCAATTAAGAGCTTAGTAAACTGATGACAGCCTACAACAGTGCTGAGAGAATGAGTGACATTGCTTTTCATTTTTCCATTGATACCTAAAATAAAACCTTAAAGTAGAGAATAATTCCCAAACACATATTTTAGGTCAATACAATTGGTGTAAATGTATACTACTGGTACCAGAAAACACTATGCCTGCCAAAGTACATGAAGTTAACAATGTCTTTTTCATTTTCTGCTTGAGTTTGGTTGTAATAGTGTTGATTCTCATCATTTATTGTCATACTATTATTACACAGGTATAATGATCTGAAGAATCCAGCCCATTGCATCCACCACAAAAGTGTGAAATATGCTTTATATTAGCAAACTGTTAGAGGCCATAGTTCAGATAATTAACTGTAGTTACATTATCAATTGTAATTCACTATTGTTTTTCATTGTTATTAAGGTGAGAGTGGTGTTGTAGAAGCAACTAAGCTGACTACGTTCTTTCTGTTGACTTACAACAGTCCACTCTGTTACTAAAATAAACAAAATATCAGTATAATATATGCAATTTGATAGTCCATTAGGCAAATACTTCCATCTTAAAAGACTAAACATATTTCATAACGTAAAGGAAGGCAAAAACTGGGAACCAAATTTTACTAATTGTCATTCTAATAGTTATCCAGGGAATATCTCATGTTATTTAAGGGACAGCAAGATCTCTATCATGGTGCACCAACGTGATTTAAAGAAAAAGAAAACAATCAGCAAAACAAACAAACATTAACCATGGTTCCATACTTTTTACGTGAGGAAAAGAAAAGAAGGAAGGGAAGGGGAAGGGAAGGGGAAAGGGGAAGGGGAAGGGGAAGGGGAAGGGGAAGGGGAAGGGGAAGGGGAAGGGGAAGGGGAAGGGGAAGGGGAAGGGGAAGGGGAAGGGGAAGGGGAAGGGGAAGGGGAAGGGAAAGGGAAAGGGAAAGGGAAAGGGAAAGGGAAAGGGAAAGGGAAAGGGAAAGGGAAAGGGAAAGGGAAAGGGAAAGGGAAAGGGAAAGGGAAAGGGAAAGGGAAAGGGAAAGGGAAAGGGAAAGGGAAAGGGAAAGGAGGGAAGGCAGGGAGGGAGGGAGGGAGGGAGGAAGGAAGGATGGAAGGAAGGAAGGAAGGAAGGAAGGAAGGAAGGAAGGAAGGAAGGAAGGAAGGAAGGAAGGAAGGAAGGAAGGAAGGAAGGAAGGAAGGAAGGAAGGAAGGAAGGAAGGAAGGAAGAATAGTCATTTTCTTTGGTTTGGTTTGGTTTGGATTTGGTTTTGGTTTTGGGTATGTCTTCCAGTATAGAAGCTTTAGGTAGAGCTTATTCTCTTTGAATTCAGACTTGCTTTTCAAAACAAAGCAAAACAAAACAAAACAAAACCTCAAGAACCTTATTCCATAAACTAGTAAAGATTGTTATATTACTAGTAGAGACCTCTGCTATGTTCGGTTGCAATAGCTAGTTTAGGCTGTCAAAAACTGAAGTAAACTATTTTTTCTTAGGATAGAAAATCCTGGCTGAGTTACTGTGGGAAAACTTAAGATGTTTATGAGAAGTTTAAGATAGGGAACTTCTTTAGGTAAGTCCTACTGAACCAAAAGAATTTTGGAACAAATCAGAAGGTTGTCATTAATCATGAGGTAAATAAAACCTGTAGCTACAAAAAAAATGAACTGACCACTGCAGTGGAGGCATTTTTCTCTCAGACTTGATCATACTTACCAGTTTAATTTTAGTCTTTAAAGTTGAGAGACATAATCCATCCTACTTACTCAAAAGGAATAATCAAGGAAATGTAGTGAATATTAAGAATGTTGAATTCAAACCAATCTAATTGTTTCTATTTATTTGTCAAGGTAATCTTGAACTTCCCTATCATCAACAAAGTCCAAGTTTACTAACAGGAGAAGCTATCACTATACTGTAAACTGCAATTCAGTATCAAATTAAAATGGTGATAATGAAAATATAAATCTCATTTCCTATCAGCAGTATGGAAAAATTCATCTCACTATGCTGCTGAACTGGAAAGCTGCTTTTTCTTGATGTTCTTCTCTGCTTCTGTTTGTTCGGTCTGATTGCTGTTGTTAGTGGCTTGCTGGCAGGGAGGAACAGGAAAGAGCTGTGCTGTAAAGTTGAGTGATGGGATCAGAGCATGCTGCTGCTTGTTCACTGCAGAAAATTTTATATTCTTTTCTTCTGGAAAGAGGAAGGCATATTTCTGTCATGGCTTACTGAATTTAAAGTATCACTCGCTGTCATTCTTTCATCTTCTCAGCACTTTCATGAGATTGCTTGGCTAGTTTTAGGTTATGAATAGGCCCTATGCCACTATGTATATAAGTATATGATTTTTTCCTCAATTTGAAGGTCTTTTACCTCTGACATTATAACAAAAATATCCAGAATACATTCACAGATATCTTCTCTCCAAATTAAACTCAGATTCCCTCTTAGGTTTATCAACATTTAGTAGGAGGTGAAATCTTCAATTTTTGTTCTTGTGTTTTATATAAAGCTATTCAAACCTCAAAACCTTTTGTGGTTTAATCCTTAAATAGAATCTTTAGTCTTTATTATTCTTAAAAGAAGGTATGCCTCTTGCTACATACCCTTGTAGAGGGTGTTATCTGCTTTTGGTAGAGCCACTAGAACCACTGCTAGATAACTAACTCATTTTCTTATTTAATTTCTACATCTCATGATGAAACTGGTTACTTGGGGAAGGAGCTGTTAGATCCACCCTGATATTTTTGTGTATTTCAGGTCTACAAAAATAGATGTTTATAAGATGCCAAAATCATTTTACTGTGGACTTTGTTTAGGGTAGGCTGATCTTTGCTGCATGGCTCCACCTGCCCAATGTAAATCATTTCCTCTGCCAGTAAGCAGAATCTGATTGAAATTAATAGTACTTTCTTACTTTGAAAATAAAATGACTCAAAATCATGTTTATGTTAAACTGCTTATTCTGAAATGCAAGCTGTTAATTGCCACAATTAGCAGTGTTTATTCAAGAGGTAGGTGAGGAGTCTCAAAAATTTTATTCTGGGAACAAGATCATTTGCAACAAGGTATACACCACCATAACAAGCTACAGTTTACCCAAGGGAAAAAAAAAAGATAAAAAACATAAATAAAATAAAAATAATAATAATAATAAAAAAACATGAAATAATAGTGTTCAGTGCACTTACACAAATCTTACAAGGACTTTAGGTAGTTATTGAGTGTGAAACACATCACAATGCCTTCACTGTATTTACACCAGAAGTAGTGACATAAAAAGCTATCCTAGTTGGGTCTCCTATCTTGTACATATTTCCCTCTTAGTTTAATGACTAGTTCTAAATATTACACAAATGCGCTATCTACAATACACTAATCTCACTACAAATAAAAGCATCCAAATTTTTACCATTTTGTCATTTGTCTAATTAACCTACCATAATTGCTATGACAGTATTGTTTGGTATTTCCTGTATAACTGAGTGTAAATAACTGGTTGAAGGATGTTTCTTGTGGTCATTACATTTTGGAAATGCATGCAAAATTGCAGTAATTGCATAGTTAGCTGAAAATTATTTTTTAAATATATTTCTGAAGTGAGTTAATTAAGAAGCCTTTGCAGTTTGATTTTTTCATCCATATTATTTCCATCTCGAACGTTATGGTAAGCTGATGATGGTGAGCAAGACAGCTGGAATAGAGGGAAGATGTTTTGGAGAAGAAACATCCACTATGGGATTAACTTCTTTATTGGTCCAAAACTGTTATTGCCAGGAGAATACAAATCATTCTTATCATATTCTCTAGATACAAAAAAAATCATAGAATCATAGAATGGGTTGGGTTGGGAGGGACCTTAAAGATCATTTAATTCCGACCTGCCTGCCATGGGCAGGGACACCTTCCTCTAGACCAGGTTGCTCAAAGCCCCATCCAACCTGGCCTTAAATATTTCCAGGGATAGGGCATCAAGAGCTTCTCTGGGCAACCTGTTCCAGTGCCTCATCATCCTCAGAGTAAAGAACTTCTTCCAAATAGCTAATCTAAATCTACCTTCTTTTAATTTAAAGACATTACTCCTTGTCCTATCACTACACTCCCAGATAAAGAATCCCTCTCCTGCTTTCTTGTTTTCCCCTTTCACTTACTGGAAGGTTGTTATAAGGTCTCCTTGGTGTTTTCTCTGGGCTGAACAGGAGATAGTCCAAGAGATAGTCCTGTAACTGAGAGCTCCATTTCACAGAATGATCTTGCCTTCCACACATGAAAAGATTTAAAAAACAAACAAAACAAAACAACAACAAAACTTGGTTTTTGACATATTGCACAGCTATTGTCCCACTCTACTCTGTGCGGGTGTGGCCTCACGCTGAGTATTTTTTGCAGTTTTGGGTGCCACAATATAAGGACATAAAATTGTTAGAGACTGTCCAAAGGATGGCAACACAGATGGTGAAAGGTCTAGAAGGAAAGATGTATTGATGACTGAGATCACTTGGTTTGGTCCTAGAGAAAAGAAGACTGAGGGGAGGTCTCATGGTGGCCTACAGCTTCCTCACACGGGGAGCGGAGGGGCAAGTGCTGATGTCTGCTCTCTGGTAACCAGTAAGTAAGATAACCAGTAAGACCCAAGGAAATGGCATGGAGCTGTGTCAGGGGGATATTAGGAAAATGTTCTTCACTGAAAACATGGTCAGGCACTGGAACAGGCTCCTCAAGGCAGTGGTGACAGCATCAATGCTCTCAGATGTATGTAGGTAGTTCTTTGTGGATCCATGAATTGGACTTGATTATTGTGGCTCTGTTCCAACACAGGATAATCTAGGATTCTATGACTATGTTTCTATGATTCTACTGGCCACCTGAATTGTTTCCAGCCTTCAGGCCACCTACACTATGAGACTTAGCTGCAGTGTATTCATTGATACAATTCAGCTACTCCAAAGTAATTGTTTTAGGTGCTGCTTTGATGGTAGTCTAATGCCATGTCTTCATTAGCAATATATGTTCAATAATGTTAACAATATTGTCCTCTCATATACCTTGCAATTCAGTTTATTTTTCTCCCCATCATCATCAATTTATTAAACTAAACTTAGTTCTGATTTGTTGAGAAGGGAGGGAATATTCAAGAGAGTTATGTGCTTCACAACAATTACAACAGTTAACTTCTCTGCAAAGATAACAAATGTGTTATTATTACTATGAATTATTACTATGAAGTCCCAGGACAGAGAAGGTCTCCATATACCACTTTTGAGATGCCACACTGTACATATTTTCATATTGTAATATGAAACTCCTTGTCCTTTCCCCTGATCCTTAAGTTATATGTAGAAACTTTAGTTATGAATATGCACACCTGTCTCTTCACAAAGTGCATTACATTCTCTAAACTATATTTTAGTCAAAACCTGCATTTTATCAAAATCTGCACCGTATCTTAAAGATGTTTAACTCTTAGAAATGTTGCCTTCTAAAAAACAAATGGATGCTTAGAAATTCCTTCTCAACTGTTCAGTTATAGTTACATCATAACCACTGTTTCATGAACTGTAGTTTGTCATAGCAACAGGTGCATTCCTAGTTCAAGTCCACCTTTTGGCTGAAGGCAACAAACTGTTTATGCAGACGCTAGCACACCCTTGAACAGGGTGACGTCTATCATATGGTGAAAAGGCAACAAAAGCTTTTCCTCACTGTTGATGTCATCTCTAATGTTAGATTATGAAAACCAAAATGGTTTCCAGTGGAGAGCTGCTGCAAGAATTTATGATGAGACAGATTACAATAGGATCTTTTAAAATAACTACAATTATTTTCTATGATGCAAGGTCTCAGGAATCTCATGCAAAAGAATCACAGAATCACACAATGGCTGAGGCTGGAAGGGACCTCTGGTCCATCTGCCAAGCAGCGTCACCTAGAGCAGGTTGCACAGGATCGCATCCAGGTGGGTTTTGAATATCTCCAAAGAAGACTCCACAGTCTCTCTGGTCAACCTGTTTAGTGCTCTGTCACCCTCACAGTAAAGAAGTGTTTTCTCATATTCAGCTAGAACTTCTTTGTTTCAGTTAGTTCTTGTTGCCTCTTTTCGTGTCACTGGACACCAATGAAAAGAGTCCACCCCCATTCTCTTGACATCCTCCCTTCAGATATTTGTATACTTTGATAACATCCCCTCTCAGTCTTCTCCAAGTTAAACAGGCCCAGCTCTCTCAGCTGCTCCTTGTCTGAGATGCTCCAGGCCCCTAATCATCTCCACAGCTCTAAGAAGCATAACATATTTTGTTTGCATAGCAAAGAAAAATCATGCTGCCACCAAATGACTCACAGGATGTAGAGGTGAGGTGAAGACACTCAGGGCCACCTTCATGCAGGAACCATCTCCAGAAGGGGTGCAGGTCTTTCTGACTTCAAAAGGGTGTCACAGCAGTGTTGTTTAGCATGAGCAGTCACAGCAGCCCAAAACAGCAGCAGTTGCCACTGCTGTCTGGCAGTTAGGCTCGCCATCCACCCTTTCCACCAGCCAGCAGCCACCTACAGCAGGTGCCATCACAGTCCCTCTGCCATCCCCGCACAGGAGCTCTGCTGTTGGCGCAACGTGGATTTTGTAGTGCACATCTGCGTGCGGGTTGTCTGACTCCTCTAAATGAGAAACTAATGGAATTAATTAGAGCTCAACACACCAAAGACAGCTTCACTGTGCATCTCTCCCTGAGGACCTGCCAGTATTCCTCACTTTTGGCCCATCACACTCCTCCTATTCTGTGCTGTTGCTAGCCCTCTGCTTCCTGTCAGTCGTGTCAAGTAATTATGCCAAAATTTTTTGATTGCTTAATAGTAAAAATGCAAGCCATTGAGGAAGTAGGAGCCCACTGTTACTGACTTGTTATGCACTTTCAGTTCAGGCCTCCAGATGCAAAAGGTTAATGTTGATACATTTCTTTGAGGAAGGTAGCCCAGCCATCATGTACTTCCATACAATTTTAAATCCCCGATCTCTGCATATTCTATCTTGATTTACAGTGTTGCGAATTATTAGAAATACCTCTCCTTATATGCTTACTATTTTTTTATTACTTTAAAACTGTACGATTAAAGAATTGTATTCACTATGTGTAAGAAATCATAAATTAACTTCAAAGTAAATAATCCACTTTATTTATGTATTTATTTATTTTGACGGGGGTAAGTCGTCAAACAAAGTCATCAAGCAAGCTGTGTTACTATTTCATGGCTAATAACTTTTAAGTCTAGGGGTCTTTAAAGTCTTACATGTACATAAAAATTCGTTGGTACAAAATATATTAATGTGAGTCTTTTGTGAGCTTGTAATTCTCATGTTCAACCTCTAAAAAACAGCTTTAAATTTTTATACTAAAAATAAGGGTTTTGTTTGTTTGTTTGTTTGTTTGTTTGTTTGTTTGTTTTCCCTGCTGTGCTTGCAAATACTCTTCCCCTGCTGGGTAAACAAAAGCTACACAGAAACCAAATAAATGAACATTCTCCAAGTGGGACTTTGAGCTCCAGTATCATTTTCTGCAATGTATGATTCTTACTTCCCCTATTTTGTAGTTTATTAAGTCATTGGTGGGAAGTATTTTATCTAACAGTTTCTTATGAGCTGTTCATCTGTTTGTTTCATATTCTATCAGCATTGCTGGCATGTTTGATAAGCACTGAAGTAACAAGCATTATAAATGAATGCATTACTATTCCATTTCAGATGTCATGCTTTGGGATGTAGTGGGACCTGGGGTCTCTCAAAATTTAGGATAAAGTAATTTGTAATATAGAAATCACTGGGAATAAGGGGCAGTTGAGAAAAAAAATAATGATAACAAGATTATCAAGGAACTAAACCATTCAGAAAATAACAGAAAGAGGCATACATTGATCTTAGGTTTTGAGTTGTTCTTCTGGCCTTCTCTGTGAAATCAGTATGGAGCACTTACTCTAGCTGAAAAGGAAGAAATCTTTACCTTTCTTAACCTCTGCAGCAAACTTTTTGATTGTTTTCCCTGATGATCTTGCTTTCTCCACTCTTGGACAGGACCCTGGACCCCTTCCAACTTTTTATGTTCCCCGTTACTCTGGTAAAACTCCTGTCTCAAGCTTCCTGTGACACTTCAGTCACTCCCTGGCACAGATACTGGTTGTGCAATTTTATTCCTCTACTGCCATTGACTGTGCAGAGGATCCAAAAGAGAGTTCTGGGGATAAGACAGCAGAGAGAAGAGGCTTCACTGTTTTTCTGAGAACACCAAAGAGCCAGAAGCCACATCCCAGCTTACTTTTTCTCGATCCTTTTCTGGCCTTTTTTCCTGTGAAAACCCATTAAGCACCCTTCAGGGGTTTCCATGAAAGATCAGCGCTACTATAGAAGCAAGTCAGTCCCTTCAAGTAGAGTTCAGGTTTTCAGTGTAGGAAAAAACAATGTGCAATCTGTAACCCAACAATATGATGTGCATTGTGAGTTTTCAAGGCCTCTGCATTGAAAGGCCATCTGCTTTTCAGGCTGGATCTTTCTGAATATGTCTTGGGCTGCCTGGAGATTTGTTCTTACTTGCTTTTACTGTTACCGAAATTTTTCTTCTTACCATCTGGCTATAGCTAATGTAACTTACTTCTGCTTTTCTTTGTATGATGCAATGATAGTTTTTACACAGGTGTGTAATACCAAGTTGTTAATCTCTGTAAAAAGAGATATTTAGGACCCTGGCATAATAACACCACATGGATCTGTACCCCTAGATGCAGGGATATAAGGGTCAGTACAGACGAAGCCAGGTGTGGGATAATGAGATATGGGGCATGGGATGATCCTGGAGTCCCTCGAGCTTGACTAAGATAATATACTTTTCAGCCACACATGTAAATCCTTAAAAAAATAAAATAGAAAAAAATAAACTTTGTCGTATAAGATTTACTACAGTTTTCTTCTCAGCATAGTCACAGACTGAGCTTAGATTAGTGAAAACAGAGAAGACTCCAGTGATCTGACAGTATATGTAATACATCCTTGGAGCATTACAACATTATTAAACAAAATGCTACCCTTTGACCAGGTGCTAGACAATGCCATCCTGTTACCAATTGTCAGTAAAGTCATTCCTCAAATACACAAGAAAAGAACTTACTTTTAAATTACTGTTGCAGAGAAAGAGAGTGATTGACAATCAAAACCAGAAGAAAGTCATTCTCCATACTCCCTCTCCTGTGTGAGATAAATGAGGATTTTGGTAGGTGTGTTGATAGTGATTGTAATTAAACAATAGCAGTCATTGTTAGCACCCAAATAAAATAACATGCTCCATTTCTTTGGAACCTCTTTTATATGGTTACCCAGCCCCTGTGTCCCAGAAATCATGAAGGAAATAGTCAAATTGTGACTGAAGATAATTAACGAAGATGATTAATATTTTACTAAGGTGAAGAGGGGATTACTGAAAGCTGTCTGCCTGGTCAGGTAGACATCAGTACTGTGGTGGTGTTCTGTAGTTCTAAGATGAATTTGGAAACTGGTCATTCACAGCTAAAGAGCACTAGACTGTGGCCTACCTGGACCATCTGCAGAGTCAGGTTTTAGAGGGCAGCCTTTCAATTTGGCTGCGGTGTAACTCACCTGCTTCCATAACCTCCTGTGGAAAGTTTTCAGAATATAGTCTTACCAAGAGTATTTGTTTAGTGTTCATCAATGAAGTGCAAGAACATGCTTTCTCTCTCTAGATATGTAAATGAAAGCCAGAGATGGAGAAACAGTCTAGTTAGAAAACCTCCATCAGAACAAAAATAGTAAAAGGAATGAAAAATATTTTTTATTATTATTATAGTCTTTATATATATTTATCATACATTTGTCTATAGACAAAATAGCATCTATCGATCAAGTTTGCTTCTAAGTAAAACAGTTCACTAAACAGTCACTGTTTTGGGAGCTAGGAAGGTCCCACTACTGTCAAGTGCAATGCAATGCATTAGTAGCTTAATTCAAATTTTAGTGTATCAGAAAACTGTATTTACAGGGACAAAGTAGTGGGTTTTTTTGTTGTTTTTTCTTTGTTTTTGTTTTCTTCTGTAAAAATATGCTACTGTTTTATAAATTAAATTACTACACTGAGTCTTGAAAAATGTCAATGGTGCCTCCAGGGAAACATATAATAAATTTCTGTTTGGCTAGATTGTATGTAAACCTGAAATTCATTGAAGTCAATAGCAAAATCCCTGCCAAATATAAAAAGACCGCACTTTGCCTAGAGGGAACTTCTAAGCAAGAATAGATACTAACCTACTGTGTTAACTAAATTTCTTCTTTGTTACGCACCTTTTGGATGGAGAAAGAGACTCAGGACATAAAATTAAATATTCCTGGACCTGAATTAGAGCATTCACTTCATTATTCATTTTACTTTTACTCGTAAGACACCAGAGGGCCAACACCACTTTTTTAAAAGTCTGTATGTGTGTCAATAGGCACACATATAGCTGCCTTATCAGCCATCTGCTTGGTTTGATGTCCATTATTTTTCTTTTTTGCCTCAGTGGTTCAGTTAAAATCAGGTAAATCAGCTTCGTCCACTGTTTATGCAAAATATCAGACAGAGGGCTAAAGATCACTTGGGACAAATTCTACAGTCAAACCTCAATTGAGATAACAAAGTTTCATTTTAATTTCATTGCCTGAATATACGATATTTTGCATGTGGAGAAATGATGGGTTCTCATTTACAGGGATATATAACACAGGGATAATAGTTGTTTGGTACCCAGAGATTTCTAATCTAGTTTTTCATTTGGTGTATAACTAATAACTACTTGCATACAGTTTGTAGGTTGAAAAGCATATAGACTGTACAGAATACATCTTTAAAAATATCTACAGAATAAATAGGCAAGAGCTCTCTCCCTTAATAGTCAAGGGGAATGTAATATAGTCTTCTAAAAATAATTTATGGACCAGATCCTCAGCTAACACTAATCATTACAATGTCACTGATATAGGCAAAGACATTTTAACTGACACAGGCTAACTATTCTCACACAGCTTCTAGTCTAAAGGTTTAGGAGTTTATTTAGACTGAAGATACTTATTCGTTCTTTCTTTCTTTCTTTCTTTCTTTTTCTTTCTTTCTTTCTTTTATTCTTTCTTTCTTTTATTCTTTCTTTTATTCTTTCTTTTATTCTTTCTTTTATTCTTTCTTTCTTTCTTTCTTTCTTTCTTTCTTTCTTTCTTTCTTTCTTTCTTTC
Organism: Anser anser; assembly: GCF_964211835.1. Taxonomy (NCBI): domain Eukaryota; kingdom Metazoa; phylum Chordata; class Aves; order Anseriformes; family Anatidae; genus Anser; species Anser anser. The sequence goes on from NC_139723.1 coordinate 15,761,008, forward strand.
TTTCTTTCTTTCTTTCTTTCTTTCTTTCTTACCTCTACCCTCGTCCACCTTTCAATTGCTTGTAAATACTTGTATTTACTTCGAAGACATACAGGGTAAGATTTATTTTTAACATGAAAAAATTAAGAAGTAGAGAGGCTGGTAATGAGATTTACCTATGCTGATTTGAGAGGACTGTAGCCTGTCGCAGGTGCCATCAAGTACAAATAGAAACGTACATGTGAACTGAGACTTATCACTGGGTATATTTTGCATGTGTTTGCTCCTCCAATGATTTTCCTAAAATTTAAGCCTATCCTATTTTCTTCTATACATTAATTTTGCACCACTTTGTGTGGGATTACGTTCATTCACTCATTATGTAAATAAATTCTGGAAAAGGAGAAAGTTCATTTCTGAATATAGCTTGAAATATACTGGGACACCTGTGAACAACATTCCTAACTCATTTAGAAAACCCTGGAAACTCACTTTTTTCTGCTAAAATACAAGAGGGATTGTTTCCAGTGTTGATTCTTTTTATTTAAGCTGTTTAATCTAAAAATGAACACAACCACAAAAATAAATAAATAAATACGTATAAATATAAAAAGAAAACGAAAGACAACAAAAAAGTTTGTTAGACAAGACATAATAGGAGATCTTGGCTCATTCTCATAGGATCATATAATCATTAAGGCTGGAAAAGACCTCCAAGATCATTTGGTCCAACCATCTCCCTACCACCAGTATCACCTCCTAAACCATGTTCCCAAGGACCATGTCCAACTTTTCTTTAAACACTCCTCGGGATGGGGACTCCACCACCACTCTGGGCAACCCGTTCCAATGACTAACTACTCTTTCTGAGAAGAAATGTCTCCTAATTTCCAACCTAAAACTCCCCCTGGCGCAACATGAGCCCATTTCCTCTTGTCCTGTTGCTAGTTATCTGCACAAAGAGGATGACCCCCAGCTCCCCACAACTTCTTTCCAGGTAGTTGTGGAGAGCAATAAGGTCTCCTCTGAGCCTCTTCTTCTCCAGACTAAACAACCCCAGTTCCCTCAGCCACTCCTCACAGGATTTGTGTTCCAGGCCCTTCACCAGCTTCATGGCCCTTATCTGGGCAAACTCCTTTCCTGCAGTGAGGGGAGAAAAACTGAACACAATATTCAAGGTGCAGCCTCACCAGAGCAGAGTACATGGGGACAATCATCTCTCTGGTCCTGCTGGCTATGCTATTCCTGATACAAATAAGGATGCCGTTGGCTTTCTTGGCCACCTGAGTACACCGCAGGCTCATGTTCAGAAGGATGATTAAAAAAAATCTATAATATGATAAGTTGAAGTAACTTTCAATATTATTTTCACAGCTATATATTTATCAATTAATCACTTACAGAGGAACTAACCAGATAATAAATATACACTGCAGAATCAGATGTAGTGAGAGAGAGTTAATTTCTCTCTCTAAGAAATTTCTAAGACTACTAGTGCAAAATACCATCTTACTGTCTTTCACTTTGTGTTGTACAGTAAATGCTCTTGTTCCTGTGTGCTTTATGATTTGGAGTCCAAACACTAACGTAAGGCTATGCATTACCTTATTTAATTCCAGGATCATCTCTTTCCAGTAGAAAATCCTTGTCTTTATAACGTAATATGCATCAGTAAACATAAAAAGAGTACAGATAACAAAAGATATATTTTCATGTATCCATCAAATATTAATAAAGCAGAAGAGAAAATTAAACTTGATAGGATACAGTTTTCTGTATCGTAGGATACAGTTTTCTGTATTGAGAGACACCTGGAAACACGCATTTTTTCACTGTATTCACCTGTTGCAGTTGAAACAAGCTGTCAAATAAGCTTCTGAAAATGTAAGCTAAATCCAGAACTAGCTGCAACCTACCTTGACTGTCATTTTTCTTCATTTCTTCTGATCAGTCTTTCCTCTTGTCGTTGTAAGACCTGAATATAGAACACAGGAAAGTCAATACCCTAAAAGTCTATAGGTCTTAGTATTCTTCAGCAAAGAGTTGCAATACAACTGTTATGTTTTTCTGATACAGGATTTTGCTCTTTAGCACAAAGTAAAATGAGTTATTCATTTTAGCACAGAAGATCCTATTAATCAAAGCTGACCTGCCACCCAATACAGTCAATTAAATTTTTATGACTCTTTCATGCTCCAAGTATTCCTTCTCTGTTGTTTTCTTGCTATTTGTCATCAGGATAAAAAACAGAGACGGAGTCCTCATTTTAATGCCTCACTTTGAAAACTACAAGGTTGTTTAGCTCATGAGCACCGTAGTGTTAGTTCTATTGCCAGGAAGGTCCACAATTTACATTGACAGTTTCACATATCCCCAAAGCACGGCTTGGTCCCACAAACTGATGCATCAGAACGAGGCGAATACTGACAAAGAGACAGGAAGGCAGCCAAGGGCAAACACATATCAGAAAGGCTTCAACACTGCTGAAAACACAGTCATGAAATGGAACTGCAAAAATTGTTTTGAAAATCTACAGATCAGGCAGATCTGTAAAGAAATAGATAAGCCAACAAACACTAGAGGAAAAATGTTTTTAGAGACACTTCTTTTCTTGGCCAATTCTTCCCTACCAGTTCAAAAACTGAAAGGCACCAACTATACACAGTACTTCAGGGAAGCCATGTCTTAGCTCAGATATATAGAGAATCATAGAATAATAGAATCGAAGAATCATTAAGGTTGGAAAAGAACTCCAAGATCATCTGGTCTAACCATCACTCTACTACCGACATCACCTGCTAAACCATGTTCCTAAGCACCAAGTCCAACCTTTCCTTAAACACCCCCAGGGGCGGTGACTCCACTACCTCCCTGGGCAACCTGTTCCAGTGCCTGACTACTCTTTCTGAGAAGAAATTTCTCCTAATTTCCAACTTAAACCTCTTCCTGGCACAACTTGAGGACATTTCTTCTTGTCCTATCGCTAGTTACCTGACGGAAGAGGCTGTTCCCTTGCTCCACCCAACTTCCTTTCAGGTAGCTGTAGAGAGCAATAAAGTCTCCCCTGAGCCTCCTTTTCTCCAGACTAAACAACCCAGTTCCCTCAGCCACTCTTCATAAGGCTCGTGTTCCAGGCCCTTCACTGGCTTCATAGCCTTTCTCTGGACACACTCCAGGGACTCGATGATTTTCTTGCAGTGAGGGGCCCAAAACTGAACACAGTACTCAAGGTGTGGCCTCACCACAGCAGAATACAAGGGGAAAATCACCTCCCTCATCCTGCTGGCTATGCTGTTCCTGATAACAAGCCAGGATGCCGTTGGCCTTCTTGGCCACCTGGGCACATTGCCAGCTCATGTTCAGATGAGCATCAACCAACACCCCCAGATCCTTTTCCTCTGCACAGCTTTCCAGCCACTCTCCCCCAAGCCTCTAGCGTTGCATGGGGTTTCTATGGCCAAAGTGCAGGACCCAGCACTTAGCCATGTTGAATCTCATCCCACTGGCCTCTATCCATCAACCCATCCTGTCCAGGTCCCTCTGCAGGGCCTTCCTACCCTCTGGCAGATCGACACTTCCCCCCAACTTGGTGTCGTCTACAAACTTACTGAGGGTGCACTCAATTCCCTTGTCCAAATCATCAGTAAAGACATTAAAGAGTCTGGACCCCAACACCAACTCCTGGGGAACATCACCAGTCACCAGCTGGATTTCACTTCATTCACCACCACTCTCTGGGCCTGACCATCCAGCCAGTTGTTAACCCATCAAAGAGGGTACCTGTCCAAGCCATGGGCTGCCAGCTTCTCCAGGAGAATACTGTGGAAGACCATGTCAATGGCTTTGTTGAAGTCTAGGTAAACTACATCAACAGCGTTTCTGTCATCCACCAGGCAGGTCACCCACTCATCAAAGGAGATGAGGTTGGTCAGAATCTGTCAATCTTTAATACTTCACAGTTGTATTCTATTGTATGCTATTCTTAAGCATCCAGATGACAATTAAAGAATCAATAAAATGTGAGTTTCTTACAAGGAAATCAATTTAAAATTCTAATATGACATATAGTTTCAGGACAGTCATGTAGATAAAATATTATCTGCTTTGTTTAGTTGATTGTTTGTTTTAATTTTGGCTTTATACAGGAAATTGTTATTACATTTAGAGTTTTTGTTTTGCATTTATTTATTTTTATACAAAGTATAAATAAGAAGTAATTGAGAACTCTTAGCTACAAAGCTAAGTTTTTGTGCCATAACAGAATCAGAGCCAACATATATAATTCTACATTCTGAACCTAACTGTTGTTGCTTGCACAGTGTGTCTTATGGAAATACAAATTTACTTCTCCAGTATCTGTTCTATCCACTCATCTTCTGGGAGATTAGTAGCTAGGGAGCAGCTCAGGAGAAAGGGATCTGGGGCACTGGTTGATAGCAGGCTCAATATCAGTCAGCAGTGTGCCCTGGCAGAAAAGAGAGAAAAACACATTTTGGGATGCATTAAACACAGCATAGCCAGCTGGTCAAAAGAGGCGATTCTCCCGCTGTATTTAGTGTTGGTATGGCCTCACCTTGAATATTGCATGCAGTTCTGGGCTCCACAACATAAAACGGATATTAAGATACTTGAAAGCATCCAGAGGACAGAAACAAAGCTGGTAAAAAGGGTGAAGGGCATGTCCTGTGAGGAGAGGCTGAGGACACTTGGGTTGTTTAGTTTGGAGAAAAGAAGGTCAAGATGTGACCTCGTTGCAGCTTCCTGAGGAGGGGAAGCAGAGAGGTGTCAGTCCCTGGTAAGCAATGACAGGACGTGTGGAAACAGCACATCCTTTTTCCTTCCTTTCCCTTCCCTTCCCTTCCTGCCTCTGCCCCTTTCCCTTTCTCCTTCCCTTTCCCTTTCCTTTTCCCTTTCCATCCCTTTCCTTTTCTTTTTCTCTTTCTCTTTCCCTCTCCCTTTCCCTATTCCCTATTCCCATTCACCATTCCCTACTCCCATTCTATAGAAATTCACAGGCAACTAAATCTAAGTTTGTAGTGCAGATTATTCTATGTGTTAAAGAGAGTGAGGACACATCTTGGAATTTTCTTTAGACAGATTCATAATGAATAGTCAAGAGAGTCAGGACTCACTTGATTCCAGTGTTAGCACTAAGCCAGAAATTTCACTGTTTAAATATCACAAGGGAAAAAAAATAACTGTACTTCCTCACACCAGTGATTTTGTACGGTTCTAATACTTAAAAGATTATCACATTTTAGACAAAGTCAAGTGAAAACTTTTCTGTGTTTCTGGTTCCTTGATGGTGACAATACATTAGAAATATACTATTGTCATTACAATGGCATTTGCTTGAGTAGGCAAATGTAAGAAAATAAGTGTGACTGATGATTTTCCCTCCTCATAACTGCAGAATACATAAGTTGCACTTCTGTATGAAATGGAGAAGTGCAGCTGCATAAGATTTTTAGGAAAGGTGACTTTAGGTTCTATTCTACATTCATTTCAGCCATAACAGCATAATAGCAAGTGAAAGATTTTCCAGCTCAGTCAAGTGCTGCTCCATCACTGTTCTGTAATAAAGCATGTCAGATTCATTTTCACATGGCTGTAAACATCAAGAGCCTAATGACATTCAGAACTGCTTGTCCTATTGCAGATTTCCTCTCCCATTTATGTTTCCTTGTAGATATATTGAAGAGACTGACTAGTAATGATTCCCTGCATGCCACATGCTAAGGAAAGTAAAAATAAAAAATACAAATAAATAAATAAATATTGCTTAAATCAATATATATGCCATTTCATAACTTTCATTAGTAAAATACCTCTTTTGCAAATTCACTTTGCTTCACTTTGCTTTTGCCAGCTTATATGTGAAAGGAGGTCAGAATGCTTTGATGAATCTGAGCTTCTTCCTAGGAAGCATAAGTTTTGGGTTTGTTTCCACTTCTACCAGTTATATCTGTGGACTTGGACAATTTTCAGTTATCAGATGACTACTATCTATAAACACAATAAGTTATATATAATGCAGTATATACTATAGACATCTATCTGTCCTTTATCCTCCCTTCTCCCTGTCGTCAGTGTCAGGATTTTGGAGTAATCAGCAAAGGAGGCAGACAATGAGACATAGAGACTACATGATTCAAGGCCGACTATGCTATAGGGATGGTACTAAAGTACCTGCACAAAGTAATCTGGCTCCCCGCTACATCCTCTTCTTTTATTCCAATAACAGGACTTTATTTCAAATAGATGCATGAACGATTTGTGAACTTTCTTTAAAAACATGACCAAAACCCATCAACAATGCGCAGATAACAAATACCACTAAGACTTATGCTTCACTACTATTACAAGCTATTATAATAACATACCTCTCTCCATACTTTACAGAATGAATCTCAACTACTGTTAATACAGTTTCTTCCTCGCTCCACATATTTATGGCTCCACGTTTCATGCTAAGGGCATTATCTTGTGCTTTTCATGCCATTTATACCTTTCGTTGGGCTGCTGTCATTAAGCCTGTCTCATTAAAGCATGTCTGTTGTAAACACCTCTTAGAAAGAAATCTTTTGCCATTCATGGTTTTAAAGAAAAGGAAAAAAAAAAGGATTAACAATTTTTAGTATTACAAAAATATTTTAAAAGAAGCCACAGAAGAGGCTTTTATTTCACTTATGTTAGTCAAAATGGGTTTAATTTGGAAAAGATGGCATTTTGACAAGGCATTAGTCATGAAAAAAAGGAAATGATGAGAGAGAGTGAATACTCCTTAGGTACTCAGAGTGATGGATGACCACTTACCAGATGTATAGGAAAGCATTTTATACCTCTGTGACTTGTTCTCTTGGTACCGTGAGATTAGATCAAAGTAAGTCAGTCCCTGGTCAAAAGCTTAGACAATTAAATTTTTCTAACAAATATTTCCTGAAGAAATCCAAAAGAGTGAAAAACAGAAATTAGATATAGTGCATTAAAATAAATAAATAAATAAAGCCACTGACAAGTTAAAAGATAAGCAGTTCTGAATGTCTTTAACACATCAGTAAATGAAAATAATAAATACGATTGTTAGTACAACAGATCAGACTTTGACAGCTAGAAAACTTTCATTACAATAGTGATGAATATTAATAAAGTAGCATGAAAATAACATGCATTTCTGTGGTGGTTTTACCCACCACATGAACTCCACCACAACTGCTCTCACTCTCCCTCCTCAGAGGGAAATGGGGAGAAAATTAAATGAAAAGGAATCAAGAGTACATATAAGGACAAGGAGATCACTCAACAGTTATTGTCATGGGCAAAACAGACTCAACATAGGGAGATTAATATAATTTATTACCTATTACTAACAAAATACAGCAGTGAGAAACAAACAAACAAACAAAAAACAAAACACCTTCCCCCCACCCACCCTCTTCTACTCCCCCCCCCCCCCCCACCTCCTCCTTCCCCCCCAGTGGCACAGGGGAATGGGGAATAGGGGCTGCGGTCAGTCTATAGCGCTTCGTCTCCACCACTGCTCCTTCTCAGTCACTCTCTGCCCCTGCTCCACATGGGGTCCCTCCCATGGGATGCCGTCCTTCCCGAACTGAGCCTGCAGGGGCTGCCCACAGGCAGCAGCTCTTCAAGAACTGCTCCCTCATGGCTCCATACCACGGGGTCCATCCATCCCCCAGGAGCAAACTGCTCCAGCACGGGTCCCCCACGGGCGGCAGCTCCCCCCAGACCCCCTGCTCCTGCGTGGGCTCCTCTCCACGGGCTGCAGCTCCGGCCCGGGGCCTGCTCCTGCGGGGGCTCTCCATGGGCCGCAGCCTCCTCCAGGCCACATCCACCTGCTCCACTGGGGGCTCCTCCATAGGCGTGGAGATCTGCTCCGTGTGGGACCCATGGGCTGCAGGGGGACAGCCTGCTGCACCAGGGGCCTCTCCACAGGCCACAGGGGAACTTGTGCTGCGTGCCTGGAGCACCTCTTGCCCTCCTTCTGCACTAACCTTGGTGTTTGGTGTCTGTTTATCACTCCTCATTCTCCCAGATGCTGTTGTGAATAATATATATATAGTATTTTTTTTTGGTCCCCCTTTCTTAAATCTGCTCTCCCAGAGGCACAAACAACATCATTCATTGGCTTTGCTCTGGCCAACGGCAGGTCCCTTTGGAGCTGGCTGAAACTGGCCCTTACCTAACATGGGGCCGCTGCTGGATTCTTCTCACAGAGGCCATCACTGCAGGCCCCCCCACTACCAAAACCTTGCCATGTAAACCCAATACAAATTCACACATGTAAAGAACTTCATATTCTAACAGGGAAGAGTCAAACCCAATTTTCTTTTCTAAAGATGTTTTACAATACAGTTTAAACTAAGAGAAACCATTTCCCAGAACAGTTACAAATAAAACCCCATACATTCTTTTTATAACTTTTTTTTTTTTTCCTCCCAGCCACCTCTGTCACTACTTTTTGCTCCGTTATCTTTTCCCTTGATAGCTTTCCTATCAAGTCGGTACGTTCCAGCCAGCTTCTTTCTGAAGGGCTCTCTTCTGGGCTTTTTCTTTCATTTTCATCCTGAGGTTTGCTTTTATTTGTCCTTCAAGAACCTCTCTCCATGTTCCATAATTTTCATACGACACTTACTGATGGCTGCTCTCTCCTGAGTTAGAAGAGTTTGTAGAGAGACCATAAGTTCAAGATACAAACAGAAATGGCAACTGTTTCATATATTATCACGTGTTTTTTATAAAGGACTATGGTTTGCTTTCAAATATGTCAGCCACAATTAAGTCTGTAATTCTGGGAAGTAAACCATCACATTACTAGCTTCTGTTATACAACTGCAAGTTTTTTATACTACTGCTAATTAACAGAATGCCTCCTCATGGCTGGATTTCAGTGTGTGACCGCGAACAAGAAAGAATAAAGTAACATAGGCTCTTTGTCCTATCCTTTCTGTTGTCACACATACTGTTTCTGCAACTAAAGAATTGAGATTTTCATCATGCTCCATTTCGGTTTTATGGATACCCTCAAACTTAATTAACATTTGCAACTCAATTTTGAATTCTATGATTGAAAAGTGTGATAAAAATGCAGAATTTTATTAATTATTATTAAATCAGTGCAGTTAGGGGAAAGAAATAAGTTGGGGATTCCCAGTTCTCTTTTGATGACTTACACAGCAGTTGCACATAATGTTTCTGCTGAATAAATTCTCAGTAAAATGGAGACATCATGAACAGATGCATGAGTACCCTTTAGTCATGCAGAGAGTAAAAAGAGAGAGAGAGAGAGAGAGAGAGAGAGAGAGAGAGAATCCCCCTTAAAATGTCTTAATGAACAGGCATACCTGATCGTCTACTTCATTCCAAAACTGTGCCAAAGAGGTATAGATAGATACAGGTGGGTCCCATCCTCATCAGATGCATTTATGATTTTTCCATTTCCTACCTGAAAAATAGTTTACTGCTCTGGGTAGATTATACCTTTAGGATTCTCACAGAGAAAGAGGCAGAGACTGGAGGAATCAAAGAATCAGGAATACTCCCTTTCTGCAACCCAGGTCAGAATTAATACCTCCACAATAAGTGATCTGTGATGGCAAAAGGAAAAGAAGGGAAAGGTAAATGGGAAAGGGAAAGGAAAAGAAGAAGGGGAGAAGGGGCAGAGGAGAGTGGATGAGAGGAGAAGGGAAGAGGCAAGTCTTTGCTAATAGTCCTTTTGCAAGATTTTTCTTTAAAGTTGTGCTCTCTCTCTATATATATATATATTTAAAAAAAAAAAAAGTTTTGTAATTAGTCTTTTTGGAGTATATTTCTCATTTATCAGAAGGTAAGATGCCTTTCAGTTAAGAATGTCTTTAAGGCTCTTACTAACAACATCATATGAAATTGAAGAGGCTGTTTGAAGATAGAAACAAAACAGCTTCTATCAAGTAGGTTTTCTAAGAAAACTGCCACTCTCAGCCCTCCCACCCACCCCCGACCCCCCACCCCCCAAAAAATAAAAAAAAAAAAAATCCTGGTAGGTCATCAGCATATCTGAAAAAGTTAATATAGCATTAAATAGACTCAAGTGATGATGTTCCTGAAAAAGGACAACATGAAAGGTAAAATGCCTCTACTTGAAAGGTTCACCAAGAGGGAATTCCTATCAAAACTCCCCAGCAGTTTTGTTGTTTATTAAAAATAAATTGATAGTTTGGCAGAGATCATGGGCAACATATTTTTCATTATGAATGTTTCAGAAAGCTGAGGGTGTGTGCAATAACCAGTCTGACAGCTGCAGAACCTGCACATTGCTCATTTGATGTTATTAACACATCTTCCTGCTGCTTGTGTCAGTGATGTTTCTGGTTTACCTTCACCAGCAGAACAGGTACATATAGGATTTTAGAAAGATTCTCGATGTATCTGACCTCCAGCTGATGGTATAGAGTAACTGTCCATGCAGATGTAACGTTTACTACAAATCAAAACAAACCAGAACAGAAATCAATGATTTAAAAACAAAGGAGGCTAAAGGGGACAGAGTAGGAATGTCTGTGTTTAAGGACTGAGCACTAATGTACCTGAAAATACCTTCAGTTTGACTAAGAAGATAGTTTGCTTTCCAAAGATCCCTTCTAAAATGGTAGAGGATAGGGTTCTGACAGGTGAACAAAGTGCCTGAGTCATTAGGGAGTGAAATTTTCACAGCCACAGAAGAGTTGACAGTACTCTAACACGGACTGGGAAGGTTGCTACAGTTTATTCTGGCTCTTCAAAACTACTGGTCTAAAATTATTCTGACTATCATGTCAGGACTCTGCAGAAAATCTTGTAGGCGCTACTGGTTGCATGTTCCTGCAATGGTGACGTAAGCCCATCTCTGACATCAAGATATATGCAGATATTCTGCATAGATATGTATATGAATAGATGGGAATCATGAATTAAAACTAACAAGTGACGTTCGTTGTTTTATCCTGAGACCCTTTGCACTGGATGCAAAATACAATGGTATACTTTGGCTAGGAGAAAAATAAAAAATAAAAAAATTCAAATCCATGTTTCATTTAGCTGTCAGAACGCACAGCTTGAATTCAACTGCTTAAATCTCTTCACATCAAATGGCCTATTAGGAGGCTATAACTAGCTATCAAAGTCCCAGCAAGTCATTCAGAGCCAGTCTGTTTCCATGAGGATCAAAGTAGCTGCCACCCTTACCTCTCCTGGCTACCCAACTCCCCAGAAAGCTATACTACCATTGAATAACTGATGGGGGAAAATAAATGTCTCTTGTCTTTCCACCATGACTTTTCATTGAGATTTTTCCCAAACTGATACAAATCAAATGCCCTGACTGATGAATTCTAAAGCATCTTTGTTCTTCTTGAGAAACAGGAAGTTCTTGCAGTAAGGACTTGAGAAAACACTTTTTTTTTTTTTTTTCTGGAAAAAAGCATATCCTTTCCATTTAGGAACAAAGCTTGTTGGATGATAATATAGCATCCTGCAACTGGTCATTCCTCTGTGAAGATACAAGCTCTTCTGATGTCCAAAAATCTATTCTGGATTTTTGTGCAAAATAGCAAGCTGTTAACACTAAAATATTTCCTTTAATCACTAGGCTTTTAAAATGGATCTACCATCACACCTACTAGAGATATATCTATTTATTATTTCAGCCTTCCATTTCTGAATAGAAACTGACAAGGAAAATATATGTCTGCCAGTAACTGGGGGGACAAACTGCAGTCCTGGCAAAAGCTGAGAATGAATACGGCATTTAGTAGACCTTGTTGTTTGAAATACACCACCCAGGTTTAGTTTATCTCTCTCACATGTACATATGTTAACACACATACATATGTAAATGTATAAAATACTTTGGCACATGTTTGAAGGTCCTATCGTCAAAGGACAATAATTGCTGGAGTTTCCATATACACTGGGTTTAGTTCAAACTGTGTATTAAAAAGATCTTTAGATTAATTCTGACATTAGCTTTTCATCATTACAGTTGGATATTTTTGGGCCAGACCAAGCATGTGTAGAAGATCAAAGCAAGACTGCAATACCTCTTTTGCCTCTGCGTTAGATATTGTGTTTATGCCTTGAAGTACCAGCAGAATCTCACACAGGAGACTGTCCTTCAGCTCTTCTCTGAACTTGAACACAGCCTTTGCTTCTGCTAAGCTAGAGGTAGAATCCAAACCTATTGGTTGTGCTGTTCATAGCAGTTCATATTGTAATGTTAATGTATTAAAAATGAGGAGCTGAAGGTGAAGTTCTATAGAGTAAAAAGTGACGGTTAGGAACTGGATTCTGACAAGGACTGAAGAAAACAATCCAGTGACAAGTTGAAGGCTTTGTTATTCTTCATGAACGAGGGTTGTGATACATGGAATTCTTCTCAGAGACCTTCTTTCTATGTCACAGTTGTTTTGTAACGATGTTCTGGATCCTTCAAAATTTTAAATTCAGTACCATAACTATAAAAGCTTCTATCATGGTTAACTGCAAAACATAGGTGGAAAACCTGTGTTAGCACTATTACAGTTTATTGAAGAATCTATTCTCCCTTATGCAGTTTACTACATGTAAAACAAAGATCTTTTAATATAGTTATAATTAAACTTCACTCATTCTGTTTTATAAAGGATATTTTAAATTTGTTTCCTTAATCCTGAGAATTAAAAAAGTGTTTTCTCCAAATATATCCCATTTGTTCATCAAGATAAGTACAGAACACGTTTTATGATATAAACTTTGTTTTCCTGGTAAATACTCATTTGACGTGTTGACTTTTCTGTTGTGATTTTGGCCTTATTGTAGCTGTTTCTAGAGCATCATATTCATATGCAGGGCTCAGAAAAAGGATTACATAATAAAGAAACAACTCAAATTATTTCAGATACCATTTCGGAGTGCTTCCATGCCTAGTCACAGCTGATGGAAGTAAACAAGAAGAATGATGAAATTAGATATTTAGTCCTTACTTCAGCCAAAAGTTAAAGAAACAGAAAAAGTAAGACAAATAGGTCCAGTGAATAAATAATCAAAAGATAAAAATATACAAACACACACACACAGACAAATCCTCTTTCACTAAAAAGCAATTACCCTCTTTCTGATACATAGAAATGATTGTACTCTCCTTGTCATCATTAGGAATATTGGAATATTGCTTTTAGATCTGAGAAGCTCTTCCATCTAATGGACTATAGCTTCTTTTGGACTTTGTTACCTCCTTATTTACCCCCTGCCCCATCTTCTTACCTATGTGGTGGTTTTACCCTGCTGGACAGCTGAACTCCACCACAACCACTCTGTCACTGCCCCTCCCCAAAGGAAAAGGGGAGAAAATAAAATGGAAAGGGCTCAAGGTTAGAAATAAGAACAGGGAGATCACTCAACAATTATTGTCATGGGCAAAACAGACTCAAGATAGGGAGAATAATGGAATTTCTTGCCAATCACTAGCAGAATAGAACAGTGAGAAACTAAAAGCGAACTACAAACACCTTCCCCCCATCCACTCTCTTCTACCTCCTCACCCCAAGCGGCACAGAGGAGCAGGGGATCAGGGCTGCGGTCAGTCCGTGATACTTTGTCTCTGCCACTCCTTCACGGTCACTCTCTGCCCCTGCTCCCCGTGGGGTCCCTCCCACAGGATGCCATCCTTCCCGAACTGAGCCTGCGGGGTCTGCCCACAGGCAGCAGCTCTTCAAGAACTGCTCCCACATGGCTCCATACCACGGGGTCCATCCCCCAGGAGCAAACTGCTCCAGCACGGGTCCCCCACGGGCGGCAGCTCCCCCCAGACCCCCTGCTCCTGCGTGGGCTCCTCTCCACGGGCTGCAGCTCCGGCCCGGGGCCTGCTCCTGCGGGGGCTCTCCATGGGCCGCAGCCTCCTCCAGGCCACATCCACCTGCTCCACCGGGGGCTCCTCCACGGGCTGCAGCGTGGAGATCTGCTCCGTGTGGGACCCATGGGCTGCAGGGGGACAGCCTGCTCCACCAGGGGCCTCTGCACAGGCCGCAGGGAAACAAAATGGTCTCGTGCCTGGAGCACCTCCTGCCCTCCTTCTGCACCGACCTTGGTGGTTGCAAGGCTGGTTCTCCTCTCTCCAAGCTGCTACTGCACATTGTTTCTTCCCCTTTCTTAACTCTGCTCTCCCAGAGGCACAACCAGCATCTCTCATGGCTCAGCTCTGGCTTGCAGCACGTCCCTTTTGGAGCTGGCTCTGGTCTGATATGGGGCAGCTTCTGGACGCTTTTCACAGAGGTCAAGCCTGCAGCCCCTCACTACTAAACCCGTGCAACATAAACACGATACACTGAGCTACTTGTGTTTATAGAAAAGAGAAAATATAAAGCCATTATGAACAAGAACAAGAATGGCAATTGCATTTTGGTATGTGAATTGTTCAATAACAAAAACACTTTAAATTGGCTTAAATTTGTGTAAAATATGATGCTATTGTAAGTGTTACTGTAATTTACTGACATGTACAAAGTTCTTTGAGACAAATTAGGACTAAAAACAAGCAAACAAACAAACAAAAAAACTATAAACTAGTGTCAAATATTTTATATCCACTCTACATGAATGTCTCCATGAAATAGCTTAAGTGCTGATAAGGCATAACAAAAATAAAAATCTGTATAACATGTATGAAGAAAATACATGAGATTGTGTCTTTAATGGAATAAAGGAGAATGAAGAAAATCTTTTCTGTTGTAAACTGATCCAATTCTACTTAACAAAAGTTAATTTTTGTTGTATGCATCTACCAAGTATACGGACTGTTTAAATTCACTGTACAGTACTCCAAAATGTTGCTGACAGCATTTGGTTGTTTTCAACATAACAACATTTTTCATGTGAGTAAGACTTTTTATACTGCTCCTGCTCTTTGTGCAAACTAAATGATAATACTTTCTTGCGACAAAAAGGGTTTTTTTCAACATGATTTTAGGTTCATTAAATAAGGCAGTAAAGAGAACATGACATATCTGACCTTTTTTTTCTTAGAGTGGCTCAATGTTAATGTAAGTCTTTAGGCAATCAACAGAAGCTCTGCAATCAAGCCTGCCTTGTTTTTATTCTGTTTTCTAAATGTAATCCTTGGTGGCAAGAGTCTTGTCCATAAACTTAACAGCTGCACTGTTTATGAAAAAGTAATGCTAAATAAGCAGTTAAAAACATTTTTTTTCTTTTTTTCTTTCTTTTTCTTTTTCTTTTTCTTTTTCTTTTTCTTTTTCTTTTTCTTTTTCTTTTTCTTTTTCTTTTTCTTTTTCTTTTTCTTTTTCTTTTTCTTTTTCTTTTTCTTTTTCTTTTTCTTTTTCTTTTTCTTTTTCTTTTTCTTTTTCTTTTTCTTTTTCTTTTTCTTTTTCTTTTTCTTTTTCTTTTTCTTTTTCTTTTTCTTTTTTTCTTTTTCTTTTCTTTTTCTTTTTCTTTTTCTTTTTCTTTTTCTTTTTCTTTTTCTTTTTCTTTTTCTTTTCCTTTTTCTTTTCCTTTTTCTTTTCCTTTTTCTTTTTCTTTTCCCTTCCCATTATCCCCCAGATATTCTGATATTCCAGAATACTTTCTAGAAAAGTTCTAGTTAATAGGGTAACAAAAGTTGTGCACCATTTTACATCTTTCTTTGATACTGTCGGTTTCCAGCCTTCCCCAGTTCCAGACTGTCTGAAGGCCATTTTAAAATATTTATCTTCACAATCCTTTGTGAACTGCACATTTATTTTCATTTATTTGAACAAGAGGTGAAAGAAAAAGATACATCTATGTCTATACATCTATGCCAGGTGTCTCTGTTCTGTTTTCTTCTAGTTTTGCAATGAGGTGGCTCAACAGTCCCAGGAATATGAAGTAAAGGGCAAGTGAAGATGGCCATACAGCAAATGTTTTATACAGTGATCTAAGTGCTCTTCTTTAGGACCAGATATTGATTTGTGACAGAAAATTCTGTTTCTATAACAAAATTATGTATTATCATTTTATTATAATAATTGTTAAAATAAGTAATAACAATACTTGTAATGCTAACTATAACAATTAGAATTAAATTATATTAAATTATATAAATTACATATTAAATAAATATATATTATATATTATATATAGTTCTTAAGATTGTGATAAATCTTCCTAAGTTTTACCTTGCATTTTAACTTCCTAAGCATTACCTTGACTTTTCAAATACAGTTGTCGAAAGAGCAATGTGATGACATTTAAGGAAAAAGGTCAAGGAAAAAGAGGTTTTTGCAATATTTAATTTATTCCTGTGCTACCTTTATGGCTTTTCCAGAGAATTACTACTGCTCATATAACTAAATGAGTTAAAATTCTGTTTGGGGGTCCAGCAGCTCAATGGATAACATAGAATTAAACATGATTACTAATCTGAATTGAGGTAGCGCATTCCGAGACAGAAGAATATGTGAGCATTTCTCTATTTAGAATTATAGAATGCTAGAATTCTTTGGGGTGGAAGGGACCTTAAAGATCATCTAATTCCAACCCCCTGCCATTAGTAGGGACACCTCCCACTAGACCAGGTTGCCCAAAGCCCCATCCAAACTAGTTTTGAACACTTCCAGGGAGGGGTCATCCACAGACTCTCTGGGCAACCTGTTCCAGTGCCTCACCACCCTCACAGTAAATAATTTCTTCCTCATATCTGATCAAAATTTACGTTCTTTTAGTTTAAAGCCACTATTCCTTTTCCTATCACTACATGTCCTGACAAAGAGTCCCTCTCCTGCTTTCCTGTAGGCTCTCTTTAAGTACCAGAAAGCGGCAACAAGGTCTCCCCAGAACCTTATCATCTCCAGGCTGAACATCCCCAGCTCTCTCAGACTTTCTTCATCTCCATCTTCAGACTTCCTCAGTCTTTCAGGTTGGTGCTCCAACCTTTTGATTGTCTTCAAGGCCCTCCTTCTGGACTTGTTCAAATATATTCATGTACCTCATTCTTAGAACCCTGGAGCTGAACACAGTACTCTAGGTGAGGTTTCATGAGAACAGAGAAGTGAGGGACAATCACTTCCCTTGACATGCTGGTCATGCTGCTTTTGATGCAGCCCAGGATATGGCTGGCTTTCTGGGCTGCAGGTGCACATTGCTGTCTCATGTTGAGCTTCTTGTCAATCAACACACCCAGGTCCTTCTCCTCGTGGCTAATCTTAATCCATTCTCTACCAGCCTGTATTTATGCTCAGGGTTGCCCCGACCCAGGTGCAGGACCTTACACTTGGTCTGGCTGAACTTCATAAGGTTTACACAGGCCTACCTCTCAAGCCTGTCAAGGTCCCTCTGGATAGCAGCCCTTTTCTCCAGAATGCCAACCACACCACACAACTTGGTGTCATTGGCAAATTTGTTGAGGGTGCACAAAATCCCACTGTCCGTGTCACCGACAAAGATGTTAAATAGCGCTTGTCCCAATACTAATCCCTGAGGAACACCACTCAACATTGTTTTCTCCTTGGATATTGAGCCATTGACTGAAACACACTGAGTGGGCTCCTCATCCATCTCCAGGCATAGATCCATGCACTCCAGCTGCTCATTGACATAAAGAGACACACCCCCTCCTTGTCTTCCCTGCCTGTCCTTCCTAAAGAGATTTCCATTCCAACACTCCAGTTGTAGGAACCATCCCACCACATCTCTTTCATGTGATGATTTGCAAAGGAATAACTCCAAAGATACAATGAGTTCCTTGAACTCTGACTACATTTCAACTTGCTTTGATTTTTTTTTATTTGTATTTTTTCAGATTTTATTTTTTTCAGAAGTGTTCCAACCATTTTGACTGAAGTTGTAAAGAAGAAAAGAAGGATTGGCGGGAAGGGTGTTTTCCTTCATAGTGTCCATAGTCTGGCTTTTGGTTTTGATATGTTTCTTAAAGCTCATGCACCAGCATTTCTTTTCAAAAGAGTTTCAAAGTCCTCTGCAATTCATCACAGCAGATAAGGTGTGGGAGTATTGCCATGGGGGTCAACAAGCCCTATGGTTGGTGATAACATCAGACTCTTATCGATGAGGCCATGAGGAATGTAAAGAGTTTAGAAGGAACAAAGAAGGGTAATTCAGAAGACACCTTGCTGTCTCAGGACTGCTTGTTCTCCAACTGTTAAGACATGGAAGTTGCTAGGTGTTTGCTGTTGCTGGGCAAAGCTGATGACCAATGAATAGTTAGTGGAAAAGTACTGCTGTCAAGCTAATGGTATAAGAAGGGAGCCTGTCCTCAATAAAACGGAGTTAAAGTTGAAGTTATTGTCATCAATAAAGAAGTAGAGGTGGAAAGAAGGGAAGGGAAGGGAAGGGAAGGGAAGGGAAGGGAAGGGAAGGGAAGGGAAGGGAAGGGAAGGGAAGGGAAGGGAAGGGAAGGGAAGGGAAGGGAAGGGAAGGGAAGGGAAGGGAAGGGAAGGGAAGGGAAGGGAAGGGAAGGGAAGGGAAGGGAAGGGAAGGGAAGGGAAGGGAAGGGAAGGGAAGGGAAGGGAAGGGAAGGGAAGGGAAGGGAAGGGAAGGGAAGGGAAGGGAAGGGAAGGGAAGGGAAGGGAAGGGAAGGGAAGGGGAAATAGAAAGATTATCTTCATAGGAAAATTAACTTCAAAAATAATCTGGGAGGGCAAACCCTCAGCTTGATTTTCCGATTTTTTTTACAGATGTTTAGTAAGTACTTACACTCAGCATGCCCAGCTGTCCTATGCTAATTGCAGAGAAATTAATGAAGTAAAGAGACTACATTTTCAGGGTGATATTTTTGTAGTTTTGTGGGTTTCTTTTTTGTTGTTTTTCTTTTTGTTCTTGTTGTCATTGTTGTTTCTGTTTTTTTTAGGGGTGTGTGAAATCCTTAAATATATATGCATGCTTTTTTTTTTTTAATACCTTTCCATAAATTTTAAAATACAATGTGTTGTATTTCTTTAAGAAAACACTGATGATCTTTTATTTATATTTCTGAATATATACAGTACTACTCTGACCATACTCTCAAATCTGGGTGATTGTGTTATGCTGCCACAAATGTGTAAGGAGTTCTCACAGCATCATTACTTTATTTTTCTCCATTTCTTTCAAAAAAAAAAAAAAATTAGCTGTCCCTCTACTGCACCCATTTGTTGGTTCTCCTTAAGCAGTTAATACGTAGGGTCTAGCTCAGGGAACAGACCACATTGATAAGCCTCATGAGTTTCTCAGTTTCCACACAGAATACATAGGACTAAATTCTGCAGCAACCTTCTTCCTAACCTGTGGGACTTGATTCACAGTTGTGTGGGGGATGTAGGCTATCCAGGCAGATCAGCCCACAGAGAAGCAAGTCAAGAAAATTCTGTTCAGCATTCTCCATCTGACTAGTACTGATGCAGAAGGTGTGTTGGTTTAGCAAATGTAAAATAAATGTTGACAAATAGTTGTTCCAAAGCCACTGGGTGAGTTAGAAAAGTGAATTAAAAAAAAAAAAAAAAAGGTAAAAGACTAGGGTTAGGAAGTTACAGGCATACAGATAAACTGAATAAAATGGGATTAGGAGGAAGGTGAGGAAAGGAGCTGGTTCCCATCTTTATTTGGGAAGAATAAAGAAAAGGAACATGGGAAGACACAGAAAACCATCATAATAAAACTGAAGAGGCCTTAACCTCTATCAGCAGAATAAGATGATGTCAGCTGAGTAATGTTGCCACATGAACACATTCCGAAATGCAAAGAGTTAGCTACTTAGGTAAAATTTCTTATAAGACAGTGTGGTGGGTTGACATTGGCTAGCTGCCAGTTACCCACCAAGCTGCTCTCTTACTCCTGCTCCTCAGCAGGACACAGGGAGAAAATCCAATGAAAAATTAATGGTTTTAGGTAAGGACAGGAAGATCTCTCAGCAATTACAATCATGGGCAAAGCAGTCTCAGCTCAGGGAAGATTAATTTAATTTATTTCCAATTAATAAAAGAGTAGGACAGTGAGAACTAAAAACATACTAAAACCACCTTCCCTCCAATTTTTTTTTCCAGGTACAACTTTACTCCCAATCCTTCAACCTCCTCCCCACCCTGCATTGTTCAGGGTGATGGTGAATGAGGACTGTGGTCGGTCCATAATGTTTTGTCATTATTGCTCTGTCATTGTCACACTCCTGCTCAGTCTGGGGGTCCCTCTCACAGAATGCCATCCTTCATGAACTGATCCCATGTCGGTCCTTCCCACGGGCTGCAGTTCTTCAGGAATTGATGTAACATGGATCCATACCACAGGGTGCAGTCCTTCAGAAACAGATTGCTCCAGCATGAGACCATGGGCTCACCGTGGGCTGCAGCTCCTGTCACACCACCTGCTCCTGCATGGGTTTTCTGCAGGCTGCAGCTTCCTTCAGGCCATATCCACCTGCTCTGGCATGAGGTCCTCCATGGGCTGTAGTGTAGATATCTGCTCTGACATGGTACACTACACAGCCCTTTCTGACTACAGTTTAACTAAACCATCTATTTAAATTCACTTAAATAGAATATCCTTAAATCACATAACAACAAACCTGCATGAACAAAAAATGAAGAGATTGCACTTCCCTTACCAATGACAAATTTGCCAGTCTCTCTATCATAAATGAAGCAATTTTAATGACGTGTGAATGTCATTCCAGCAGATTATCACTATAACATCAGTAGATCTGAAAGTGTTATAGCTGAAACATTCCTAAAAATACTCATACCATCTCTTTGTGTTTCATAAAAGACAAGCAGACAAATATTGACTGCAACTTGGCAAAGGCTTGCACATTTTTCTGGTAATGAAAAAATAAACTTTATCCAAAGATCTTAAACTGCCATTGACGTTGTTTTCAGTTCAGCCAGTGTCAGTGTGGCTGAAGCAATAGTGACATTTTTACTGTTTTATGCAACGTAAGTAATACTGTAGGGCATCTACTCCATAGAACACGACAATCGCCCCTGGGTGAATGAAGGTAAGTTTCTTGTCTCTTTGTTGTTTATTTCCCCTACCATACTGTAGAGGTGATGATACCAGTTTCTTTTCAAATGCAAAGAGCTCTGTTCATGTAAAAATTGAATGCATACAATGCATCTGCACAAAAGCCACCACAGTAAGTGTGAAACCTTGTCTGATAATACCCTTACAAATGATTCCCATAATTCCCTTCTTTTATTATTTTCAAAACTTCCTTTTTTACTGTTGGAAAAGGTCATGTGCACTCTCTGGTAAATGTGATGTAAATTCTCTAGGACAGCATGCATCCTACCTCCTGTCTGTAAAACATCTTCAGTAACTCATTCAAAATACTAACATCACCATATTCATTTCTCCTATATTCAAATTGTAAGAGTTGAGTTTTCGATTTGTTAGGTACGGGATTGCTGAGTGAAGGCTGTTATTAAATGAGGCAATCCTGAGCCTTTGAATTGCAAGATACTTATTCCCCCCCCCCCAAAAAAAGTAAATCTGATCTGGGGAAGTAATTTCATGGATTCTTTATGCATTATTCGTAATTAAAAATGGAGATTTAATATACCAAAGCATTTGGTAACCCCATAAATGTTGTTCTAAATTGTTTTAGGATGAGCATGGGTTAACTGTTGAGCTGCACAAGACTCATTTCATTAGCTCAGGAAAATAATATATGTACTTGTTCATTGTTACCTGTTGAAGAATGAAGCAATGAAGGCAAAATATATTACCAGTTCTGTTGTGGTCCATGTGGAAGTATACAATGATTTATGAATGGAAGAGGAGAGGAAAATGCAAGTGGATTGGGAATTCAAACTGTGTTTATTGTTACCTTGATGATAAACTTAAATTTTCCTGATATCTGTTAGCACAATAGGGTGCAGGGAAGGTGAGGAAAGAAAAAGTAAGGAAGAAGACTTTTGAAAGAGGAAGAATAAAACTGCATTTATAATATTTCTAATTTCCCAAAAGTGCTGCCTTTCAATGGTAGCTTTCTTATGCAAGTTTTTTTCTCACATTTTAAATACAAAATTTCAGTGATTTAACTTTTAAGTGGTAATGGCTCAATTTTTCCTTCACCAAAATACCTATATATCTGTTGTGATAGTATTATAAGTGACTTACATTGGTTCCCAAAATTTTGGCTAGAGACAAAGAAACAGAAATTCTAAACAAGTGAATATATTTCTTTGCCTAAAGATAGAGAGAGGCACATTGGGTGGGGTTTCAAATCAGGTAATGATGGTGTTTCTCAGCTGTGTAATGGAGCGTGACAAAGTCTCTCACAGTAATCATCAACCCTAGCTGTCTTGCTAGACGTGCTAAAAATGATTCTAAAGTTTAGAAATAAATTGTTTAGCATATGTGGAAGAAAAATAATGCAATCAACTGTGAGTTATTTTGAAACTGAATATTGTGCAAGGCTGAAACAAAAAACCAAAAAGACATTTTGTGCGATGTGAACATCAGCTCTGTTGTTGGACTACTGCATTGCAACCACTACTGCAGCTCTGTTGGACAGGTGTAGAAGACAATCAGTGAGAGTCCCAGTTACTTTATGGATGTAATTAAAATGCAAAGGAGCAGAAGAAACCCCCCACATTTCAGGTGGAAAAAGTTAAGAGACCTGCTGCTCCAGCTGGACTGTCACAAGACCAGGGGGCCAGACAGGATCCATCTGAGGGTGCTGAGGGAGTTGGCAGATGTGATTGCTGCGCCACTTTCCATCATCTATCAGTAGTCATAGTCATCTGGGAAGGTCCCAGATGACTGGAGACTTGCTATTGTGACACCCATCTAAAAGAAGGGTCATAAGGAGGACCTGGGGAACTGCAGGCCTGTCAGCCTGACCTCAGTGCCAGCAAAAGTGATGAAACAGGTCATCTTGAATGCAATCACACAGCATATGCAGGACAACTGGGGTCCAGTCAGCATGGGTTCATGAAAGGCAACACCTGCCTGACCAGCCTCATCTCCTTCTATCACCGGGTGACCCATCTGGTAGGTGACAGAAAGGCTGTTCATGTAGTCTACCTAGACTTCATCAAAGCTTTTGACATGGTCTCCCACAGTATTCTCCTGGAGAAGCTGGCAGCCCATGGCTTAGACAGGTATATTTGCTGGGTTAATAGCTGGCGGGGTGGCCAGGCCCAGAGACTAGTGGTGAATGAAGTGAAATCCAGCTGATGACCGGTCACCAGTGGTGTTCTCCAGGGGTTAGTGTTGGGGCCCAGACTCTTTAATATCTTTACTGATGATTTGGACAAGGGAATTGAGTGCACCCTCAGTAAGTTTGCAGACGACACCAAGTTGGGGGGAAGTGTCGATCTGCCAGAGGGTAGGAAGGCCCTGCAGAGGGACCTGGACAGGATGGGTTGATGGACACAGGCCAGTGGGATGAAGTTCAACATGGTTAAATGCTGGGTCCTGCACTTTGGCCACAGCAACCCCATGCAACGCTAGAGGCTTGGGGGAGAGTGGCTGGAAAGCTGTGCAGAGGAAAAGGATATAGGGGTGCTGATTGATGCTTGCCAGAACAGGAGCCAACAGTGCGCCCAGGTGGCCAAGAAGGCCAACGGCATCCTGGCTTGTCTCAGGAATAGTGTAGCCAGCAGCACCATGGAGGTGATCATCCCCCTTGTATTCTGCTGTGGTGAGGCCACACCTCAAGTACTGTGTTCAGCTTTGGGCCCCTCACTGCAAGGACATCGTGGCCCTGGAGCGTGCCCAGAGAAAGGCTACAAAGCTGGAGAAGGACCTGGAACACAAGTCCTGTGAGTAGCAGCTGAGGGAACAGGGGTTGTTTAGTCTGGAGAAGAGGAGGCTCAAGCGAGACCTTATCGCTTTCTGCAACTACCTGAAAGGAATCTGGGGGGAGCCGGGGGTCAGCCTCTTCTTGCAGATAACCAGCAATAGGACAAGAGGGAATGGCCTCAAGTTGTGCCAGGGAAGGCTTAGGTTGGAGATTAGGAGAAATTTCTTCTCAGAAAGAGTAGTCAGGCACTGGAACAGGTTGCCCATGTAGGTGGAGGTGTAACCGCCCCTGGGGGTGTTTAAGGAATTGTTCGGCTTAGTGCTTGGGAACATAGTTTTAGTGAGTGACATTGGCAGTAAGGGGATGGTTGGACCACATGATCTTGGAGGTCTTTTCCAACTGTAATGATTCTATTATTCTATGATTCTGAAATTTATATCATTATTCTATGGCAGTCACGACTCATCTACCTGCAGGTCACAAATGTCTGCTTCACTGGACACAGACTGAGAGACATCTCTGCCTTCAGTCCTTGCAAGGGGAAGCTAAACTGATGACCAGCCCTGAGTTGATGGACTTGACTGATTCAGAAGAGAACAGAAAATGTACCCTTATGTCTTCTTGGAGCGGAGGGAAGGAAAGAAAGAGAGAAAAAAATAGAGAGAGAAAGAGAGAAAAAGAAAGGAAGAAAGGAAGAAGAAAGAAAGGAAGAAGGAAGAAGGAAGAAAGGAAGAAAGGGAAAGAAAGCTGAATTAATTAAAACACAAAGTAGAGAATAAAAGCACTATTGGAAATAATAATAATAACAATAAAAGATAAAAGCTACAGCTACTTATATATCAGATATACAACTGAACCCCCATCTATCAAGTTGTCACACACAAACAAAAAAAAAAAATCTGAGAGTAAAAAGCGTTTGTATTCAATTCCAGGAATTATAAAAGACAAAGTTGAAAGTGATTCCAGCATCTGGTGTACAATAAACTAATTTGGGTCTCTGTTGATAGTAACAGAAGTACTGATGGGAAAATGGTTTGGTAGCTGCAAAAGAAGGCTTGCAGCAAAATTCTGTCAATTCAAAAGGCAATAATGGGAAAGCGAGTCTCTAACAGAAAAGAAAAGGTGTCAGCTTAAAATAACTTTTTTTTTTTTTTTTTTTACACGTGGAAATCATTGCTTTGTATACATGGGGTCTCATACTGCATTAGGGCATATTGCCATTGGTATTAATACCACCGCATCAGGCCTGTTGAGAAAATCTTCATTTGACAGCTTAGAAATTCTCCAGGGTTATGGAACTGGAGAATCTGACACAAGACTGGGGGATAAGGAGAGAGGCTGGTAGGTAAGGAGAGACGTTGCAAATTTGGCCCTTCAAAAGTCCAAATCCAGTTCCACCGGATTATTTAAAGAAAGAGGAAAATGAGAATGATTGAGGAATATTTGCTAAATTTGCCAGGAAAGTTTGAAAAAATACATAACATTAAGAATATTCATCAAAAGAATGTGTTTTACATTGGAAACTGCAATTACGATAATGTGGGAAGAGGAAAGGGGCACTTGACTTCCGATATGCCCTTGCACACTCTCCATCTGACTGAAAATATGCTCATACTGCAAAATACAAGTAGCATCAACTTCAGACTAGATTTGGAATATCCCTGAAAGAGATAAATGGAAAAGTGAAATTCACAAAAAGTTTCCCAGCTATAATGAGTACACTGTGAAGAAACATCCACACAAAATACGTGAGATTTCTCTATTGTTTCTGTTTTTTGTTGTTTCTTGTTGTTGTTGTTGTTTGTTTGTTTTTTGTTTTCCCATTCTATTGAAATATTTTTACTTTTAGGACTTCATTTTTCACAATGCTGTTACAAACACTTTTTTAGATATTTCTTAAAGCTTTTTACCACATCAGGCTCCTTGTCAGATATATGGATAAAAATGCTATGATCTTCACAGATGTAAAGATAATTGCCCAGTGCAGTGACAGCCAGTAAAGCAAGCTTTTTACACTTTATGAAGGGCAGTTGGGTATCATAGGGGAAATCAGTAATGACTGCTAGTGATCAGATCTGTATTTCCACAGAAGTTGATAATGTACCTGAACTATTTTCATTAATGATTTAGAAGGTGGTACAAAACTGCCGAAGAAAAATACAGTAGGCACAAAGATTTTTCAGAATTATAAATGAGAAAGATCTGACATTCATAGAGAAGGTGAAACCTTGCTTGATAGGCGTATTTGGGGGGGGGAGGGGGAGGTAGTTTACACACTTGCAAATTTATATTGTTTGAGTATGCATTATGTTACATGTATAGAGATGATATATAGAAAAAAAGTGACTGAAAACAGTCCAAGTGTCTACTTAAGATGCAGTTCAACAGGTTATCTCAATGTACTGCTGTGATAAAAAGGACCACAAAACAAAGGAATGCTGACTAGAGTTAGGGAATAGACCTTGCTTCTAATTATTAATATATTTATTTGACACCATTTCCCACAGCATTCTCCTCGAGAAACTGGCTGCTCGTGGCTTGGACTGGCATACGCTTCATTGGGTTAGAAACTGGCTGGGTAGCCGGGCCCAAAGAGTCATGGTGAATGGAGTCAAATCCAGTTGGAGGCTGGACACTAGTGGAGTCCCCCAAGGCTCAGTATTGGGGCCAGTTCTCTTTAATACCTTTATCAATGAACTGGATGAGGGGATCGAGTGCACCCTCAGTAAGTTTGCAGACGACACCAAGTTAGGGGTGTGTGTCGATCTGCTCGAGGATAGGAAGGCTCTGCAGGATGATCTGGATAGGCTGGACCGATGGGCTGAGGCCAACTGTATGAAGTTCAACAAGGCCAAGTGCCGGGTCCTGCACCTGGGGCGCAACAACCCCATGCAGAGCTACAGGCTGGGAGATGAGTGGTTAGAAAGCTGCCTGGCAGAGAAGGACCTGGGAGTACTGGTTGATAGTCGGCTGAATATGAGCCAGCAGTGTGCTCAGGTGGCCAAGAAGGCCAACAGCATCCTGGCTTGCATAAGAAGCAGCGTGGCCAGCAGGTCTAGGGAAGTGATTGTCCCCCTTTACTCAGCTCTGGTGAGGCCGCACCTCGAGTACTGTGTTCAGTTTTGGGCCCCTTGCTACAAGAAGGATATCACGGTGCTCGAGCGAGTCCAGAGAAGGGCGACGAGGCTGGTGAGGGGTCTGCAGAACAAGTCTGATGAGGAGCGGCTGAGGGAGTTGGGATTGTTCAGCCTGGAGAAGAGGAGGCTCAGGGGTGACCTTATCACACTCTACAGGTACCTTAAAGGAGGCTGTAGCGAGATGGGGGTTGGTCTATTCTCCCACATGCCTGGTGACAGGACGAGGGGGAATGGGCTAAAGTTGCACCAGGGAAGGTTTAGGTTGGATATTAGGAAGAACTTTACTGACAGGGTTGTTAGGCATTGGAATAGGCTGCCCAGGAAGGTGTTTGAGTCACCATCCCTGGATATCTTTAAAAGACGTTTAGAGGTAGAGCTTAGTGATATGGTTTAGTGGAGGGCTTGTTGGTGTTGGGTCAGAGGTTGGACTGGGTGATCTTGGAGGTCTCTTCCAACCTAGATGATTCTGTGATTCTGTGATATACTCTCTAACGAGATATTATTCAGGTACTCAGGAACTTGGATGTTACTGGAAACTTATGAATAGGAGGGATGCAAAATTCCACAAAAGTAATTCAGGGACTGAAGATATTAAGATACATTTATATGTTAAGAATATTAAAATGAAACTTCTAAGCAACACGATAATAAGGAATAACTATTCTCGTAAGAAGAATATTTAGGGCTTGCAATGGCCCTTTGATCAAGCTGAGAGTTTAAAAGCAACTGGTTTAAAAGCAACATTGAACATGTTCAAATTAGAACCAAAGAAGAGCTTTTTAAGTAAAGGTGATTAACCCTAGAAGCAAGCTATCAAAGGAAAGGTTAAATTTTCTATTCCTGGTAAATTCAGATAAAGCTGGCATCCTCACAGAAAGTACAGTTTGGTCAAAAATGTGATGGAATCAATGCAGGGGTAATTGGGGAAACTGAAAGTGTGTGAAATGCAGGGTGGAAGATTGGATGGTCTATAGTTCTTTCTTGATCTTCAGCTCAGTAAATCTCTGATAACACATCTTGTTTGGGAGTGTCCAAAGGAGATTACTTTATCTTTCTAGCATATTGTCACAGAAAAATACAGAGATGTTATATTGGGCTTTAGAAGTTCAGTACTTCAAAGTCTCATTTTCTCCCAGTTTGGCAGTATCTTTCCTTGTTTCATTGCTTTTTAACAAGTTGAAAATGTCACAGCCATTGCCTGCAAATATCACCAAATGTTTTTTGTGTGGCACTGTTTCCATAATAATTTAGTTTGGATTAAATCCATCTCCACCCTTCTGGGTTAGAGAAGGAGAGAAGGAGAAAAGCAGAATATCTATCTTTAATCTTTTAAAAATTTGTAGTGTGTTTCTTGCAGAGAATATTCCTTTCCTGGCTAATGTATGGCTATCTGAGCAGTCAGCTGACATAAAGAATAATTGTGCCATGCTCATAATTCTTATTTTTGTGCAAAAGGTTTTATGTCACTATAAAATGTTGTTTACTGATTATGCTGACACTGTCAGTGAAGCCAGAGACATTTCAGATTTCAGAATAAGAATGAACTTCACACCAAATCATATTCTTCATGATTGTCTTTGAACACCCGAGTAGGGAGTTGTTTTCTACTGTATTTCCCAATTTACTGATATTGTTGTATTATTTATTGACAGAAAGAAAGAATAGGAGCTGCAGGAAAGGAGAAGATAATGAGCAAACAATAAAATAGACTGAGGTCATATAATTGCTGTTGCTTAGTTTATCTCCATGTTTGAAACCATGTTGTACCCTTGAGAATGCTTTAACTTCAACTCAAGTCTGTAACCAGCCTTGTTATAGGAGCACTTTCTGTACAGGTTCATCTGGACACTACTCTGGTTATTTCTCTCTGCATGAGTGCACAGATATTGCTCCTGTACTCCTCTGCATCTGAACGTAAAAAACAATATTTTACTTGGTTTATGTTGCAGCAATCCATTATTTCCTTTACATTTTGTCATCTCCTCCCCTATGAAATAACATTTTCAATTCTCTTTTCTCTCCTTTCTGTATTTGGACTTTAACTGTGCTTTTTCAAGACTACAGAAGATTTGTTTTAACTACCTTAATGCACTCCTCTATCCTCTACCAACAAATTCTGGTTCGTCTAATGTTGCAAAGGTAACTTGAAGCAAGAAGAGAGACTTGAACTCCCAACTCTTTTCATAATTCTAACATATTAAGTCCCACATAGAAGCTTCTTAATACATTTTACTTTATCTTCCTCATAGTTATTATTTATATTCCATTGTCAGCATAAGGTTTATTGGTCAAGTCATTGTATGGGTCCTGCAGAACAAAGTGGCAAAAGATTTGTGTGACTGACTGTCAATAGAACAGAAGTGATGTTTGACATTAAGAATGACAGTCAGCAACAGCAGATGACGCAACAAGAGACTTAGATAATTTATCCAAATGAAAGTAACAGGTGTCAGCTCTGGTTTCACTGGCTTAGCTTTCTTTGAGATACTTGCTAACACTGCATTCACTCAAAACAATAGGAGGAACAGACCTCTTACAGTGATGGACTACACTGAATTTACCAGATATATGCACTGTGACTGCCAGTACAGTCTGTTGTTTGTAACCGTATGAAGCATAGCAATTCCATTTTTCAAAATGCAGCACCACACACTGCAAGACTTAGTCCTAAAATGAATATGAAGTTCAGTTTTATTTTATATAGTAGTTTCCATTAAAAACATCAAAAACTAGTTGGCAAAGACACATGGAGCTGAGAGGGAAAACTTTGCAGTGCCTGTCTCGTCAGTCACAAATGCAGAGAAAAACTGAATAAAAGAATGATGCAAGAAGACAAAAGAAAGCAGAGGTCTAGGGGGATGTGTTTCTCCAGTGGTAGGTAAGAGATGATTGCTTGGGAATCAAATGCTCACTGCAATAAAAACTCTCATTGCTGATGCTGACCATGAGAATTCAGGCTTAGCTGAATGGAATTCATTAAGAACCTATTTTCATTCCAAATTCTTTTCCACAGCCAACAGTAGCAACCTTTTAAGGTACTCTGGAGGAATAACTGAATGCTTTTAAAATCTCTGTAACTGTGCCAAGTGGTTCTTCAGGGACAAAACGGGTCAGCAAGTGGGATTATCTGAGCAAAAGGGAATTGAGGGTGTGGGGGAGGAAATCACACCTGCCAGACTGTCTTTCAGCATGTCTGCTATGGTCCAGAGAAACATAGGGAGATAAGAAAAAAATTACAAGAGAAAGATAGTAAAAATGATCTGGACTGTGGATTCTATAGCTGGACAATCTTTACCAACTCAGTACATGTATTGTTCAACAACAGAGAGACAAATTTAGGTCTACTGAAATGGAGAAATAGAGGTGGCACTCATAAACATAATTTCTTTTGTCAACCGTAAACAAAATTTTGTTCCATTACATGTTGCCATCAAAACAATGGCCCATAAAACTTATAAACTGTAAGTACATTTATCAATATTGTCAATATAATCAATAGTAACTTGCTTTAAACCCAAGTGTAAGTGTGCTAAAATAATGCAACCAATGATTTGTAAGTATGTTTTAATGCTCTTGAAGTATTGCTAGGCACCATGTATAAACCTGTTATTTATGAGAGCGATGTGTGCCACCAAAGTGGTAAACACAGTCTTGTATAGTTGCACTTAAGCAGTGTTAAGAAGCAACCCAAGTAACAAACTTTATAAGAAGAAAAAGCAAAGCAAGATAAATACAAGGAGCTGCAAATATGCAGGACATCTTGCTGAACAAACAAGAAGGGTTATTGCTAAATGCAAAAGCGAGGTAAGTAGGTCAGGAGCAAACCAGATCCCTCTTTCTGGACGGGGAGCAAGCAGCATATGAATATCAACTAAGACAAGTGAAAAGAGAAGGAAGAGGATAAGACTATGCCTTCTCAGACTTTTCTTGTTGAAGAGCTCTCATGCTTGATCATCCCAGCCTCTGTAACTGAGGTCAGCAAAGACACAGCCATCAGCCCTGACTACATGGCATCAGGTCTGCAGTACTGCATACACATGGCTGGTTTAAGATAACAGTATAAAGGACAAACAGTTTTATATATGTGATGATAGTGATTAATAATGTGTAGCCATGATCATCAAGTTTGCCCTTAATAATTTTGAATTCCTCATTGGTAAATACATATACATTTAGTTGCTACAATGCTTACTTTCAAATCAGAACTATGCAGCATAAAGCTGACAGACTTGAGAGAGTGGTAAGTAGTTCAGGTACCTGTACCGTTGAGGCTGAATAGTATAGGTTCAGCCACAGAGCAGATAGCCAGGGTTGCAAGTAAATTTGCATGATTCTTAGAGGGAGCGTGTTGCTACAAATTCACAGCTTTTGATGTCTGTGTCAGACAAAGAAATGCAAATTTGAACATGTCTATATGTACTGCCTGAAAATAACAATTTGTCTTCAAAGTGCAGAACCGAGAATGTGATGAGGGGTCCTTAACTGGGTTATGCTTCAGCCACTTTACAGGGTTTTTGGTTACTGTTGACATAGAATAATCCACTTTCTTTAAAATGTCCTTTATAGAAAAGAAGTGCAGTTAAGGTGGCAGGAGTACAAATGAGAGATAGAATCATTCACATTCAAAAGGAAACCCCTGGAAAACCCTGTGACATTGGTCATGGTCTAGAGTGATCATAAGAATAAATAAATAAATAAATAGATAGATAAATAAATAATGGCAAATAAAAGTCCAAGAGTACTGTTTGCTGGAGAGTTTCATTTAAATTAATTATTGCTCGTAGTAGAGACTTCTTTCGGAGTACTGGTCAGCTTTATTTTTGCTTTGCCTTGTGCATAATGTTGCCTTTTTACATCTTGTCTTCTATCAGAATCACTTTCCATCTACTGAATTTGAGTAAAGTGGCTCAAAAAAGAAAAAAAAAAAGAAAAAAAGAAAAAGAATTGTGAAGCAGTTTCATTATACTTTAGTTTGAAGTCTTGACTGTTTATGCTATTCTACATTGGCTCTCATTAGTTTTGAATATTTTGGTAACTTTTTTTTTTTCAAAACAAATAAATGAAATATGTAGGCTTTGAATAATTACATTTAGCTTTCTAAAAAACATGGATCATAATATGTACTGGGTCGGGCTGGGATGTTAACTTTCCCTGCAACAGCCCATACAGTGCTGTGCTCTGCACTCGTAGCTAAAACAGCAGTGGTATCACACCAGTGTTGTGTCTGCTGCTGAGCAGTGCTGGCACAGCATCAGGACTCTCTCTAACCCTCCTAGGGGGTGGGCAAAAATGTGAAAAAAGAAACATCACCAGGGCAGCTGACCTAAACCAACCAAAGGGATATTCCATACCATATTATGTCACACTCAGCAATAAAAGGTGGAAAAACGAAGAAGAGGAGGGGGGTGGGCTCTCGTTGTGAAAACGTCTGTCCTCCTCCCAAACACCGGCTACGTGCGTTGAGGCCCTGCTTCAAGGACGTGGTCAAGCATCGCTCATTTGTGGGAAGTAGAGAGTAATTTATTTCCTCTGCACTTCCATGTAGCCTTTACTAGTTTTGTTTAGTTTTCCCTTTCCCCCTCCCTTTTCCCCTTTCCCTTTTTTTTTTTCTCTTTAGTTAAATTGTTAATTGTTTAATTAAATTGTTTAGTTAAATTGTTTAATTAATAATAATCTTTCCTTAATAATTATTTATTTTTCCCTTTAATTAAATCATCCTTATCTCAACCTGTGAGTTGTTCTTTCCTTTACTTCTTCCCCTCCTCATCTAAGGAGGGGGAGTGAGAGAGCGGTTGTGGTGTTCAGCTGCCTAGCACGGTGAAACCACCACATAATACTCACCCAACTTCATAAAATGTTGTGGGACTTGAGGTTATGAAATGTTATGGCATAGCATTACAACTAACTTTTCCAGAAACTGAGTGTAAAACTGGTGACATCTCCTGCAAATAAAAATATTCTGAGTTCAGATTCATATTTTTGCTCTCTTGAAAGCTCATTAATAATTCCAAGTAGGTAATTAATTTTCTTCATAAATCAGGTGAGAATTGTTCTTGTGTAGAGATATTTATCAGATGATCTCAACGTACTTGACAAAAGAAAGCCACCACTTG
This sequence comes from Anser anser, assembly GCF_964211835.1. Classification (NCBI taxonomy): domain Eukaryota; kingdom Metazoa; phylum Chordata; class Aves; order Anseriformes; family Anatidae; genus Anser; species Anser anser. The sequence goes on from NC_139723.1 coordinate 15,793,956, forward strand.
CTCATTATTGAACAAAGGATGCTATACCAGGCAGATAAGCAAACCAGTATGACAACTGAGTTTTGCAAGACCCTGTGAAGTACTGTGCAGAGTAGACTTCTTTCCTAGATGATTAAGAAGACAGTGAAAAAGTTTAAAGGCAGAAAGAGATGTATCTAAATATCTTCAAAATGTAAGATATCTGTTTCCAGCCAGCTCACACAGCTGACAAAAGGAAGGAACCTCCACCCTGTATCACCATCATTGGACAGATAAATTCCAAGGGAAAGTCCATGAGAGCTCCATGGCCCTCAAGGACCTCATATGGAAAAGGAAGACAGTGTGTTAACCTAAAAGTGGAGTGGGACTCAACTTGGATGGTGTAAATCACCATATTTTATCATTAAATCAGTCAACATTTTCTTTCACTTTAATAAGTCATGCATATGACATGCTGGGGACAGGCCATGAGGCTTCTGCATCATCCATCTGCCTCTGCTTGAGAGATGACCACTTGGAGAGGGGTGAGGTGGATGGTGTGTAATAGGTGCTTCAGTAATGTAACTCTAATACACTTTCTCTCATGAGTTTACACCTGTAAACCTGCTTACATCTGTTGTGTGTACACCTGTGTACACACAAATGGAAATGATGAATTGACATCTCTTAACTGCAGTGCAGTAACACACTATGTACACATAGTTAGGCACTATGATTGCAAGGAATATGTTGAATTCCCTTCAGATTAACATATTTTACTTCACAGATTGAGGATACTACAAGTGAACACTACCTTTCTAGTTTACTGTTGCCTTTCAGTGGCCAGGCAGTAACTTCTAAAGGTGCACTAAGGTCTTTGTTTGTGATCACACGTTTGAATATTCCACCCTTTCAGGTTTTGGAATATTTCAACATAAGTCACTTGCTAACTTTAGTGACAAGCATAGCTTTATTAGCCAGGATTGGACTACATCCATTTATATTCACTAAGCATCTTGACCAAAGGCAAAGGTATGTTCAAAAGGACTCAGAAAAATTTGTCTGGATGTCCAATGTTAATCCTAGCTTGCAAAACACTATTGAAAGGAAAAAAAAAAATTCATTCAACCCCGCTGGCATAAAGAAAATAAGGCACTGTACAGCAAGATCTTCTAAGGAGAGCAAAATCACTTACTAAATTATTGATTTGTTATGTTGAAGTAGGGATCCTTATTTCTAACCCAGGAAGAAATCTCTTCTAGAAAGCACTTCTACAGCTGAAACCAAATTTTTTTGTTTTCATAAGGTAGCCTGTGCAGCTCTGAGGACACAAACCAGCCAGTGTAGAGGTATTTATATCTGCACTGTATTGGCAGAGTGCAATCAACCCATGACTGTGACAGTTGAACAGATCATGTATCTCGTGACATTTTATGGCAAAGATATACATAAAACTGCTTGCAGCTGAAGGGAAAACAATCGTCCTGCAGATGCTGGAAAGGAAGAACAGGTAAACTTTGGACAATAACTCACAGATTATGGACACTTGTCAGGCATTGTGACTTTTTCATCTAGTACTAAATGTAGATGAAAATATCATAATTGTTCTGAGTGCTGTAACACATCAGGAGTTCATCCCTGTGATGGCAGTCCGCTGCACCACACTTCCTAGATTTCAGCTGGACAATGCATCACTGTAGCTTCCAGGTCAGTGTTGAGTCTTCCCATTGAAACTATAAAAAAAAAAAAAAAAAAAAAAAAAAAAAAAAGAGAGAGATTCTGTGTGAATTATGTACTTCAAAAGAAATTGTTGAACTTCCTATATTCTGTTTCCAAGTAAAAGTCCTGAAAAGCCTTGCTGACAGAAACAGCTATTAAATACATCTGTCCGTACCTCAAATTGTCAAATTAAGAAAAAAGAAAAGGTAAATAAGAAGGTGCCCAGCTATTGCTTAGGAGATTTATTCCTAAACAATCTTTCAAATTTTCTTAGTACATTTTTTCAGAAATGTTGATAGTTTTTAGTTGTAAATTAAAGTCAACTAAGTTAAACCAACAGCCCATGCTAAGAAGATAAGCTAATTCCATCTAAACTTCCCACACGTATGAAGTTGGAAATTAAGGCTGACACTATAGTTGACTTAAAATCTTGGATAGAAAGAAAGAAAAAAAAAAAAAAACAAAATAAAAGACTAGGAAAAAATAATGTACTTGTTTGGAAGGTTTTCTGTGATTTGTCTGTGGTATCTCTTTACTCATTTGCAAGATTAGAAGATATGTAAATGGCCACAAGATAATTGAATTCTCCCATCCTCCACCTCTGAATTTAAAATATAAAAATATAAAAGTTTTAGTACTGTAAAGCAGGGAGGCCAAACAGAAGGGTGTCAAAAGTAATGCCCTTTATTTGGGTTATATGCTAATGTATGCTCTTTTTTACTTACCTGCAAGAGTGAGAACCAAAAGGGATCAGTGCAGGTTCTTGTTTTATTAGAAAGGTCATCCTTAGCCTCTCTTATTTTTTTCTTTCTTTTCAGAGTGAAAAAAAAAAGAGTGTTCTTTTATTGTTTTTCAATTTTAATTATACCACAACCCAAGGTCCCACTCTGGTGACACAAACAACTTCTAGATGAATTAAATACATGCGTTCGTGACACTGTGACTATAGCTGTAAGCTGAGCAGTCTTCCGAGCACAGGTCAATACTAGTAAATGTAACACTGTGCACAAGAGAAATGAGATAAGCAAGATAAATAAGATAAATCTGTTGACTGAAGAACGAAGATATTCGACTTATGTTAAACACAAACACACACACACACACACAAAAAAAAGTTTTTTAAAAAAGTGAGTGTAATTCTTTCATATCTTTATCTCATAATTTTGGACGGAAATAAACGAATATTCATTAATTCCCTTAGTTTTATATTACTGACTCAGTCCGAATTTCTGTTTATTGCTTACAGAAAAGTGACTTGCTTTAGAAGATGTGGTCAGCTATTTGGTAAGATTTTTATTCTTCTAGTGAGATTTATTTATTTTTTAAGTCCAGGACCTTTAAATTCAAATGAGGTTTCTAAGGTGCATCTCTAAAATGTTAATCTGAACACACAGAAACGAATTGTGTTTTCATTTATTACATCACATTTCTGATTTTTACAATTAGCTCCAGTTGTAAAATTACAATAAAATAAAAAGACACTCATTGTTAATATGCAGCAATTGTTCAACACTCCCTTAGTTTTTTTTTGTTGTTGTTGTTGTTTAAAAAAAAATAGAGTAAAGGAATAAAAGAGTATAAACAAATACAAATTTAGATTTCTATCAATTGCTTATTTTTGTATTACTTAAATTATTAAGAAATATTTTAATAATTGGGGTTTTTCACAATCCATTTGTGATTTTAGGAGGAAGGATGATGAAGCAATTTAAGAGATCTAATACATACATTTTATAAGACAAGCATGTTGTATCCTTTCATATGTCTCAAACCGCACATTCACTGATCAAAAAACTTGCTATCTCCATTTTATTTGACTAACCTCTGTTAACATTAGGAAAGTTTGCTAAATAAAAGGTCAGCCTCCACATGGTGGAAAATAAAGCTTGTAAAAGGCAAGCTCAACTTTTATTTTTAATAACGTTACAGATTGTAAGGGATAATTGACAGTGAACAATGATGTTATTCTGTTTATTAAAGGAACCTATATGAAGCACTCAGTAGTCCTTCAGTGCATGCTCTTGGGTTGCCCACACTGTATGATAGTTCAGGGTATTGTATTTAATCATTATGGTCCAGAATACAACCAGTATTCCAGTTCTTCCTTGCAATTTTGACCTCTTTTAATCATTGTATGTTATTTGCCTCCAAACCTTTCAGAGTCACTCATGGTTATTCAAGTTTGGTTTTCAGCTGCAGGGCTTCTCCTCGCTTCTCTACCACAGCAAAATTTAAGCACCTCAGTAGGACAGAAGAATTAAATGTTACTCACCTGGATCCTACAAACTGACTGTATTGAAGAGGGTTATGTGGCATTTGCTTTCTGCATGAACAGAACAGACTTCAGAGTAAAGTGTGTTGTCTTAAAAATACTGCTGAAAGTAAATTGGTGAGTACATATGGGAAGGAAGCAAGTAGCTTACTAAAGGGAGGGTCTAGTTTCAACTTGGATGTCTTTTAAAAACATATAAAGAATATATATACCTACGCTACTTTGAACTTCTTAGAATCTTCTACAGAAACTCTGATATCTTCCTCAGTTATTCAGTAGTTAAAGCTTCTGGATGTATGTTATAAAAATAGTGCTTTTGATTTTGTGCCTTTTACAGAACAATTAATTTATATTGTAGCTTGTAAAACAGGTGAAGCAAGTCTGTGTACTAAACAAAGAAGAATCAGTGGTGATTCAAATGCCACAGAAATATGAATATGTACAAATACACAAATGTTTTTCAGCTTTACAAAAATGGGAAAAAAAATATGCACAGACTTTAAGCTTTGCTAATTTTTATTTAAGGATTTGGCTTAGAGAAAACCAGTTTGGTTAATTTTAACACATTTTCAATTCCCAGAAAAGTTCTAGAATGATGGAAAAATGTTTATATTTTGGCAATGTCAAACAGGGCAAAGAGAAACCTCACAACATTCATACATAAAAAATGAGAAAACTGACAAGAACTAAATGGATAAGTAAGGATTGCACAAATTTATGGATCTAGAGTTTTGACAAAGAAATCAGATTTCAGGTTTTTTTGTTGTTGTTGTTTTTGTTTTTGTGAATTATGTGTTTAACTGAGAGACAATTCTGCAGATATAGCAAAATGAGGTTTGTCTGCAAGAAGACACTGCAGTAACCATAGCTTTTGCAGACATTATTAGGCTATTTTTAAACTAGCTACCCTGGTTATTGCTGCTGCAGTGAGATGCTCTGAGGGTTACATATGCTGAATATCTTCTTGGATTCCAAACCTCTGATTATCCAAGGCTCCACTACATGCTAAATATGCATAAAATACATTCTTCTTTTCCCTTTCCATGCCCATTTATCTATATGTCTTAAATGAAACTATCCGTTAGTGTCAGTAATGGTGATTACTACATTGAAAACAACAGAAAACCAGCTAAAACAGAAGGAATAACAGCGTCATGAGCTTTTACCATTTTCATATGTATTTGGGTTGTTGTTAAAAACATTCTGCTGCTCATTATCTGTTCCTTGGCAATGTACCTTTTATAATTAAAATAGCCAAAGGTCTCACATTCATAATGCCTTTTAGAAACTGCTAGATAAGATCTTCAGAGTTTATGCTTGTAGTTTAAAGGCACATTTTAATAGAAAATAGAATCATAGAATCATAGAATTATAGAATATCCCGAGGTGGAAGGACCCATAAGGATCATCAAGTCCAACTCCTGGCACTGTACAGGTCTACCCAAAATTTTAGACCATGTGACTAAGTGCATAGTTCAATTTCTTCTTCAATTCAGACAGGCTTGGTGCAGTGACTACTTCACTGGAGAGTCTGTTCCATTGTGCGACCACCCTCTCAGTGAAGAACCTCTTCCTGATGTCCAGCCTAAACCTCCCCTGCCTCAGCTTAACACTGTTCCCGATGGTCCTATCACTGGTGATTACGGAGAATAGGTCAGTGCCTGCCTCTCCACTCCCCCTTGCAAGGAAGTTGTAGAGTGCGATGAGTTGTAGACTGCAATGCAACAAATTTTAATAGAAAAAAGCTTCATTTTTCTCTACAAATAAAGCACTTGTTCTCTGATCTTGTGGTATCATTACATGGGACTTGCCTTCCACCCAACCTCAGAGGACGTGAGTGTGGTTATGAATTCACTAGGTAGATTACGACATTCAAGCCTACAACGCTATCTTCGAATGGAAGGAATATTTGAGCTTCTCTAATATGTGATTCAGCTGTCTTCTAGCAATTGGCCTGTGGGAGTACACAATCTGTTCTATCTGGTGTTGTCAGTGATTCACTTCTTTGGCTCTGACTGATTGCTGCCAGCAATCCACACCAATTGCACAGGAAATAGTGTGATTAATCATATATATCTTTGTTTAGAACCCACAGTTACTATTTAATGTAATTACTTCCCCACTGCAATTTAGTTTGAAAATTAGTGTTTCGTTGTTTTATTTATTTTAATTTGAAGTCTTTCTGCTCTGGTGTGCATGGCAGAAACATCTATGAGAAGGAATATCAATCCAGTATTTAATTTTTTCTCAAATTTTGTAAATAAATCCCCCCACACACACACCCTTACTTTCAGTCGCTTAACTGTTAGCATACCTTTGTATACTTTACAGTTCATATTTGTATCATATTGCATCATATAAAGTATTTAACTGTTTGCATGGATCAGCTATATTAGCTATTGGAAAAGAAAATTAACAAAGGCAGACTTCTATTTCCCACATTTATTTTTAATTCAAGGATATGTGTGATGTCTTAGTTATTTGTTAAAACAGCAACAATAAGAAGCAGAATATACTTAAGAATTAGAAAGTAAAAAGATTTACCAATTTTTGTGTGTGTTTCGATATTCATATTTGTCAGCTGGGGCAGGACTAGACAACTTAACAAGATCTTGCAACACAAAGGACTGTAAGGAAACATGTGGCAGACCACAGTGTCGTTTTACTTTTTCAATGAATCACTTGTGGTTCAACCTAGAAAAAAGTTATATATACATATATATATAGTCTTTCCAGCAACAGCTGTTTATGTATCTCAGCTTTTTTTTTTTTTTCCCAGTGGATTTTTTTCAGACATAGATCTTCATTTCAGTCCTGCCTATTGCAGTATTTTCCATGTGACTTCTGGAGGTTATTCTATTTTCTTCAGTCTGAGATTTCTCAGCTGTAAAATAAGAATAATAACACTTACTGGCCTGGTTTTGTTTTATAGAATGTGAGTTCTTCAGGGCATAGAACAACTTTATATATTTGCATATCACAGCAAAATCTTGGCAAAGGTCTACAGATGCTATTAAAGTACATAAAATAATAAAAAGTGCATTATCTTTAATTGGTTTTACTTTATGTCCTCTTAAATTCAAAGCAATAAGTTTAGGTGAGGAGCAGTGTAAAATATTATACCACTAGCATCATATCACAATTTGGGGGAATGCTTTACCCCCAGCATATAAAACCTGCAGGAGACGTGTTAATAAAGAAGTCTCTAGAAGACTCTAGAATGTTGCCTCTTGAAGAACTCTTCCCTCTTGAGGCATATCAGTGATAGGTATCTTTCAGGCTCCAAACTTCTCCTAGCTGGTCAGTTGTTTTTTGTTTGTTTTGTTTGTTTGTTTGTTTTCTAATGTTAATATGAGGTTGGGTAAGATAGTCTAGGGTGGAAACCCAAACTTTGCCATAAAGTTTAACAATCTCTCTGACAGTGATGAGGAGAAGGACAAGGGAGGGGAGGGGAGGGGAGGGGAGGGGAGGGGAGGGGAGGGGAGGGGAGGGGAGGGGAGGGGAGGGGAGGGGAGGGGAGGGGAGGGGAGGGGAGGGGAGGGGAGGGGAGGGGAAGGGAAGGGAGGGGAGGCAGGACTGAAATTAAGATCTATCTATTCTCCCCCACTACTCTGTCCTCCAGAGACCCTATGTAGAGTACTGCATTCAGAACAAGAGAGACATAGACCTGTTGCAGTGAGTCCAGAGATTATCAGAGGTCTGGAACACCTCTCATATGAAGAAAGTCTAACATTGCCGGGGTTGCTTAACCTGGAGACAAGAGGGCTTCAGTACAATCTTATTGTGGCCTTTCAATATTTACAAGGGGCTTGTAAGAAAGATGAGAAAGAACCTTTTGCAGGGGTTGTAGTGATAGGACAAGGAGCAATATTTTTAAACTGAAAAAGGGTCGATTTTGGTTGAAAATAAGGAAGAAATATTTTACAGTGCTGATAGTGAGACACTGGAACAGGTTGCCAAGAGAAGTTGTGGATGCATTCCACATTGTGGATGTGTTCAAAGTTAGCTTGTACAGGGTTTTGAACAACCTGATCTAGTAAAAGATGTCCCTGCCATGGCAGTGGGTTGGAACTAGATGATCTTTGAAGGTCTCTTTTAACCCCACACCATTTTACCGTTTTGTGAAGTTCCACAAGCTCTTGCCTCTCTGAGTGATGAAGCTGTTTTAAAATAAGTACCAGTGAGCTTCCTACTGTATGCAGGTGGTTTGGGCACAAGAAGTCCTTAAATATACTAAATATACTACAAAATATACTACTACTTGATGGTATTATGATATGTTTTTCTGTCATTCTAGGGTGTTTTGTTGTTGATGTTGTTGTTTTCCCCTGAACAAAACAACAGACTGTGCCATCGGGCCTGGTTCAGCATCAGTCCCCAGCATCTTCAGGATGTTCCAGATTATGGATTTGTGAGTGCTGCAAAGCAGTATATATTTCTGTTGTCAGAAAAGGTACAGATGGAAAGCTTTCCCTAGGATAGTATTCCAAAGTTTATAAAATATTCCTGACTTTTAGAGGTATGTAGTTTTATCATGACAGATACAACAAAAAGATCACCAAAAGTTACAAGAAGTAATTCCTGCATAATGCAGTAATTGAGCGATTAGTAGCATGGCAGAATGGATTAACTACTTAGGTATAATTTGGGTTTTCCTCCTCTGTTGAATTGCTACACTGAATGAAAAGTGCAATGAAGAAAAAGCAAGATAAAATAGAAATCATCCACACTGATCAAACTGATTTTATAATTCCCTTCAGAGCAAGTGTAAAGTTAACCACAAATGTAGCCATTGAATACAATTTGTAGTTTCTTAATAAATCATGTAATCCTTTTCTGCATGTGAATGCAAAGTATGAATGGGATAGAGGTGTACTCTGATTTGGAAAAGAAAATGAAGAGAAAGAAGAAAAGATTGAAAATGAACTTTAATTTCCAATTATGTTAGAAAATAAAATACAGGAAACCCACTCATAAAGTTTTCTTAGACCAGAGATTACAGTCCAGTAAAATTTTATAAAATGAAGGCAATCTTTTTTCTTCAGTATGTCCAGTTTCTTTGTGTCTGTTGTGCTTCTTCTATTCTAATATCAGAATTTTGTAGGTAGTGGTGATGTAACATAATCACTGAAATTATTCTTATCCCATAATCACTGAACTGGCCTAAGGACAGATTTACTTTACTGAGCCTTCCAGGAAGTGGATTTATCTTTCTTCTAGTGTTCATTGGGTAAAAAGAAGGTTACGTTCTAGCTCCAGAGTCACTGCTTACACACGGGGCATAGATGCTGTATGGATCATATCTACTGGCAGTCCTTGCTTTTTCTACTCTTTATACCACATTTGTATTTCTTCCTTCTGAAGTTTTTAAACAATGATGAAAGGACTGTAGCAACAGGAAATCTTCCAATTCCAGCATAGCTTCTGCTTTCTTCTATACATCCTCCATAAAATAATAATAATAATAATAATAATAATAATAATAATAATAATAATAATAATAATATTCGCATAGTTTTATTACCTATACTACCTAAGACCCTCTTTTCCTCTTTTCTCTGGTGTTTAAAACAGGAAGAACATATCTAACAAATTCTCCTGATTTATTTATTTTCTTTAATTACTCATAAAAATCTGCAATTAATCAATTTGGTTGAACCTTTGTTACACCCTAGAATCATAACAGAAATATGAATATGTTTGGAGCTTTTTTTTTTTTTTTTTGTATGTGGATTTTGCGGTAGATAGGTAAGCTTTCTGAGCTCTGAGGTCGGACAAATAACCGTTATCTGAATATGGTACTAAGAATCCTGCAATGCTTTACCCAAAAAATAATGGTGTTGCCATTATTACAGTAATACATTCCAACACAGATCATTTGTATTTCAAAACTCTGTGTTTTCAATTAATAAAATATCTTCTTTGCTTCCAGACTGAGGTTTTCAGGATATTAATATGTCTATTTCACTGACAAAGAAAAGTTCTTTTAGATCACTTGATGAAGTCATCAGAGACAAACCTTGTAATATGAATGCCAGAACAAAGTCTTTAAAAGTAATTCACCAGATTCTCCAAAAATCATATCTTTTGCTTAAAAATAATAATGTGAGGTATCATTTTTGCTTTCCTCTTGATTTTTTTCATTTTTTAAGATTCAAGTTTAACAGCTTCATATTGCAACTTTGCTAGAAGAAAAAGTTAAAAACAAAAGCAATGTTTTCTGCATAGCCACTTGATTCTAGCTATTAAGTCTCTTTAAAAAAATATTTATAAGCTTAAAAGGTAGCTGAGAGAACTGCAAGACTGTGAACACTGAATTTTGTTAATAAATAAATAAATAAATTTTTATATATATATACACACTTTATAGCTGAATAGCTAATAAGCAGTATGCAATTTCAGTTCCCCATTTCTAGACCTGAGCTGTTATAGAAGTTTGATCACAATGTCACATAGTAGACTGTTATACCAATACAAATGCACATTTATTCTCCTCCTTTATTTTCTTTTGCTGTTGTTGTATTATTTATTTATTTATTTATTTATTTATTTATTTATTTTGTAAATGAAACTGACAAGTTTTGAGGGTTTTGTATTACTTTTATCAGACTCCAGAGAAATATTAAATTTCACATTTTCAGAATCTAAATAGATTGCTATTTCATGAACAAATAAACCGTTGTGCTGCATACTGCAAGATATACTGCAAACACACTTCTGTTTGATGTCATAGGTGAGATTTTATTCTACAGTAAATGAAACCTTGCAAATTAAAAATATATAAATTGTCTGTGATAATAACGAATCCTGATACTTTCTGTACTTTTATTAAATTTAGATATCTTCAACAGATATTTAATAATTTGCTAAGTGGTATCAATGTGACAGGGCTCTAAAAATTTGCTTTGTGAACTCATATGCTTGCTGGTAGTCCTTATTTACATAGTAATGCTGTTGGAGCACACAGAAAGATAATTGACTTGTATACAAAAATTTTGTGAGATTAATTTATAATATAAGTCTACAAATATAATTTAGCAAAGATATAAAAAACAACCGTATTTGGGGTCCAATCTTGTAGTTAGTTCTGGTGTATCATGACCTGTAATAATTGAGTTCAAGTAATATTGCCAGGTAAGGCTTATAAAGGTGATGCTTTTAAAAAATAGTTTTTCTTATGATGTGTTTTTTTCAAAACTGTACAGAATCTGGAGGTATTGGTAAAACTAGAACAAAGTCTACCAAAACAATTTTGACTATAAGCCATTTATACATTTTTAAACAGACCACCACAACAAGAACAAATCAACAAAATGAAAGCAGTACTAAATTTTTACTTAGCGAACAGAATGGTGGCAGAATTTGAAAGTAGTGGAGAATGCAAAGCCCTGTTTTGGTGGTTGTCTAATTATGCCAAGTGATATATCCAGCTTTAGTGGAACTACTTAGGAAATCCAGTGCTCTCAGAGTTTGCTGATGTAGAACTACTGTCACAGACACACAATGTATATTGCCAATTTTTATTTGTAGTATAGGTGCAGATGTAAGCTGGAGAAATTTGACGTGAAATTATTTAGGTAAGCATCTACAAATTTTCTTGATTAAGACCACTGCCTGTCCCTTTCCTTTTCACTACACCTCAATAGCACTTTCAGTGAGATTAGAGATTAGCAATGTAGGCATTTTTAGCATTGATAAAAGTCCAGGAAATCAATGACGTGAAATACTTACTGAAATACTGATGGACAGTACATCAAAGACATAAATTAACTCAATCAAGTTAATATCCTGTGCTTTCATATGACATTACCAGAACTGCTTACTATACATGCAAAACCCTAGAAACATTCTAATTTTATCTGCATTCCTTCTAAAACTGACTTCCTACATCCTTTCATGAAGCTATTGTCACATGGGCAAGGCAGAACCTTTGCCTGGAGGCCACTTTCAGAAAACAAAACAAAACAAAAAAATTATTTTGCATTTGTAGCAGATATGAACTCCAGTTCTGTTTTAATTTTCTACTTGCCTGTGAACTACCACAAAGAATGAAGTAAGATGATGAGGACACCAGAGCTTTCAAATTCTTTTACTCAAGCAGCTGTGAACAGATATTAATCCCAGGTGCTTCCATATGTCTTTAAAAACAATTGATAAAGAGCTGATATACAATATTTGCATTTATGAAAGCTTATTTCCTTATGGTAGTTTTTTGCTTATTTAAAGCATTAGAGAACGTAACCTGATTCTTGACAATTTATTCAACACATTTTTGAAGTGTGGTGTATGTCTGGGTGTATATATCTCCTCATCCACCCATCTTCTGGAATTCTAGAATCACTTAAACCTAAAGAGTGACTTCAAAATCAAACAAACAACAAAATAAAACAAGAGAACTTTTTTCTTCTTTTGCAAACATAGTTCTACAAAATCTAGGGTTATGGAAATGGTAGAAAATCTAGACAGATTCTTCCAGTGTAGGATCTAGAGTTCACCGTTTAAAACAGAACTGGCCATTCCCAAAATAACGCCCAGATAGGGTGATTCAACACACAATTGACAGCAGACCTACAAAATTCCTTGCCAAAAGAAGGTGTAGATGCAAAAACTTACACTGGTTCAGAGGTTGACTGGGCAAGGACTTAGAAGAGTACAGATCTAACTCAGGAAATACTTATGCTGAAAATAGATAAAATTATGAAAATGTTTCTGAGATATGATGATAATGTTTCTGTGTCTACTTTGTTCCTCTTTCTCCTGAACATTCGTATGTGGACACTGTTGAAGACAGGCTACTGTCTAGATAGACCATTGATCTGAACCATGGCAGCTCTTATTCTGTCCTCAAGAAATTATGGAAATTTGGACTGAGGCTGCAGTATTCCCTGAAGATCATCTTCTCCTGGAGATCAAAGAAAGTGTTCTAAAGGATGGTGCTTAGAGGACACTGAATCATTCATTTTCATTTCTCCCTTGGGGGGGGGAGGGGGGGGACGGGACTGTAAACACTAGTTTAGTGAATGTCTATAGTTAACTCAAAATTTTTTTCCTTGGTTTCTGTATATATAGTTTGTTTTAGGCAGACATATCTATACAACTGAAAATTGTAGGAAAGATAGGAAAGATAAGGTGATCTTACAGAAATGGAACAAGTTACGTCATGAACTCACCTTCCAGAGAAATGCAGATTACCAAATCATACAACATCATTTGACATAAGTAAGAGCTGGTGGGAAGAGTCCTGTGGCTGGTGGGATGTGTGCATGCTTATAGGATCTTCAGGAAGGATAGGTAGGGCAGACGAGCTAGGAGCAGGTGCTGTGTGTAATGGAAGGAATAAATCGTATGGAGCTTGCTGTTGGCAATGACACAGCTGAGAATCTCTGGGTAAGGCTTAAAAGAAAAAAAAAAATAGTGGATGCTGTTGTGAGTGTCTACTAGAGAGAGGCCAGTCTGCCAGGATGATGACTTTAATGAAATATTCTATCAAGAATTAAGAATCTCTCGATCAGCTGCCCTTGTCCTTATGGGTGACTTCAATTTCCCAGATGTTAACTGGGAATACCACACAGCCAATACAAACAGGTCCAGGAAATTTCTAAAGCATGTTGAAGATAACTTCTTGGTACAAGTTCTGAGGAAACTGACTAGGAAATGTGCCCTCCTGTGCTCCTGTAAAGAAAGAGAACTTCATGCATGAAATGGCAATTGGCAGTCATCTTGGCCACAATGGCCATGAAGTAATTGAATTTCAGGTATATAGTGAAAGAAGAAAATCTACCAGAAACTTCAGCCCTGGATATGGGGAGAGCAGGCTTCAGAGTCCTCAGGAAACTAGTTAATAAGGTCCCCAGGAATCTGCTCTTGAAGATATTGGAGTCCAGCAGTGCTGGTCGCTTTCTAAGAACCATCTCTTAAGAGGAAGGAGCAGTGTCAGGAGTTGAGCAAGTGGGGCAGAAGGCTAGCTTGGCTAAGCCAGGATCTTCTTCTAGAGTTTAGGCAGAACAATAGAGTATATGGACAATGAAAACAAGGTCAGGTGATACGGGAGCACCTGAGTTGCCAAGTACTGTGGGGAACAACAACAAAAGCTTTTTAAAAGTATGTTAACAGAAAAAGGAGGACCAGAGATAACGTTGGTTAATGACTGAGTTAATGTTACTTGATGGGGTTGGTCACCTCACGAATAGGGACGTAGGTAAAACAGAGACATTTAGTGACCTCTTCGCTTTTGTCTTGCACACCAGTGATGGGCCCTGGAACCCCCTGGACCCCTGAGTTGGAGGACTATGACCCAGCTGACTCCCAGACTCCCAGCCGACTCTGAACTTGTGCAAATTTGCTGCTCTAGCTGAATGCATATAAGCCTATGGGGTCCAACAGGATTCATGGGATTTAAAGAGCTTGCTGATGCCATTGCAAGATCTCCCTCAATTATTTTTTAACAGTGTTTGGAATCTGCAGAGGTTCTAGTTGACCAGAAGCTGGCAGGAAGGGATATGGGGGGTTTGGTCGACTGCAAGGTGGATAAGCATCAAATGTGGTTTCACCCTGGCGGGCAACTAAGTACCACAGCTGCTCACTTATTCTCCCTAGGTGGATGGGAGAGAGAATTAATAAGGTAAACGTCTAAGAATCTATGGGTTGAGGTAATGACAGTTTAATTGTAAAGCAAAAGTTGTGTGTGCAAGCAAAACAAACCAAGGAATTAATTCACTACTTCCCATCAGAAGACAGATGTTCAGCCACTTCCAGGAAAGCAGGGCTCATCATGCTTAACAGTTTCTTGGGAAGACTAAAGCCATCACTCAGAATGTCCACTCTTTCCTCCTTCTTGTGTACCCTTAGCCTCCTCACTGGTAGGGCAGCACAAGAAGGAGAAAAATTATTGACTCTGTGCAAGTACTACTCTGCAACAACTAAAACATAGTGTGCTATCACCACTATTTTCATCGAAAAATCCAAAACAAGGCATCACACAAATCTCTACAAAGAAAATTAGCTCTATCTTAGCCAAAGCTATGACAAAAGTGAGCTGGGAGTTTTGGTCGATAAGTTCAATATGAGTCAAGTGTGCCCTGGCAGTCAAAAGAGCCATTCATACCCTGGGGTGTATCAATCACGGCATTGATGGCTGGTTGAAAGAAGTGATAGTCTCTCTCTGTTCTGCACTGGTACAGCCCTATCTTGAGTACAGTGTGCAGTTTTGGTCACCTCAATGTAAGAATGATACAAAACTATTGGAGAGTGTCCAAAGGAGGGCAACACAGATGATGAAGGGTCTACAAAGGAAGACATATGTAGAGCAGCTGAGGTCCCTTGGTTTGTTCAGCCCAGGGCAGAGCAGACTGAGGGGAGGCCTCATGGCGGCCTGCAGCTTCCTCACGAGGTGAGTGGAGGGGCAGGTACTGAGCTCTGCTCTCTGGGGACAGCAACAGGACCCAAGGGAACAGCATGAAGCTGCAACAGGAGAGGGTCAGGCTGGGTGGTAGGAAAAGGTTCTTCATCCAGAGGGTGGTACAACACTAGAACCGGCTTCCCAGGGAAGAGGTCATGGTACCAAGCCTTCTGGAGTTCAAGAAGCATTTGGACATTCTCAGACATATGCTTTGATTTTAGGAAGTCCTGTGTAGATACAAGAGTTGGATTCAATAATATCTGCAGGTCCCTTCCAATTTGGGATATTCTGTTATTCTAACTGTTGTATTCAAATTGACATGCAGCCTTGAGATCACATACTTTATGTCATATATGTCTTTTGAGCATAACAGCTGCTATCTGCACTTGTACTGGTTTAGCTTTTTAACTTCTCTACTGTGTATTTTCGGTCTTAATCCAAATCAGGACACTTTTAGGGCTGCAGTCAAGCAGAGGGATAACTCATGAAAATAAGCATGCAAGTACCTCAGAGAGAACACACTCCTTCAAAGTCACAAACTTGTACAGATCAATTTCCAAAACCTCTTTTCTTCTTACAACTTCCTACTTGACTTTAATGTTTTATTTCTATGTCAATAGTAGCACAGACTGATACAAATAACAGAAACTATATCCTTAATACATCAACCATTGACACAACAGGTTCAAAAACAAGTTATACCAAGTGAGAGTTGTGGTACTTTCAAACACTTCCTTCCTGAAAACTACAATCATCCCTTCAATTTTTGTGCAGGTTATGACTTCAGTGGTAAATCATTAAATTAGTTAATAATAAGGTAGAAAAACAGCAGAGAGTGTTACACACTGTTACAATGGTTATGATTTTGCATGAGAAACATGAGACAGTGTCTCGTGTTCTTCATTAATTTTCTCTTATCTGTTTCCTTTTCCAGACTCAAATTTCTGGTATAGATTGCAATTTAGTTCAGATTCAGTTAGGAAGCTATATGATAGCTTCTTAATACGGTTATGTAGACTCAAAAGAGATACTGACAGACTAACAGAGACATCAGGAATTTTTTTGCCTTCCAAGGTTTCCCCATGCAAAGCAAGAATATTCTTTGCTAGCAACTGATGTTTCATAATTCCATTAGGCTTTAAAAACTTCTGTATATGCTTTGGGCTGTTTACATATTTGTGTTTTATAACCTGCTGGTCTCCCAAGAAATTTCTTGCAAGAACTGAAAAATCTTCTCTCTTTATTTACTCATCAAAATGTTACTGCTGCAGGTGGGAGCAGGAGTGAAAAGGAGACCACAAGCCTGCAGCAAATATTCACAGGAAATAACTTTTAGTTAGGTAGGCACATACACACATTGCTAGTGACTGCAGCATTCCTGTGTTCTTCCAAAATGAAATATTGCCAAGTTATTTAATGCTGTGCTATGGTAGACATAAGCTAAAAACAGAAGAAGGAAAAGCCTAAAGTCTGCCCAGGAAATCTGTGCTAACTTTCTGTCTTAGTTTGAAATCCATGTAAGGCCCTCAGAAGAACTGTTATTTAATATTCTAGTCTCAAGAGCAAGCTTATGGCATGTATTTTGAACCTGAGGTTGTTGTGGCTCGTGTTTACTCTGCTAAATTTAGTTCAAAGACATATATAAAAACTATGACATTTAGCCCTTATCTGTCATTTAAGTGCTAGATTGGTTAAAGAAAATGTTTTATTCTTTTGGCTATATATTTTCTGCATTCAAGTAGATAGGTAAATGAGGACACATATACCTCAATACTTAGATATCTATTCAAACAGATTTCCTTATTTTAAGGCCAACACAGAAATGACAAGTGGAATCTATGACGGTCAAAGAGGTTATTCATTACATTGATTGAGGTCAACTATTTCTGTATACCATGGACCAGTCTTTGTATGTCCACATGACAATTACTTTCCAGGAGATATACTACACAGCACATGGGTGTGTTTCAAGTCTAGACATTCCCTATATTTTAAAGGTCTTATACCTCCTGGGCACCTGTAAAGTATTGATTGAAAATTGCAAAGTGTGTAGCAAGAGTAGCTAGCACATAACCAATGCACCTTTTCCTTGACAAAATAATGGCCTGGAGTACCAATAGATTCGCCCTTAATTTTTGTTGTTCTGTAGTTGTTGAGGTCACATGCAGAATTACAGCATTTTCACATGTTGCAAGGAAACATACAAACACACAGGTGGACAGGTCTGCCCGGACAGCAGTACCGTCCCTGAATACTGAATATCAGTACATATGTTTTATTCAGACACAATATAGGACATAATGGTCAAATAATTTTATGCCTGGAAAATGTAGGTGGAATTTATAAAACACATCTGAATAAGTGGGGTAGCTAATTCTCAAGATTTTCAAATGAGTTATTAACTTCTACTATAGCATTTAGTGTTGATTGTTGATAGATACTAGGTAAATCATTTTTTAATCCAGTTTTGAATTTTCATTATTTTAATAATTATTTTCCCTTAAAATTCCATCTACTATCTCAGAAAAGAGAAGACTTTTAATAGAAATACATTCTTACTTAATTCTTTTCAGAAGAAGAGGGCAATGGCAAAAGCTACTCTTTGCTTGGATTTCATGAACTGCTGCAGCATCCACACATATGTATAAGGTTCTGTCATGACTGCTGCCAACTGAGAGCAAAATCACTTAACGTAATATTTAGGCTGTAGAAGCCTATCATGATTTTGAAAATCTTTACATGGGCACCTGTGGTGGTTTTATCCTACTGGGCAGCTAAAACTTCACTACAGCTGCTTTCTCACTCCCTCTCCTCAAAAGAAGGGGGCGGGAAGAAAATGTGATGAAAAGAAAAAGGTTCATGTGTTGAAATAAGGGTAATTTAACTCAAAAGAGGAAAGAGAAAAAAAATAGAAAAAAAGAAAAAAAATACCACACAGAAGCAAAAATAAAAATAAAAATTACTCTCTACTTCCCGTCAACAAGCGGTGTTCAGCCACATCCTGGGAAGCAGGGCTTCAATACATGTAGCGGTTGTTTGGGTGGACAGACATCTTCATAACAAGAGTCCCCCTTCTCCTTCTCTTTCCCCTTTCCTGCTTTTTATTGCTAAGTGTGACACCATTTGGTGTGGAATATCCCTTTGGTTGGTTTAGGTCAGCTGTCCTGGTGATGTCCCTTCCCCACCTCTTGCTCACCCCCAGCCTGCTGGCTTTGGAGGGTTTTGGAGAGAGTCCTAGTGCTGTGCCAGCACTGCTCAGCAATAGACAAAACACCAATGTGATACCAATGCTGTTCTGGTTACAGGTGCAGAGCGCAGCACTGTGTGGACCACTGCAGGGAAAGTTAACTCCATCCCAGCCAGACCCAGTAAAGCACTTCTGTCACCTGAAGACTTCAAGAATATTATCTCCTACCTTAATACAATAGGCAGACATGGAGAGAGAACCAGAATTTCAATGAGGTGATAAAAATCAAATATCAAATAAGTGGCAAAGCAGAAATCCCAGGCATTCAGGTAAAGAATATCAGCCCCCTAAACACCAACACATAGACCCCAGCACAAAGGATGATGATAATTATCTGTTTTTAAGCTCAATAAATAAATAAATAAAATAGAATAGAATAGAATAGAATAGAATAGAATAAAACAAAATAAAATAAAATAAAATAAATAAAATAAAATAAAATAAAATAAAATAAAATAAAATAAAATAAAATAAAATAAAATAAAATAAAATAAAATAAAATAAAATAAAAACAAAGGACAAGAGACTGGGTGGATAGTTATCCCTTGCAAGCTGAATCTTCAGATCCTGAAAAACACACATCATTTAGTCAGCAGTCTCTGACATCCATCTACATTATTTTCAGTACTTTAATATTACTTCCTATAACTATCATCACCTGAAAGTGACCACACTAAAAATTTTATTTAAAAGTACTGATCATAGATTAAGATAATACATGAAATGTTCTGGACACTTTCCCTAATGTATTATGTATCATCTGAGTGCTTTTGTTACATAAAGATTTCTATATCTTCTATAAGAGGCAATATATTAATCTGAAAAAGAATATATGATTTAAGTTTTAATCTGTGTATGTAGCTGTGAGAAATATTAACTCTGCTCTCTCTTTGAGCAGGAGACACTGGGGAACATTCACACTGCATTTGCAATTCTAAGAGCATTAAAATTGACTTGACATCCTCTGAAGGCCCTGGAAATGCAGTCACATAACCCAGACAAATCAAATACAACAGCAACAGTTGTTGCATTAACCTAGAGAGCAAATAGCATCCTGGTTTTACAGCAAAGGGCTCCATGTTTCATTGACACAGGCTAGTTCCCCCTTTTTTTCTGAAGCATTTACAAAGCTACATGTCCTGACATTCAGCTTGTATGAATGGAGACTGTTGTTATGGAGTCGTTGCAAAAAAATGAGACCTGGTGAGACAGCTTGCAGCATTAGGGTGAGCAATGGACTGATAAAAACTTTTAGATGGACAGGGAAGAGGAGGAGGGATAGTCTTCAGTGTAATATAGCCGCTCAGACACACAGGACTCCTCCAAAGGACAGGAGACAGGGAGCGAGAGCTGGATGTCAAGGTCAGAGAAGAGAGCAGTGAGACAGATGACAGTGTGTTAGGGAGCATGATACGAAAACCCTGGACAGGCAGGGGTAATGGAGCTCAATAACCTGAGCAAGGCTTTGTGTCACCAGCACCGGTTCTCTTGTTTGGGCAGTGTTGTGGAATAACAATTTTGTGGAAAGTCTCTTGACCTTCTACCTATTATGTATGGCATAGGTGTCAACAATGTCCAAGCAGTGTTGTTACAGCCACGTGGAGCAAGTCTCTCTCCCTATTTCCAAAATAGTGGGAAGTGAATAGAGGAGGGGTGAAGTTATCCCAAGTGTAAAGGCAAGATTAATCATCATGAGCTTACTCAAATAATGCTATAGATACAGGCAGAACAAAGCTTAATTATGATCCATAGACAAATTATTAACAGATTTACTAGGATTACAATGACAGGAGTTTATTTCAGTGTGTTCCATAAGTTTAAAGATGGAATACAGCTAAACAGATCAGAGAGTGAAAAAACATCCAGTGAGGTGGCAATCTGATGCCAAGCTTGCAAGTATTTAGGAATCATGTAAACATTGTGGTCTTTTTGTGCAGACATTGACATGAATGCAACAGGTGGAATTAATTATGGACACACACCTCCTTGCTATAGGGTAAGCACATCAAGTACCAAATTATTTTGTTCCACCACTAAAGCTAAAGAATAAATTTCCTGTAGTAGTGATAAAATAGCATCAACTGTGCAGGTGTCTATTGCTTTTATGGGAGCAGATAAATTTCTAAAAGCTTTTTCTAATCCATTTACTCAAATTTCAGGGACCAGCGTTCTAATAGGATACCTCAGTCCTCCATACCATAGTCAAGATATCTTATACATCACTTACCCTGTTCTGATAGTGTTCTCTTAAATTTTCTAAATAAGAGTCCATTTTTTCATTTTTTTCATTTTTCTTTCTATATCATCTTCACAATTTTCAGAGGTCCCCTAACAGCAACATAGAAGTTTGAGCAGGGCTTTTTTTCCTTTGCCTAATTTCTTTGTCTGGTATTGATGCCAGCCTAAAAAATTGTTCCCAAACTTTAGCCCTGTTTTAGCAATTTGATTGGATCTACTCCTGACTTCAGGACTGTCATTTCCAATCCTCTTTAGCCATCTCCTCCTCTGAGGCATTCAATTTATTGTTAGTCATTTTGTGTCCCAGTATCCTGCTGACTACACCAAATGTGTCTCTCAACAAGGGTTCTTTGGATACTGGACAACAAAGCAACAATAAACTGAATGCCAAGTTACAGTGATTTTATTGTAGCAACGAACCTTAAATACACAGATATTTATTTATAAGTGAAATATACACAATTTAAACATAAACCTACTAACCAAAATGCAGATAATTTAAACATAAACATAATGTAAACAATTTAAACAAAAAGGTACTGAAACATATAAAAGCAGAGGAAAAGCATACATCAAATTGACAAGGGATGGTGCCTTTAATGGTTAATCTCACCTATTGATATACAACAGATGGGGAATGTCTTTTTGATATTGATATATCAAAATATTGAATATGATATTGAATTATGATATCAAATGTCTTTTGACATTGATATTGATATTGAATATGATATTGAATGATATTGAATGTCTTTTTTACTGGGCAGCACCCCTGGACCAGCCAAGGTGTGAGCATCAGAAGTGATTTTAGAACATTGCTGGATAATGAATAGTAGATTATTGTCTGGTGAATAGCCTATCTATATTCCCAAGGAGGATTGTCTAGACTGCTCATGAGTGTCTAAGTGTGGGTTAACAGAGCTGTGTATCACCTGTGAATAATCCATTCCTGTCCTTAAGGACTGCCATGCGATAAATCACAGATGTATTTTTTTAAGTTAGCAAAGCAAGAGTGTAAAATCAGCATTTTATTGTCCCATACCATACCTGAGGAAAGGAATGTCTCACCATGCTTTCAAGATTTCTGGAGGGTGTTGAGGATTACTGCTTGATAAAGGTACCGAATGAGCCAATCAGGGTGACAAACAACTGGATCTGCTCTCCACTAACAGGGCAGGACTGGCCAGGGGACAACCACCAGCAGCTGTGACTGCAGTGGCAATGAAATAGAAGAGTGCAAGATGCTGTAGGGTGTGGGGGAGGTGAGCAGCAGAGCACAGACTTGGGGCTTCAGGTGAGCACATTTTCACTTATGCAGGCAGACAGTAGGTGAGATCCCAGGAGAGGCAGCTGTGAAGGGCCAACGTTAAAGGGCAACATCCTCAAAGGGGGAAAGTGGCCATCTTCACTCTCAGGATGACACATCAGGGCACCAGTATGGCTAAGTGGGTAATTCATCACAGAGCTCCAACACAGAGAGCAGCACACAGGAGTTGGAAGCTGGGACAGGAAACAAAGGAGAAATTTAAAAATATTGCCTGGGATTACAGGGGTGGTGTTAGGTAAGGCATGGCCCAGCTACAGTTAAGACTAGCAAGAGATGTCAAAGACAATAGGAACAGCTCCTATGGCTAAACTAAAGGGGAAAAAATCTAAACAAGGAAAACATAAGAGAAGACTGAATTGGTAGGTGATTTAGGACAATGGACACAGTTAAATCTAAAATGCATGGTGCCTTCTTTATCTTGGTTTTAACGAGCAAGTTCTCCCAGGCTTCACCCAGTATGTAGAGACTGGGATGCCATGCAGTTTGGGCAGAAGCAACGAGCAGCCCTGCCCTGGGCAGGCAGAGCCCCATCAAGTGATGCCAGTGGGGCTGGGGACAGCTCTGGTAAGGCTGTTCTGACAGTCAGTGACCTAAGCAGGACCGGAGAAGCTGGAGATAAGGGAAAGCTTTACCCTATGACAACTGTGATGCAATGTAGCAGAGGCCTAGGAAGCCTACATGGCTGCATGATTGTCTTATAACGGGAATTCCAATTGTAATAGATTTGGAAATAATCCTGGTGAAGTATACCACTTTTATTTTTCGTTAGATGATATTCCAGGGTGTTAACGAACTTGAGTAGGAGACCCATTAGGTCAGAAGTTCTGCAAGCAATCCCTGTATATGACCAAACACAATGCTTAAGAATGTATTTAGCATTTTAAATATAATCAGATGTTTTCTTGGAAATCATGACTTTAAGTAACTTGTTGAACATTAAATATCTTAGTGAAATAAAATTCCCTTCTATCCCTGCTACCATAAACAATTACAGAGAAATGGCATCCCATGGAAATTTTAGTTTTTACACCCATGAGTCTCATTTCAAGATGCATCTAAGTGATTACATTGTGGAAAAATACACTTTTATGTTCCAGGAATACTACTGATGAAGCATTGCTCAGTGTTAGAAGCTTGAGAGCTTGAGATGTTCAGCTGTGTATGTGTATGTTTATATATTCTCATAATTGCAAGAGAAGGAGAAAAAGCAGATTATTTAAATTCTGGGAACATGTTAAAGACAAAAATAAGAAAGGAGAATCATGCAGACAGTCTTTTTTGTTGTTGTTGTTATTATCATTTGTTTTATTAATCGCATTAACAGTCAGAAATTCAAAAGCTACCACCATCAACATTTTGTTCTTTGCATCTTCTGATCCTGGAGATTTCTTCCATCTGTTTTCCAACAGGTCACAACATAGTTTTTACTCCTAGGTGAATCCTTCATACTAAACTGGAAGGAGCACTTTTAAATATCTTTGGCAATGCTAAATTCCTTGAATAATTACACTGACCACTGACACTTCAAGAGCTATTTGCTAGACAGCAACCCAAATCTGAACAGCATCATCCTTGAGTTATGCATCAGACAAGTACTTTACAGTGTGGTTATGCCTTCTTTAGAAATTTTGAATAAAAAGAGAAGCTTCATACCTTTTTATTATTCTATAATTTTTATTTTCTTTAAAATTTTCCTTTTCATCTAAATTATCAGAAAATCAAAACCTGCAGTTATGAAAATGCATGAAACCTTGTCTTTGAAAATAATAAAGATATTGCTGCCTACATTACTGCCCTGCAAAATTTCAATGGGGAAAAGAAATTAAAAAAAAAAAAAAAAAGAATAAATTTGTGTATAAACTACATTATATACAATACATTTTGTTTGGAGGTTAAGAAAAGAGAATAGAAGCTGCAATAGTCTATTACGACAAGAAATATTTATTTCTGTCTAGTATGGAGTTATATAGAAAGCATATAGGTACCTAAATACGAACTTCTTCTTCACTAAAAAAAAAAAAAGGGCGGGGGGGGGGAAGACAACACATGGTAAGACAACACATGGTAACACCAAAGGTCTCCAGCACAAGTAGCAAGTTCCTGACAGTGGCCATGAGAGCAGAGTCAGGCTTCCCATAATATATGATGCCAGATTCTGAAAATATGTGTGTAGATGCTGAAGGTCTCACTCACATTCTCACACTTACTGGCCTCTGGTAGATTTTTATTCCATTAGATTATTATTTATTTATTTATTTATTTAACTATATTAAACTTTTGGCTTCTACTGTGTCCTGTGGCAGTGTGTTCCAAAGATTAATTATTTGTTATAAAAAATCTGCTTTATTTAACTAGCTTTAAACCTACTGCCTAATCAAGTTATTTAGTATCCTAATTTGATTCTTGTGTTATGAGATCTACTGAACAATGTTCCCATCATTCATGATTTTATATATTTCAACTCTAGAGAGAACTAGTTTATTTAATTTCAGTAAATGTTACGTTTACAGAATGTGTTGGTTATAAGAGGATCTGCAAAAGAAGAAAATAACTTTCAACTCGTGGAGTTTATTAAACCTCCACAGAGTAAGAATGAGCCAAATGAGCTGTGTCTGGTTATAGCTATAAGTAAACCACTACTTTTTAACCTGACATATTCAAATAAAAACAAAACAAAGCAAAAAAAACAATGAAAACAACAACAAACAAAAAACACCTTTTACCAAGGGCATATTGTAAAGTGCTTTGGGAAAGTCTTACACTAAAGTAATCATAAAAATGAGATTTTTTTAAGGTCACTCACAGTAATATGAATTCTGCAAAACCTACTCTGTCTCATTCCTCATGTAACTGTGGCAAAAAGAACTGAAGACCTTATATTAAATCAAGTAGAATTGAACTCCAGCCTCTTCACTAATATTTAGCTTGTTTGTTTTACTGTGTCAAAGATGAAGAAATAAATTTCTATTCTTCCCTTCACCAAAATGAAATGCACCTAATGAAGTGTCACTACCAATTGAGAGCCATTTAATAAAAATATGTTTGACAATGTACAGTATGTATAAGTTACAAGAATGTTTGCAAACACACAGATACTCTCAATGTGCTACTTCAGTATGAATGTGGATCTTCTTCTGGGCTAACATGATATATTGACTCTCATGGGGTTTGAATATCAGTAGAGTTCATGAAAAATCCAAAACAGTTTGGAGATAGGAGACGTGACAGAGCAAAACAATACACCTGTATTTCCAGAGAGCTAACTTTGAAAATGTGATAAATGCTATACTGTAAAGCTCAAGGTTTTCATACTAAAACTGTCTAGCAAGGTTTGTATAGGGGCTGATAGATGGCCTAAATCATATGTTAGAAAGGGGTAATGTGTCTTACCCACCTGATGGATGCTTTTATACCTTGCTCAGCCTCTGAGTAAATGAGAGCAGTGAATGACCACAGAAGTGTGAAATGTTTTCTGTATGGCCTGATAAGAAAACTTGAGTATTAGCGTGTTCTAAACACCCACACACATACACAAAATAAACACACAAACGCACACACAAACAAACAAACACAAAACAGCAAAACACACACACACACACAAGAAAAAAAAAGAAAAAAAAAAAAAGAATTTTCTCTTTTAGAAAAAATATCTCCTATGGCTTGTTTCAGAAACAGAAGACAGTATCTGTAAATCCCTACAACCATCAAGCTTTTCAGACCACACTGGCCCTGATTTCTATATAGATGTGTCGGTGGAGCAAGAAAGGAACCTATCTGTCTAGAAGAGTTTGGTTGAAGTGGTGACAAAAGTCCATGAAGGCGCTCTAGCATATCATGCTTCAGGCATTATTCTGACTTCTATCACTGCAGAACATGAGCAATCCACAAACTGTATTGCTTTCACCCTTACCATGTTTTTCACTTCATGATGTCATTGGTATTGCACAGGACTGCAGCTGTTTTTCTGTTCCTTGATTTCTGCACATTACTTTAGAATTTTATCACACAATCGTTGAATTGTGTTTTTCTCAGTCAAAAGTAGATTCACCTTTCCTTTTTATACATTGTACGTCATACCCAAATAATAATGGGCCCGTTTAGTCTTAAGTGGATATTTTGCAAATACTACCTGATCTCTAAAACCTTAGTACCAGTTACTCTAATATAAGCCCAAAGTGTTATCCCTGGCACAGACACTGGTTTCACAGGCCTCTGGACATGCAGATGCCATCTGGGTCTCAGTCAGTTCCAGGGTGAAAGAACTGCACACAATCCTCTTTTTCTCCTTTCCAACAATGGTTTCCATGGGAGGAAAACATTGGCATGTAAGCCAGAAAGAAGCTACCTTATACTCCAACAAGATCTGCAGTCATTATAGTCAGGTAATAGCACACTACAGATTGATACATCAGTCTGGACATAGCTTCTACTACTATCACTTCACTAGTTCCTGAGGAGCAATTGGCAGGCTCAGGGAAGTCCCCAAGCAAAAAGAGCTGGCAGCCAGCAAGCTGCTTCCTGTAACAGAGGATCCTGTTGTAGAGGGATCACATGGAAGAGAACATGGCTAGGACCTTAAATAGGATCCTTGTTTCCAGTCTTTTTGTTGGCTTTTCATTAGCTGCTATTGTGTTTGGTATTTGCTTATTTCTTTCTTCGCCAGAAATAAGTCACAGATGTAGTCATAAGTCCATCAACTAATAGTAATAAGAAGCTGCCTCAGTAGAAGCAAGATTCTTTATAAAAGATTTTTTTCTCCCCTCCCACATACAACATATCTACATGTAAATTTGCACTTAAAATTCTCAGCCAATTTTATATGAGAGGCTTCCACAAATCTCAGGACTTAATTAACTTCTGGTGGTGGTGCTGTGTGTCTGGTTAGTGAAAGGTTGTGTGGGGAGACGCGATGCATGCCTTTGAGCATGGGTATTCTTTCCTCCTTCATTGAAATATTCTAAAGGCTAATTTGATGTAATTAATACACACACTGGCATAAATCCTCATGACTATGAATGCAGGGTATATAATGGACTGTTCATGAATGTAGGAGGCAATGAAGGAACAGTAATTAAGGAAGTTTTCTAAATAATTAAATTCTCAGGTTAATAGTGAAAGATGAAGGAGTATGAACAGTTCCCTTGTGGCAGAAGTCAGACATACAGGGAATGTAGTGGGGCAGAAGGGCGAAGTTAGATCAAAGTGTAGTGACAGATCCAGAGTAGCATTCAGGCTGACTTAATGTCAGTGTGTATATAAAGTGCTATATCACACTGAAACCCTTGAGAGATCTAGAAACTGTACCTAATAACGATTAATGTCTAGTATTCACTACACTGATTTATTAAAAAAAAGACTTGTTTTTATTCAATATATTGTATACTAGTATAGAAATGCCCCCACTTAATGTTCCATATGGTTACAAATATATAAATCTATAAATGAGGTAATGTTTGGGAAAATAACAATAAACTGATCCAAGGTTTTCTTACAGATAGAATAAGAGAAGAGTTTATTTTTGTCCTTGGTAGCAATCACATTCAGAAGTAAATACCTTAAGAGGTCTCAGGTGGACAGACAGGAATGTCTGAATGCCATTATATATGCTACGATAAAGCAAAGTGAATCATCTGGCAATACTAGCATTAAAAACAGAACAAAGATTAATTCATCGTATTCTATTACTGTTGTAGCAGAGAAATATACCCACACATCATGTGTACCTGCATTTTCTTTATAGTATGGAGCTCCTTTGGGACCAAATATTCAAACAGTGGATCTTCTTAAATGTAGCTCAGTCTAGGCCAGAATTTTTATCACTTTTGTGTATGTGTGGAATCAACTTACCACAAATCTTGCTGCTTCATAAAGTACACATGTAGTCTAAGAAAATGTTTCTGCCTCCCCTCCCCACTCCCCCATGCAATAGAAACGAAATAGACATGGACCACTAAAAGAGAAGACAAAAAATGCAGAAAGGTGAAGTGACCTGCCTTGTTTGTATAACAGAATTTGCTGAAGAATTAAACAAGAACACTTAAGTCCTACTTTTTCCTCTGTCTTTTGATGATCCTTGATCATCTGTGGACTTACTGTCCAACTGTGGGTCTACATTCTTCAAAAGATGCCTTTTATGTCATGATCCATTGCTGTACTGTATGAGTTAAAGAAATTATTAAATCAAAATTGTATATCTACTTACTGGGAAAAATTATTTAGGAATTTGTGAGTCCAATGCCAGGTAAAAACAGTTGCTTAGTTCCCAGATGTCGAACTAAGTGAAATTTTTTACAGGGCATAGAAACATAGAACCACAGAATAGTTTGGTTTATAAGAGACCTTAAAGACCATCTAATTACAAACCCCGAGCCATGGGCAGGGACACCTCCCAGTAGACCAGGTTACCCAAAGCCCCACCCAACCTGGCCTCGAACATTTCCAGGAATGAGGCGTCCACAGCTTCTCTGGGCAAACTGTTCCAGTACTTCACCACCCTCAGGGAAAAGAAATTCTTCCTAATATTTAATCTACTGTTTTGTTTTTTTTTTTTTTGTTTTTTGTTTTTTGTTTTTTGTTTTTTTGTTTTTTTTTTTTGTTTGTTTGTTTTTTTTTTTTTTAGTTTAAAGCCATTACCCCTTTTCCTTTCACTACAATCTCTGAAAAAATGTCCATCCCCAGCTTCCCTGTAGTATGTCTTTACACAACTGAAGGCCTCTTTTATGTCTCCCTGGAGCCTTCTCTTCTCCAGGCTGAACAACCCCAACTCCTTCAGAGTGTCTTCACAAGAGAGGTGCTCCAGCCCTTTGATCATCCTCATGGCCTCCTCTGGACTCAGTCTGATATACCCATGTCGTTCTTGTGCTGCGGGGCCCCAGGGCTGACCACAGTATTCCAGCTGGGGGCTCATGAGAGCAGAGTAGAGGTGGAAAATCACTTCCTTTGACCTGCTGGCCACTCAGCTTTTGATGCAGCCCAGGATACGGTTGGCTTTCTGGGTTGCAAGCGCATGTAGCTGGCTCATGTTGAGCTTCTCATCAGCCAACAACATCTCCAGGTCCTTCTCAACAGGGTTGCTTTCAAGCCATTCTCCACCCAGACTGTATTTGTGCTTGGGATTGCCAAACAGCATTGACATTTAATTAGCCTGGCTACTTCCTCACCTCTCTATTCTTTCTTTGGTTATGGAG